>NC_092414.1:204632272-204947169 GCF_040894005.1 Engystomops pustulosus
TACTACAGCACTTTCTCTAGTGGATAAGACTATAATTACTATGATGTACTACACATTTATAACTACTATAATACTGCCCCTATGTACAAGAATATAACTACTATAATACTGCCCCTATGTACAAGAATATAACTACTATAATACTGCCTCCTATGTACAGGAATATAACTACTATAATACTGCCCCTATGTACAAGAATAGAGCTACTATAATACTGTCCCCTATGTAGAACAATAGAACTACTATAATACTGCCCCCTATGTAGAAGAATAGAACTACTATAATACTGCCCCTATGTACAAGAATAGAACTACTATAATACTGCCCCCTATGTACAAGAATATAACTACTATAATACTGCCCCCTATGTACAGGAATATAACTACTATAATACTGCCCCCTATGTACAAATATATAACTACTATAATACTGCCCCTATGTACAAGAATATAACTACTATAATACTGCCTCCTATGTACAGGAATATAACTACTATAATACTGCCCCCTATGTACAAGAATATAACTACTATAATACTGCCCCCTATGTACAAGAATATAACTACTATAATACTGCCCCCTATGTACAGGAATATAACTACTATAATACTGCCCCCTATGTACAGGAATATAACTACTATAATACTGCCCCCTATGTACAAGAATATAACTACTATAATACTGCCCCCTATGTACAAGAATATAACTACTATAATACTGCCCCCTATGTACAAGAATATAACTACTATAATACTGCCCCCTATGTACAGGAATATAACTACTATAACACCGCCCCCTATGTACAAGAATATAACTACTATAATACTGCCCCCTATGTACAGGAATATAACTACTATAATACTGCCCCCTATGTACAGGGATAGGACTGTCACACTTTGGGGTACTGTACATACCAGGTGAACATGAGGCAGACCAGTGTACAGATCAGGATGAACACTTGATTGAACATGGCGGAGTGTGTCCTCTGGATCGCTCTGTGCAAGTCATTCTGAGAAAGAGAAAATGGAACACCCCTTTAAGTGTTGCAAGCCTTTAGATAGTTCTGGGCTGTCAGTGCTGGCGCTGGGCTGTGATTCACACTCGGTTAGTTATTAGCATATCTGATAAATATAGACTGTGTGGAGATATAACTGGTAGCTCGGCTCGCAGTCAGCGCTCGGCTCCGGGAGACTGGAGTTTTCTCCCTGGAGCTGATTTAGATTCATAGACAGTAGCGGGCGCTGGTGGTGAGGCGGGGGGTGACTTCACAGCTTCTGAGGTGAGATCCAGCAGCCGCTCATTATTTGGTACATACATGGCTGGAAGGAGATTTCTGCCGCTCTCATTCATGGAGCCGCCCCCCGGAGCCTCATAGCCAAGGACAACCTCACACCCGTCACCTCATGACATTCGGAATAGAATATCCAGTTTACATATATTCTTGCATGCTGTAATTCCCAAATTAGTGTTTGCCCCAAAGATGCCCTGAGTCCCCTGACCTTGCATGGTAAGTTTCCTCACCAGAATTACCTGAAGACGCGCTCACTGACTATATTCCCACACTACAGTTTATAGCCTTTTACTTATAGGTGATTCAGAAAATGGTTTACTGTCCAAAATCACCAAATTTTCTGCTAAAAAAAGCACCTACACTTATCAGTTCTGCTTCTCCCATTGTCTACCTTGCGGTTCAGTGTACACAAGTGAGTAGTGTGGCTTCCGTGTGCATGCGCGAGTAGTGTGTCTTCAGTGTGTATGCATGAGTAGTGTGGCTTCAGTGTGTATGCATGAGTAGTGTGGCTTCAGTGTGTATGCATGAGTAGTGTGGCTTCATTGAGCATGCACAAGTAGTGTGGCTTCTGTGCGCGTGCACGAGTAGTGTAGCTTCTGTACACATGCACGAGTAGTGTGACTTCTGTGCACATGCACGAGTAGTGTGACTTCTGTGCGCATGCACGAGTAGTGTGACTTTAGTGCGCGTGCACGAGTAGTGTGACTTCTGTGCGCGTGCACGAGTAGTGTGACTTCTGTGCGCGTGCACGAGTAGTGTGATTTCTGTGCGCGTGCACGAGTAGTGTGGCTTCAGTGTGCATGCACGAGTAGTGTGGCTTTAGTGTGCATGTACGATTAGTGTGGCTTCAGTGTGCATGTACGAGTAGTGTGGCTTCAGTGTGCATGCACGAGTAGTATGGCTCCTGTGCACATACACGAGTAGTGTGACTTTTGTGCGCATGCACGAGTAGTGTGGCTTTAGTGCGCATGCACAAGTAGTGTGGCTTTAGTGCGCATGCACGAGTAATGTGGCTTTAGTGCGCATGCACGAGTAGTGTGGCTTTAGTGCGCATGCACGAGTAGTGTGGCTTCAGTGTGCATGCACAAGTAGTGTGGCTTTAGTGCGCATGCACAAGTAGTGTGGCTTTAGTGCGCATGCACAAGTAGTGTGGCTTTAGTGCGCATGCACAAGTCGTGTGGCTTTAGTGCGCATGCACAAGTAGTGTGGCTTCTGTGCGCATGCACGAGTAGCGTGGCTTCTGTGCGCATGCACGAGTAGTGTGGCTTCTGTGCGCATGCACGAGTAGTGTGGCTTCTGTGCGCATGCACGAGTAGTGTGGCTTTAGTGCACATGTACAAGTAGTGTGGCTTTAGTGCGCATGCACAAGTAGTGTGGCTTCTGTGCGCATGCACGAGTAGTGTGGCTTTAGTGCACATGTACGAGTAGTGTGGCTTTAGTGCACATGGATGAGTAGTGTGGCTTCTGTGCGCAAGATTTTAGGTAAAATGATGAGGTAACAGACAGGAGGCTTCACTTTACATATCATAAATTGATGTATATTGGTAAATTATCTAATATCCGGCCCCCACACACACACATTACAAAACACATGAGGTAAAGTGGACAACCCCTTTAACTACAGGAGAAGAAGCGATCAGCGACTAGTCAGGAGTCTTACAATCATGTTCTCCAGGGCGTGCTTCGCCAGCCAGCAGTTCAGGAAGACGGGGATATACAAACTTCTCAAGGGCGGCCAGAAAACCTGAAACACACAGACGTAGATAAGCAACAGCAGCATCAACATCTTATTCTCTAGTCACATCTAAAGCTGCATCCCAAATACTGCTGCTAGTTATTGGGAATGCTTTTCCAGTGTAACCTGTCCGGCTACGGCTCTCACAGTGTAATTGACGCTTTTCAGAATTTTAAATGCAGCTTTGGATGTGAATGGAGCAGCTTTATAATGGCGCGGCCTCTGTTTACTACCGGGTGGTAATGACAGCCTTGGCCCTGATTACAGGGGCAGAGGTGTGCGGAGATTGGGGGGAGGGTCTCGTACTCATCAGCCTGATGGATGTGGGATGTGAGTGGCAGCTGTACCCGCTCCCAGAATCGCTGAGTGGGCAGCAAGAGAAAGGGTAAATGACATTACCCGACAGGTGCTACTTAAGAGAGGCCAAGAAAAGGCAGAGGAGGAGCGGGGGGCGCTATACACAAGGAATCTGATGTGGGGGGCTTATAATTAGGAGAAGAGATTTATACATTGGCTATTCTATAGGCTGAGGGTCTCCCGCCTGAGCTGCTCCAGCTGCTGCAACACTCATAGTATCATTCCACACTGATACAAACCACGCTGCTCATATAATAGCACCATACAGTGCTCAAATAATACCATCATACAGTGCTCAAATAATACCATCATACAGTGCTCAAATAATAGCATCATACAGTGCTCAAATAATACCATCATACAGTGCTCAAATAATACCATCATACAGTGCTCAAATAATACCATCATACGGTGCTCAAATAATACCATCATACGGTGCTCAAATAATACCATCATACAGTGCTCAAATAATAGCATCATACAGTGCTCAAATAATACCATCATACAGTGCTCAAATAATACCATCATACGGTGCTCAAATAATACCATCATACAGTGCTGGAATAATACCATAATACAGTGCTCAAATAATAGCATCATACAGTGCTCAAATAATATGCTCAAATGATGCTGTCATACAGCGCTCAGAAAAGACAATGCTCATGTAGTACAATCATATAGTACTAAAATAATACCACTATGCGGTGTTCAAATAATATCACCATGTAGTGCTCAAATAATACTATTATATAGTATTACCACCATACAGTGCTAGAATAATCCCTGCATACACTGCTGCATGCATACACGGTGGGGTACAATGTAATCGTCGGACCGCTTGCAAAGCGGTCCGATGTATTCATGAGGGGGCGGTCCGAGACGCTGCCTCTACCTCCATAGGCCGGCGGTGACTGCCGTGTGTCGTGCGCCAGTCACCGTCCCTAACCACGCCCCAACCCCGCCCCCTCATGAATACATCGGACTACTTTGCGAGCGGTCCGATGATTACATTGTACCCCGCCGCAGTGTTAGATAGCGTTACCGGAGATTTCCTTCTAACACTGCGGCGTAAGTGCCAAAATTTTAAGTGACAGGTCCTCTTTAAATACTCTTTCCTTACAATATTGAAATAATAGCTCCATACAGTGTTCAAATAATACCACCATACTGGGCTCAAATACCACCATTCAGTACTCAAAAAACCAGCATACCGTTCTCAAATAATACCACCATACAGTGCTAAAATAATCCCTACATACAATGTTCAAATATGTTGTTAACATAATACCTCCATACAATTCTCGAATGATATACCACCATACTGTGTTTAAATACTACCCAATAGTATAATGCCAACATACAGTGCTCAGATAATACCATTATACTCGCTCCAGTAACTGCGCACCATCGGCCATGTTTGCTATTGCTTGATGCCTACAGAATAACTTGTTATAAGAAAACTCTTCCCTTCCGTGACCCGATCTGGAAAAGGTCATTAATAGCGCTATAAATAAGTGACATTATACTACCGCACCTACATTCCCATATAAAAACCTCTTATTCTGCATGAATAACTGTAGAGAAAGTACATGGTGGAACAGTGCTCGCAGCCTGTCTGCAGACTAATAGGCAGATGGGGGAGCAGAGGTCACCGGGATTGTGCGGGCCACTGACTCTGAACGGGAGGAAGAGGATGGGGGGGTACTCACTGTAACGAAAAACGGCAGAGTATTGAACATCTCCAGAATAAAGGGGAATCGAAGCAGCTGCTCCCATATGTTACCCTGAAATAGGAAATAAAATGTCACATATATCCAGATCCATAACACACAACACATAATTATCTCTATGCTTTAGCAGCTGCTGCCTGGCATCGAGCACCGCATGTACCGCAAAAACACTTAAAATGCGGCCATTACATAGGTTACTTGGCCTATAAAGTTCAGTTTTCCTCACTTTAGTCATCTAATCCATATCAGTCCTATAAAGCCTACAATAATATTTGCTTTAGCAGCTGCAGCCTGACACTGAGCGCTACTGTGCAGTTTATTGATACCCGGCAATAAAAATAGTTATGTAGCTAGGCTGCAAAATTGACACTTCCTCATAAAGTACATCCACGGCCACACTTACCTACACGATCCATTTTAATAATTGACAGCCTAAACTTATGTGTGCGTTTGTGGCATTCAGTGCTGCAGCTTAGTTTACATATAACCGGCAAAAAAACACTGTGGGAGAGGGGGCACTGTGATGTGGCTACTGTGGAGGCACTGTGTCTGTATCTGTGACTATATTGGCTGCTGTGGGGAACTGTGACTGTATTGGCTGATGTTGAGGCATTGTTAGTATATTGTTACTATAATACGTATAATTTCTACATGTATTAGCCAGTGCTGCTATACATATAACCCTATAACAGTATATCCCGGCTCAATAACCACAACATTGTTACTATAATGACTCCCTTGGTGGCATTTTTACTATATTGTCTACAGTAGGCGAGCACCGTTACTATATTGTTTACGGTAGAGCCCCTGTTACAAAATGGGCTACTGTGGAGCCACTGTTACAATGTCGTCTACTATGGAGGCATTGTGACTATATTGGCTACTGTGAGGACACTGTTATTATATTGACTGTTGTGGAGGCATTGTAACTATACTGGCTACTGTGGAGCCAATGAGACTATATTGGCTACTGTGGGAGCAATGTTACTGTATGGGCTACTGCAGGGACATTGTGACTATATTGCATACTGTGGGGGTAGTGCACCTACATTGGCTACTATGGGTGCACAGTAACTACATTGGCTACTGTAGGGAAACTGTACATACACTGGCTGCTGTGGGGGCATTGAAACTATATTGGCTAACATGGTGGCATTATATTGACTATATTGGCTTCTGTAAAGGCAATGTGACTATATTGGCTACTGTGGGGGCATTGTTGTCATTTTGTATACTGTGGAGGAATTGTGACTCCATTGCATACTGTGGGGGTACTGTAACTAGATTGGCTGCTGTGGGGGCACTGTAACTACATTGGCTGCTGTGGAGGCACTATCACTATATTGACTACTGTGGGGGCACTGTAACTACATAAGCTACTGTGGAGGCACTATCACTATATTGGCTGCTGTGGGGGCACTGTAACTACATAAGCTACTGTGGAGACACTATCACTATATTGGCTGCTGTGGGGGCACTGTGAATATATTTTCTATGGTGAAGGCACTGTTCCTATATTGTCCACTGTTTAGGTGCTAGGAATCAAATGGAATGTATATCTTTAACCCCTTCCCTTAGGCAAGCATCTCATAGAAGTTACAGAAGGTTCTGGAGTACAGAGAAAATGTCCTGCTGTATATGTGACGGGTAGATGAGACGTCTTCTCCTCGCCGTACATCAATAGTAATTAGAAGAGACTGAACACTTAAGACAGCAGGGACAATAAGCCGAAAATGGAATTACCTGTCCCTCATTGTCAAAATCAATTGTACCGAGAACACGGGAACTTGAAATGGAAGCTGACACAGTTGTATCCACATTGTGGAAATAAATTGCCGTATTTAACATTATCCAGACCCACAAATTACCCAAAAAATCTGCAAGTCAACGCTGTCACCGTAGCCCGACACAGAGGAACGAAAATCACAAAGGTGAAGTCACTACCCTACTGTTACCTGCTGACACCCTCCATGTAGTTTCATAGTTTATACGGTTGAAAAAAGACACTTGTCCATCAAGTTCAACCAAGGAAGGGAAGGGATTGGATGAAGGGATTTAGGGGAAACAATTCTATATAACATAATCATCAATGTTATTTAGGTGTAAAAAGGCATCTAGACCCTTCTTGAAGCTCTCTGCTGTCCCTGCTGTGACCAGCGCCTGAGGCAGGCTATTCCACAGATTGACAGTTCTCATAGTAAAGAAGCCCTGTCGCCTCCGGTGATTAAACCTTGTTTTCTCAAGGCGGAGACAGTGCCCCCTCGTCTTTAGATTTGATTTAATCTGAAACAACTTACCACCATATTTTTTGTATGGACCATTCATATATTTAAATAAATTAATCATGTCCCCTCGTAGTCGTCTCTTTTCCAGACTAAATAAATCTAGTTGTTTTAATCTTTCCTCATAACTAAGACCCTCCATACCCCTTATCATTTTTGTGGCTCTACGTTGAACCCTCTCCAGCTCCAGGGCATCCTTTTTATGGACCGGTGCCCAGAACTGGACAGCATATTCCAGATGAGGCCGAACCAGTGCCTTGTACAGTAGTAATATTACATCCCTATCCCGAGAGTCCATAGCACTTTTGATACATGACATGATCCTACTAGCTTTAGAGGCAGCTGCTTGACATTGCATGCTGTTATTCAATTTATGATCTACTAGTACCCCCAGGTCCTTCTCAACAAGGGACTCTCCCAGATTTACTCCCCCAAGGACATATTTTGCCTTTGGATTATTGGCCCCCAGGTGCATAACCTTACATTTATCCACATTAAACCTCATTTGCCAAGTGGATGACCAAACATTCAGTTTGTCCAAGTCACCCTGCAGCCTATGAACATCCTCCATAGACTGTATTACACTACACAGCTTGGTGTCATCTGCAAAAATAGACACAGTGCTATTATCCCTACCTTTATATCATGAATAAATATATTAAATAGTAGTGGGCCAAGCACAGAACCCTGGGGTACACCACTCATAACTGGTGACCATTCCGAGTAGGAATCATTGACCACAACTCTCTGGATACGATCCTTCAGCCAGTTTTCAATCCAATTGCAAATTATTTCTGCCAAACCAATAGCCCTAATTTTACCCATCAGGCGTCTATGACACATTGTAACAGAAAGTAAAATGCTGAACTCTGTACACAAAAAAAAACAGAGAAAGAGAAATAGATAGATGTAGAATAGATAGGATAGCGAGATAGATAGATAGATAGATAGATAGATAGATAGATAGATAGGAGATAGATAGATAGATAGATAGATAGATAGGAGATAGATAGATAGATAGATAGATAGGAGATAGATAGATAGATAGATAGATAGATAGATAGATAGATAGATAGAAAGATAGATAGGAGATAGATAGATAGATAGATAGATAGATAGATAGATAGAATAGCAATATAAAATAGATCAGTAGATAGATAAATATTATGATAAATAGATATGATAAGATAGATAAGAAACAAACAGATGTGAAATAGACAGATATATACTGTGGGTATGGAAAGTATACAGACTGCATCAATCTTTGTTTCATTGCAGCCAATTGGTAAAATCTAAAAAGTTCTTTTATTGCTCATTAATGTGCACTCTGCCCTCATCTTGATAGAAGTAAAAACAGAAGTGTCGATATTTTTGCTGATTTATTAAACAAGAAAAACTGAAATGTCACTTGGTCATAATTATTCAGCCCCTTTGCTGTGACACTCATATATAACTCACATGCTGTCCATTTCCTTCTGATCCTCCTTGAAATGGTTCTACTCCTTCATTGGAGTCCAACTGTGCTAAATTAAACTGATTGGACTTGATTAAGAAAGGTACACATGTCTATATAACAGAGTTACAGTCACAGTGCATGTCAGAGCACATGAGAATCATGAGGCCTTAGGAACTGCCCAGGGAGCTTAGAGACAGAATTGTGGAAAGGCACTGATCTGGCCAAGGTTACAAAAGAAATTCTGCAGCACTCAAGGTACCTAAGAGCACAGTGGCTTCTATTATCCTTAAATGGATGAAGTTTGGGACAACTACAACTTTTCCTCGACCTGGCCGTCCAGGCAAACTAAGTAATTCTAAGTGGTGGAGAAAACCAGGAGCTGCTCATCACCTGCCAAATACAATCCCAGCAGTGACACATGGGGGGCAGCATCACGCTATAGGGGCAGGGACAGGACCACTGGGTGTAATGGGAGGAGGACTTTTGATCTTACCAATTGGTTGCGATGAAACAAAGATAGGATGTGTTTGGTTCCAAGCAAAGTTTGGAAGCACATGGTGGAGACTTACCTTATACCCCAGGTAGGTAAGAAGCATTGTTTCCAGGAAACTTATTAGCGCAACCAGAACCTGATAAAGAAATCACACAACATGATTTTACTAAATTGTTGCTTCTGCTGCCCCCTGTGATTTTTTCCATGGTACTGCAGATATTCTCCACTGAAGTAAACAGGGCTGAGGTGCTATACCTCATACAACCTGTGGATCAGTGGGGCGCTGTTTGAAAACAAACAGACATGTTAATAAGGTGTATAAGCGCAAAGGACTAAATGGGGTTTAAGATTCCTCAAATTGTCACCAGGGTTCTAATGAATGGCAATGGGTAGGGTCTTCAGTCCAAAAATCAATGCACTTCTCTTACCTGAAGAGCCCACAAAGGCACAGGTCTGTTCACCCAAATAATTGGGGTCCTGAAAAAGAAGTAAGAATTGGATATATGTTGGCCCAAACTGTTCCAACCCTAAATGCTCAGTAACCTTATCCATCACTCATAATCTGTGGGAGGAGCCTGGCACCAAGTGAACAATTTCCCTACAGCACCTCTGCAGGTGAAGGACAGTACTACACTGTGCTGCCAGGTAACATTAGAGCAGTAACTGTAATGTGACCAAATAATAGGGATAGCGTTCATATTCCTAACAGCGCCCCCTATAGCCTGTCACCACAGAACAAATAAACAATGACATCCTATACTACTACTTTCATGCCACAAGTCTTACCAATCAAATTTATGTTGAGAGGAGTAATTCTGTTTGGGGCAGTCCAAGCTGTAATAGAAAATGTAGGATGATGAGCAGCGCAGTAAAGGCGCCTCTAAAAACAGGGGTCTTAAAGGGGAATTATGTACAAACATAGACACTGGTTATAAAGTGATTCCAATAATTTTTTGGGAAAGATGGTGGCTCCCTAATATACAAGGACTACAACTGCCACCTATAATCATGTTTATGATGCCTTAGTTTCCTGCTTGGCTGGCGAGGGTCCTGCCAGCTCTCCCATGCCACCTTTAAACTTTCTTCCCTATTGAGACTGGAGTTTCCCGGATTTGACAGCTATCCAATAGTTATCCTTTGCTGCCACCTACTACAAAACGTAGCATCGACACCTGCAGTACATTATGCCTACTACTAAAAGGGTTAAGATGTGGTGTTTGTGTTATGTTGCAACATTTGTTATCTTCCCTTCAGCATCCCAGACCGGTGATGGCTCCTCATGCAATGGGCTCTGCTAAAATTTACAAATAGGAGCTTATTTTAAGGCTCTGGGTCAGTCAGTTCTCTTCACTGTTTGCTCTTAGTCTTTGCTTGGTGTACATCTCTGTGTGCTAATATCACAGAGCCTGCCATCTTGCTGCCCATGCAGCAGAGCCAACCTGGCTCCTATTAGACAGCCCTCTGATCACTGGACTAGGGCTGAGCTACTTTTAAATTCCTGATCCAGAGCCAACCAATCAACAGCCCTTTGTGTGCCTTCAAGAAGTACCATTTCCGAGCTTGTTACCTGCAGCTGTTTTGGACTGTTGAAGATTTGCATCTCCACTCTGTGATCCCTGGCCTGCTACGGACATCACAGACCATCCCCTTCGCTATACTGTGGCACCCCCCCCCTCTTTTTTTGGATCTCCCTGCTGGCCGTGACACGGCCTCTTCTCGTGGACCAAGCCACTGTGACATAATTCTGGTGCAAGGCCGCAACCACAGCCAGCAGCTGCAGTCTTGGAAATTCAGCTGCCCCCAAATTGTGGTCAGACCCCGGTGAGGTTAATGTTGCACATGTATATAGGGGGTTAACAGGAATATCTGTGGCAGGGGTTTGGTTGACATCTATTGATGCTGCGCCCTTGTGCATGGGAGCCTTAAAATGAGCCCAAGATCCCAGATCTTGTGGAGTTCCCCTTTTGGTAAGATCTTGGTATACTCACCAGTTTGTTTTCCCTTCTCTTGGATCATCCAGTAATACTCGTATAATGTACAGGAGGCAACTCAGCAACTTAAGAGAGAAGTTAAACAATCTGACCCTTAAACCTGGAAAACAACAAAGAAAATTGGCATAATGGTAGCACCATAGCAGTTTCTATATGGAAGGATAGACACCATAGCACATAGCTCCACCCTTTTGTCTGTATCCCCAGTGAAGGGTGGAACAATAATTTGTGTAATATAATCCTCCTTTGTTACTCAGTGGTAGGAAGGCAATATGCCAAAACACATAGCTCCTCCTTCTTGTCTGTATCAGCCAACAGTGGGTGGAGCATACTCTAAATTAGCTCCACCTTTTGTGTGTATTACGGGAAAAGCCAGCTCTATATGTTTGTGTGTAACTTACTTGATCTCTGATTTTTAATAAAGAACAGTTTCAGACGTTCCTTGAAGGAGTTCTCATTCACATAAAATTCTACTTGGACCCTAAAAAAGAATAATAAATTGAATTGATTAGTGATATCAGTAATTCAGATTAAATATTATATCCCAAAATGCATCTAAAGTCTCTATTTATTCAAAAACAAGATGGAAAGGTAAATCATCCTGAAGATGTCCAAATGTTCCCTCTGGCAACTAGAGTCAGTGTAACCAGGGCCTTCATTCTCTTTCACCCAATGACGGGCACTAGAATGAGAACTATCAATGTGCTGTTACACTGCAAAGCACAGAACACAGAAGATTTTCACAAGGAAAAGGACCTTTTATGATGTCATGATTAGGGAGGGGTTTGTGTCCTGTTCTTGTTCTCCTGAAAGCAGGAGAACACATTTTGAGAACAAAGTATACTGTACTTGGTGCTGTGCCGATATGGTGGCTGCAGATCAGTGCACAAGTAACAATCTTAAAAGAACAATGCTCTGGCTCCTCCCCCATCATGATGTCAATACAGGACCTGTCCACTGCTTCAACATAGAAGGTTTGGCTCATATTTATTCTCTCCATGGATATTACACAGTAAACTCTATTGGGAGGCCAACAGTGGGAACTCTTAAAAATTATTCTTTAAATTTTTAGTTTTCTCAAACTTGTAAAATAATCTAAAATGCCCCCCAAAATAAACAAGAAATTGAACAATTCTCATTATAAGAACAAAAATTTCTTTCAAGTTCCCACCATTCCCAAGTCACCCATTTTCATCTCTCTATTGACCCCCAGGACCACCCATAGAGAGAGCTTAACTGAGTACTGATCACATACAGTACCCAGTATGTCACGTAGGTGGTCCAGGACTGAAGCAGGCAGTTTGGCTCCACCCTTCTGACAGTAGTGACATAAAATTATTCTCATTGATTGTTCAGCAATCGTGTGGGCTAGGGAGAAAATTTCAACGACTCCAAAGTCAGTGGCACCTAAATGATACAAAATATTAGAACTGGTGTGAAAATGGTGTATGTTAAGCTAATCACAATCACTTTAGATAAAAGGTGACTGAGCCCACTATAGTGCCATCCACACCCTCCCCCAGTATGGTAAGTTGTGGCCATGGGTCATCATCACCAATCTTGATCTGTGTACAGTTTATCACCATTTTAATCTCTAATTTTAGAGCAAGGCGTGTTGATTGACCCCACTACAGTACCATCCACACCCTCAACTTGGATGGTCAAGTGTGATCTGAAATCTAGAGAAGCCAAATATATGGGCCAAGGGCCAAAATACTTTTTGTTTATTCCATCAGGTCACCACAGTAACCTGTCCTGGAATAGCAAGGGGTGTTGGCGGCCCCCATGGCAGTTCCAATCTCAGTTCCATGTTAACTTTTCCCTACTACTAACTTAAACAAAGTTTAGAATATTCTGAATGCCGATGGCATCTCAGAGATATAGAAGATGTCCAAATTGTATGGAGCTGAGCATTAAATATCATTACGATTGGCATATTCAGCACTGTTATACCCAAATAGTTTCAACTGGGTAGGAAAAAGCAATGTGCTTGGCTGAATATGGCTCCTTTTTTTTCCAGGCTCCATTTTCTCAGCTTTTGTTCGCACTTGTATTCGTGCTCAATTTCTTCATCTCTTCTCAGCAGAAATCATCTCTTCTGGCCTTTTAAGCCTTGTTATTCAGCAGGCATTGATTGCCGCCAGCTCCGTAGCATCATCCGTACATCCTTCATCTCCTTTAAATAACCCTACTTCACGATAAATCTCTTTGAATTATTGCTGCATATTGTTACTCGCATAATCCCCCCCGTCTTGCCACAATTCTCTGTACCCTGTGCTAATAGAAAAAAGAAATAATAAAAAAAAATCCTCGAATTAAAGCCAATGCTGATCTTCTGGCTGCTAAATCCATTAGACGTCATTAATCTTTGCTACAACTTCAAGATCTATCCAATGCCCTCGCTGCTGTTGACCCTCCTCCATGACCTTTCTTACTCTCACCCGAGACGCTCTGGTAAACTAGACTTTCTTGATTTGTAATGTAGACGGTCTGTGTCTCGACAGGAATGCCACCGGTCATACCAGGTTTAGTGTCTATGGCAACCCCATGTTCTTCACCCACTTTGGAGACAATTTATCTTGTATAACATAGTATAGAATTATGAGCAATTCCCTGTTAAATACCTTTTTACTGGGAGGGAGAGCAATTCAGGCAATGGAGGAGATCAACAGAGGACAGGAATAACCTGTAGTCATGGTCAGAATACAGATATTCTATAATCAGAGGTGCTAATACTGGATGGATCGTTGACACCTCCCTGGGCATGTCACCCATATGGCTACCCACTGGCTCCAAAATAGTGCCAGGTCCTAATTTTGATAAGGTTAACTAAGAGGGTTGACCATCATCCAGGGGATACAACCAGTCCATGATGTTGATGAGATATTGGTGGACCACGTTGTCTTCATTTCCTCCTCAAGACCCACGTTTTTCCTTTGGCTTCATGTTCTCTTAGAACAGAAGTTATGAGGCGATTTGTTATTCTAATCTATCTCTAATCTTATCATATCAAAGTCTCCTCCATGTTTTATGGATGATCTTTTCCATGTACCAGAGCACAAGCTGTCCTATCGGCCAGTCTCCGGTGTTAATATCTTTCTTCAATCAGGAAGTCAGCGTGTTTATGACCTAACAAGCCCAGACCTGATCTCTCAGACCTCCAATCAATCCCCAACCTGGCAACAATTCTTACATTATTGTCAAAGAAGTTATCATTCTTCTGCCTCATAGTAGGAGAAAAACAATAATTAAAAAAAAATCTATATCAATCTTTATGTTCCTTTACAGGTTACATGTGAATCAAAATGAGATGGATATTACGTAGGGTCATGGAATGGACTGGAGACAACAGACACAGACTACAACAAAAAAATTGTAGCTCACCTAATGTTACTACACGTCACGGATCCCACACGGACCGGGTGCCCTTGTACTGAATAGCAGAAGAAAATGAATCCAGGGTGTAAGTCCAAGGAAAGTTAGGCTACAACAGTGATGGCAAACCTTTTAGACGCAGAGTGCCAAAAGTACATCCATAACCCACATATTTTGCGCAAAGTGCCAATGTGACAATGTAAACAGTAACTTATTACTCCCTGCTCTGTCACATGTTTAAATTGTATAGGCACCTGAGGACACAATACAGTAGAAAGAAGGAGAAGTTTGGATTATCATTGTAGCTTCCTTCTAGGGTCCTGGGCTGCCTGGGACTGCAAGAGGCCTGGAGTCCTGTCTGGCGGAGTCTGCGGTGGGGTGATGGCACAGGTGCCCATAGAGAGGGCTCTGAGTGCCACCTCTGGCACTAGTGCCATAGGTTCGCCACCACTGGGCTACACCAATTACCCTGTAGCAAGCTATTAACATGACATAAGCTTTTTTTATGGAATGCACTGTGTATTCACAATAAAGACAAAGGGGCACATTTACTTACCTGTCCTATTGACGACGCCGATCCGGAATGTCCTGCGAGGATTTGGAGCTGCCACAATTCACGAATTCCTGCATGTGTCGCTTCCTCGCTGAGGTCCACCAGAGTTCACCTTTTTCTTCCTGGTGCATGTGAGTGCTGATCTTTTGACACAATTTGATTTTTAAATTCTGGGTTTGTCCAAATCAGTTGGGTTGTCCGACGGCCCCCGATTTGTGTCGCATGCAAGCCGGCGCCGATGCGCCACAATCTGATCGCGTGGAAATTCAGCGCAAAACGAAAATGCGTCCGACGGACCCTTAGTAAATGTGTCCCAAAGTTTTAATTTTCCCTGGACTTACACGCTGGATTTATTTTCTACTGCTATTCAGAGACCTGTGAGCAATGAGCCCAGAGACTAAACCCCCTTTCTGGATGTCCCTGCCTACTTGCCTAAACAAATGCAATAGCGAGACAACTAGTCGATGTTCCCTTTCTGAGCCGAAGTGCAAACACGGAGAAAAAGACAAGACAATACAAACAGAAAGGTTCATTCACCAAATACGGGTGGTCCGAGAAGCACCAGCCACCCATTCACTTCAATATGGGTTGTCCAAGAAAAGTCCTATTTAAAGGCTTTCCCAGATATCAGATCAGTCCAGGTCCAATACGGGGTCCAAACTAAAGTGATTATGTATGAAAATGTCTATGACTAAAGTGGGGTGATATCATATGTCTCTTTACTCATCTTCTCAGTTACCGCCATCTCTCCTCTCTGTAGATTATTGGCTGCAGACTATGTACCATATCCCGGCCAATCAGATGTTTGTCTCTTATTTAGGCGTTAAACGGATTGAACGTATCTAATTGTTGATTGTTTGCTGTGGATGAGCTACAGTCATAACAGGGGCAAACAATATCCAAGAAATTGATCATTGGTATAGTTCTTGCTCCTTCCCGTCCTTCGAGAGATTGCAAAATCGAGCGTACAGAACATTTCATTACTTTGACTGAATGTTACATTCGAGAGAGTTGATCCATGAAGTCAATAGGATTTAATAAAGCTGAACACCGAATGGGCTATTCTCCCTAGTCATATGATTAATAAAGGGCCGTATACTGGATGACACTTGTGGGCATTGCTGCAAATCTTACTGATTAGAATGCTTGTAGAGATAACATTTTCCATTTCATACTGGATTATGATTGGTTATTATATTAAAAAATTTATTGGCCAAACCAAACTAACTTAGTCTTATTAAGACCTTTAAAAGGGGTGTGGTTATAAAAGGACTTAAAAGGCGCCAGACTTAAAAAACATTGATCCTAAACAACCGGTAAAATGGAGTGAAGAAGTAGCCGGTTGTGGACCCACTGTGCCGTCTAGCCGGCTAGACGTAGGACCTGTCAGTTATCCCCTGTACTAGTTCACCAGGTTACTACCTCTTGGAGAACTTGATGTATTGCTGGCAGATTACCAAGATGGGTCTGGAGATATGGTGGCAGAGCCCACTGGGGTAAAACATGTTAAGGAACAAGATAAATTTAGGGAGTTATAGTGGATCAGGCGAAAGGACAGGTGACACAGATCCACGTTCAAGGGAATCTACTCACTGACTCCCCAGGCCATGATCATCCCTAAACTTGTTTTTAGGGATAGGCTGTGGAATAGCCTAGCCCCTCGGGGCATTGAGAGGCCATTACACACCCCCAGTAACTTCTGCAAGTAATCAGCATATTACATAAATAAAGTTTATAATTAAGTAGCACAAATACAATAAAACAAGTTTAGGGAAGGTAATGGCCTGGGGAATCTACTCATGGCAGATGACCAAGATAGATTTAAACACACAGAGGTAAAGCCCCCAGGGGTAAAACAGAGAATAGTACGGAACAAGCCAAATAGACTTCCATCCAGGGCATACCTCCCAGCCGTCTCGGATACAGGACTCCATCCCACTCGGTGGGAGTTATTTGCTGGGATATCAGCTCCGGGCTGGGATATCCTCCGGACACCAACAGAGCTTATTTCAGCAGCTCCCTGCACTATCACTGTGCCAGAGGAGAGAGGATCTGCTGCGAGGAAATTGGGAGAGGCGAGTACATGTGTTTATTGTTTTATTGTGGGGGAACAATATGAGGGGGTGCTGCTTAGGTGAAAAAATAAGAGGGGGAGCTGCCGGGGTGGCAAAATAAGAGAGGCACTACTGGGGGGGTATAAAATGAGAGAGTGGGACCTGCTGGCAGGGTAAAATAAGAGGGCGGAGCTGCTGGCAGGGTAAAATAAGAGGGGGGAGCTGCTGGCAGGGTAAAATAAGAGGGGATGCTGCAAAGGACACTATAAGAGGGGAGCTGCTGGAGGAGTAAAATAAGAGGGGGGGCTGCAGGGGGCACAATAAGAGGGGAAACTGGTGGGGGGCAAAATAAGATGATGTGTTGCTTGAGAAGGGGGATTCTTGGGGGCACAATAAGAGGGGGCTTTAATATGAGGGGGAGCTGGGGTAAAATATAACAGGGGCTACATTGTGACTGGGAAGTGGAGATGGAGGGCACTAATATATTATTATACTGTGCGGGGATGGAGTAAAAGGCGTGGCTTTTTGTCCCTCTGTCTCTGAGTAAGTCTCTATGGTAGTTGGGAGGTATGATGGGTGTACCGGCCCTTTAGACTGATGATTTATACACTTTTATTATTTCTATGTTCTCTAGAAGGTAAAGGAGGGGTCGGGGTGACCTTATGTCAGGTTGCCGGAGTGTTGTTTTTGTCACGGATTTGGCGGTATTATGACACGATAGAGACGGGAGAGTCGTCGCTCTCATTAGCGCAGTCACCTGGCTCGTTACATCAGTGTCAGGTGTGACCTGTGGCACCAGAGCACGCTGCCCAATGTTCCTCTCAGCGGGCCACCTCCTTGCCCGGTGTCACTTACATAACCGGCAGCTGCTGGTTTGCCATGGCGGAGGCGCTGCTGTTCTGCCGCTACCGTCTTTACCTCCACACTAATTTTCACCCAGCTGCAGGCGGCATTAACCCCTGTACTGCCAGGAGCAGCACAGCTTTCTGTAGAAGCCGCAGAAGATGCCGTCATCCAGCGTGACCCTATTATTAGATGTGTAATCCCCTGTCCCTCCCCCTAAATATAGTGTATAGATACCCTGAACCATCGACACTAGGTCCAAGAATGGTAACTATAGATATAGACATGATAGCCACAGCATAGGGAGATCCAGCACTATTTTCAAAAGCGAGCTTCTCATTTGGTGGTTCATTGCTGAGAACTAAGAGCACAGCAGTGTAAGGAAACACCCACCAGGGCTACAATCATGAAATATAAAAGCATATATCACCGTCCTGCAGAGAACTAAGAGTACAGCAGTGTGAGGAAACACCCACCAGTGCTACAATCATGGAATATAAATGCATATATATCACAGTCCTGCAGGCAACTAAGAGCACAGCAGTGTAAGGAAACGCCCGTCATTGCTTCAATCATGGAATATAAATGCATATATCACGGTCCTGCAGGGAACTAAGAGCACAGCAGTGTGAGGACACACTCACCATTGCTACAATCATGGAACATAAATGCATATATCACAGTCCTGCAGGCATGTATATATCACAGTCCTGCAGTTAACTAAAAGCACAGCAGTGTGAGGACACGCCCACCAGTACTACAATCATGGAATAAAATGCATATATCCCAGTCCTGCAGTTAACTAAGAGCACAGCAGTGTGAGGACACGCCCACCAGTACTACAATCATGGAATATAAATGCATATATCACAGTCCTGCAGGGAACTAAGAGCACAGCAGTGTGAGGACACACTCACCATTGCTACAATCATGGAACATAAATGCATATATCACAGTCCTGCAGGCATGCATATATCACAGTCCTGCAGTTAACTAAGAGCACAGCAGTGTGAGGACACGCCCACCAGTACTACAATCATGGAATAAAATGCATATATCCCAGTCCTGCAGTTAACTAAGAGCACAGCAGTGTAAGGCCTCGCCCACCAGTACTACAATCATGGAATATAAATGCATATATTACAGTCCTGCAGGTTACTAAGAGCACAGCAGTGTGAGGAAGCAACCACCAGTGCTACAATCATGGAATATAAATGCATATATCACAGTCCTGCAGGGAACTAAGAGCACAGCAGTGTGAGGACACGTCCACAAGTGCTACAATCATGGAATATAAATGCATATATCACAGTCCTGCAGGGAACTAAGAGCACAGCAGTGTGAGGACACACGCACCATTGCTACAATCATGGAACATAAATGCATATATCACAGTCCTGCAGGCATGTATATATCACAGTCCTGCAATTAACTAAGAGCACAGCAGTGTGAGGACACACCCACCAGTACTACAATCATGGAATAAAATGCATATATCACAGTCCTGCAGGGAACTAAGAGCACAGCAGTGTGAGGACACACTTACCATTGCTAAAATCATGGAACATAAATGCATATATCACGGTCCTGCAGAGAACTAAGAGCACAGCAGTGTGAGGAAACACCCACCAGTGCTACAATCATGGAATATAAATGCATATATCATGGTCCTGCAAGCAACTAAGAGCACAGCAGTGTGAGGAAACACCCACCAGTGCTACAATCATGGAATATAAATGCATATATCACAGTCCTGCAGGCAACTAAGAGCACAGCAGTGTGAGGAAACACCCACCAGTGCTACAATCATGAAATATAAATGCATATATCACGGTCCTGCAGAGAACTAAGAGCACAGCAGTGTAAGGAAACACCCACCAGTGCTACAATCATAGAATATAAATGCATATATCATGGTCCTGCAAGCAACTAAGAGCACAGCAGTGTAAGGTAACACCCACCAGTGCTACAATCATGGAATATAAATGCATATAGCACAGTCCTGCTGCTACTAACACACACAAAGATATTATTAGACAGATCATACCTATCACTGGCATGAATGCAGGCTGACTAAGTACCTCCATAACAATGAAAATACCACAGTTACCAAGCCTCGTGCCCTCGTGCGGTGCTAATGTGCCAGTCTCAGTGCTCCCACAAAAAAGAAGCATTAAGAAGTGATTTTATGGTTTGTGACGCTGCTTTGAATCTCAATTTCACGCTCAGTGCATCTGTTTGGCAAGCAGCAGAGTTTCAGGAATCCCGCTTGCATATGGCAGAAATGATGCCTGTTAATCGCCAGCTTTATCTGCCATGCCACACTGCCCTCATGAATACCAGCCCTTATCAGCGTCAAACCCACATCCCCTATAAGTGACAGCACCAGTGCACCAGCCAGATACTAATCCCAGGATACCCAGACACAGCCACCCCACTGTCCCCCTTTATTGCCCGTTACCCAACCCCCCATGTGTACATAAGAAGTTGTCAGCTATGGTGGCGAGAGATAGGTGGCCGACCAAGTGCATGACAAAACAATAAGGAGTCACCTGGCCTACGTAAAAAATCTTCCAAAAAGGCAACAGTCTTGTTGGTTGTAGCTCATAATTCTCCATAGAGGCACAATACTGCAGAAGTTAACATCCCATTAGTGTGACAATGTTAAGCCCAGTGAGATAGTATCATAGTATGTAAGGCTGGAAAAAGACACAAGTCCACCAAGTCCAATCTGTCTATGGTGATGGTATAACCGCCTCTCCTCTAGGTGTAGAGGATGCCCCCTGTCTATGATGATGGTAGAACCACCTCTCCTCTAGGTGTAGAGGATGTCCCCTGTCTATAGTGATGGTAGAATCGCCTCTCCTCTAGGTATAGAGGATGCCCCCTGTCTATGCTGATGGTAGAACCTCCTCCTCTAGGTGTAGAGGATGCCCCCCGTCTATGGTGATGGTAGACCCTCCTCTACTCTAGGTGTAGAGGATGCTCCCTGTCTATGGTGATGGTAGAACCTCCTCTCCTCTAGGTGTAGAGGATGTCCCCTGTCTATGGTGATGATAGAACCTCCTCTCCTCTAGGTGCAGAGGATGCCCCCTGTCTATGGTGATGGTAGAATCACCTCTCCTCTAGGCGTATAGGATGCCCGTGTCTATGGTGATGGTAGAACCTCCTCTCCTCTAGGTGTAGAGGATGCTCCCTGTCTATGGTGATGGTAGAACCTCCTCTCCTCTAGGTGTAGAGGATGCCCCCTGTCTATGGTGATGGTAGCACCTCCTCTCCTCTAGGTGTAGAGGATGTCCCCTGTCTATGGTGATGGTAGAACCTCCTCTCCTCTAGGTGTAGAGGATGCCTCCTGTCTATGGTGATGGTAGAGCTGCCTCTCCTCTAGGTGTAGAGGATGCTCCCTGTCTATGGTGATGGTAGAATCACCTCTCCTCTAGGTGTAGAGGATGTCCCCTGTCTATGGTGATGTTAGAATCGCCTCTCCTCTAGGCGTATAGGATGCCCGTGTCTATGGTGATGGTAGAACCTCCTCTCCTCTAGGTGTAGAGGATGCTCCCTGTCTATGGTGATGGTAGAACCTCCTCTCCTCTAGGTGTAGAGGATGCCCCCTGTCTATGGTGATGGTAGCACCTCCTCTCCTCTAGGTGTAGAGGATGTCCCCTGTCTATGGTGATGGTAGAACCTCCTCTCCTCTAGGTGTAGAGGATGCCTCCTGTCTATGGTGATGGTAGAGCTGCCTCTCCTCTAGGTGTAGAGGATGCTCCCTGTCTATGGTGATGGTAGAATCACCTCTCCTCTAGGTGTAGAGGATGTCCCCTGTCTATGGTGATGTTAGAATCGCCTCTCCTCTAGGTGTAGAGGATGTCCCCTGTCTATGGTGATGGTAGAACCTCCTCTCCTCTAGGTGTAGAGGATGCCCCTGTCTATGGTGATGGTAGAACCGCCTCTCCTCTAGGTGTAGAGGATGCCCCCTGTCTATGGTGATGGTAGAACCTCCTCTCCTCTAGGTGTAGAGGATGTCTCCTGTCTATGGTGATGGTACAGCCTCCTCTTCTCTAGGTGCAGAGGATGCCCTCTGTCTATGGTGATGATAGAACCTCCCTCCTTTAGGTGTAGAGGATGCCCCCTGTCTATGGTGATGATAGAACCACCTCTCCTCTAGGTGTAGAGGATGCCCCCTGTCTATGGTGATGGTAGAACCTACTCTAGGTGTAGAGGATGCCCCCTGTCTGTGGTGATGGTAGAACCTCCTCTCCTCTAGGTGTAGAAGATGCCCCCTGTCTATGGTGATGGTAGAACCTCCTCTCCTCTAGGTGTAGAAGATGCCCCCTGTCTATGGTGATGATAGAACCTCCTCTCCTCTAGGTGTAGAGGATGCCCCCTGTCTATGGTGATGATAGAACCACCTCTCCTCTAGGTGTAGAGGATGCCCCCTGTCTATGGTGATGGTAGAACCTACTCTAGGTGTAGAGGATGCCCCCTGTCTGTGGTGATGGTAGAACCTCCTCTTCTCTAGGTGTAGAAGATGCTCCCTGTCTATGGTGATGGTAGAACCTGCTCCTCTAGGTGTAGAGGATGCCCCCTGTCTATGGTGATGATAGAACCACCTCTCCTCTAGGTGTAGAGGATGCCCCCTGTCTATGGTGATGGTAGAACCTACTCTAGGTGTAGAGGATGTCCCCTGTCTGTGGTGATGGTAGAACCTCCTCTCCTCTAGGTGTAGAAGATGCTCCCTGTCTATGGTGATGGTAGAACCTGCTCCTCTAGGTGTAGAGGATGCCCCCTGTCTATGGTGATGGTAGAACCTCATCTCCTCTAGGTGTAGAGGATGCCCCCTGTCTATGGTGATGGTAGAACCTCCTTTCCTCCAGGTGCAGAGGATGCCCCCTGTCTATGGTGATGGTAGAACCTCCTCTCCTCTAGGTGTAGAGGATGTCCCCTGTCTATGGTGATGGTAGAACCTCCTCTCCTCTAGGTGTAGAGGATGCCCCCTGTCTATGGTGATGGTAGAACCTCCTCTCCTCTAGGTGTAGAGGATGCCACCTGTCTATGGTGATGGTAGAACCTCCTCTCCTCTAGGTGTAGAGGATATCCCCTGTCTATGGTGATGATAGAACCTCCTCTCCTCTAGGTGTAGAGGATGTCCCCTGTCTATGGTGATGGTAGAACCTCCTCTACTCTAGGTGTAGAGGATGCCTCCTGTCTATGGTGATGGTAGAACGTCCTCTCCTCTAGGTGTAGAGGATGCCCCCTGTCTATGGTGATGGTAGAGCCTCCTCTCCTCTAGGTGTAGAGGATGCCCCCTGTCTATGGTGATGATAGAACCACCTCTCCTCTAGGTGTAGAGGATGCCCCCTGTCTATGGTGATGGTAGAACCTACTCTAGGTGTAGAGGATGCCCCCTGTCTGTGGTGATGGTAGAACCTCCTCTCCTCTAGGTGTAGAAGATGCCCCCTGTCTATGGTGATGGTAGAACCTCCTCTCCTCTAGGTGTAGATGATGCCCCCTGTCTATGGTGATGATAGAACCTCCTCTCCTCTAGGTGTAGAGGATGCCCCCTGTCTATGGTGATGGTAGAACCGACTCTAGGTGTAGAGGATGCCCCCTGTCTGTGGTGATGGTAGAACCTCCTCTCCTCTAGGTGTAGAAGATGCTCCATGTCTATGGTGATGGTAGAACCTGCTCCTCTAGGTGTAGAGGATGCCCCCTGTCTATGGTGATGGTAGAACCTCATCTCCTCTAGGTGTAGAGGATGCCCCCTGTCTATGGTGATGGTAGAACCTCCTTTCCTCCAGGTGCAGAGGATGCTCCCTGTCTATGGTGATGGTAGAACCTCCTCTCCTCTAGGTGTAGAGGATGTCCCCTGTCTATGGTGATGGTAGAACCTCATCTCCTCTAGGTGTAGAGGATGCCCCCTGTCTATGGTGATGGTAGAACCTCCTTTCCTCCAGGTGCAGAGGATGCTCCCTGTCTATGGTGATGGTAGAACCTCCTCTCCTCTAGGTGTAGAGGATGTCCCCTGTCTATGGTGATGGTAGAATCGCCTCTCCTCTAGGTGTAGAGGAAACACCCTGTCTATGGTGATGGTAGAACCTCCTCTCCTCTAGGTGTAGAGGATGCCCCATGTCTATGGTGATGGTAGAACCTCCTCTCCTCTAGGTGTAGAGGATGCCCCCTGTCTATGGTGATGGTAGAACCTCCTCTCCTCTAGGTGTAGAGGATGCCACCTGTCTATGGTGATGGTAGAACCTCCTCTCCTCTAGGTGTAGAGGATGTCCCCTGTCTATGGTGATGATAGAACCTCCTCTCCTCTAGGTGTAGAGGATGTCCCCGTCTATGGTGATGATAGAACCTCCTCTCCTCTAGATGTAGAGGATGCCTCCTGTCTATGGTGATGGTAGAACCACCTCTCCTCTAGGTGTAGAGGATGCCCCCTGTCTATGGTGATGGTGGAACCTCCTCTCCTCTTGGTGTAGAGGATGCCCCCTGTCTATGGTGATGATAGAACCTCCTCTCCTCTAGGTGTAGAGGATGCCCCCTGTCTATGGTGATGGTAGAACCTACTCTAGGTGTAGAGGATGCCCCCTGTCTGTGGTGATGGGAGAACCTCCTCTCCTCTAGGTGTAGAAGATGCCCCCTGTCTATGGTGATGGTAGAGCCTCCTCTCCTCTAGGTGTAGAAGATGCTCCCTGTCTATGGTGATGGTAGAACCTGCTCCTCTAGGTGTAGAGGATGCCCCCTGTCTATGGTGATGGTAGAACCTCCTTTCCTCCAGGTGCAGAGGATGCCCCCTGTATATGGTGATGATAGAACCTCCTCTCCTCTAGATGTAGAGGATGCCTCCTGTCTATGGTGATGGTAGAACCTCCTCTCCTCTAGATGTAGAGGATGCCTCCTGTCTATGGTGATGGTAGAACCACCTCTCCTCTAGGTGTAGAGGATGCCCCCTGTCTATGGTGATGGTGGAACCTCCTCTCCTCTTGGTGTAGAGGATGCCCCCTGTCTATGGTGATGATAGAACCTCCTCTCCTCTAGGTGTAGAGGATGCCCCCTGTCTATGGTGATGGTAGAACCTACTCTAGGTGTAGAGGATGCCCCCTGTCTGTGGTGATGGTAGAACCTCCTCTCCTCTAGGTGTAGAAGATGCCCTCTGTCTATGGTGATGGTAGAGCCTCCTCTCCTCTAGGTGTAGAAGATGCTCCCTGTCTATGGTGATGGTAGAACCTGCTCCTCTAGGTGTAGAGGATGCCCCCTGTCTATGGTGATGGTAGAACCTCCTTTCCTCCAGGTGCACAGGATGCTCCCTGTCTATGGTGATGGTAGAACCTCCTCTCCTCTAGGTGTAGAGGAAACACCCTGTCTATGGTGATGGTAGAACCTCCTCTCCTCTAGGTGTAGAGGATGCCCCCTGTCTATGGTGATGGTAGAACCTCCTCTCCTCTAGGTGTAGAGGATCCCCCTGTCTATGGTGATGGTAGAACCTCCTCTCCTCCAGGTGTAGAGGATGCCACCTTTCTATGGTGATGGTAGAGCCTCCTCTCCTCTAGGTGTAGAGGATGTCCCCTGTCTATGGTGATGATAGAACCTCCTCTCCTCTAGGTGTAGAGGATGTCCCCTGTCTATGGTGATGATAGAACCTCCTCTCCTCTAGGTGTAGAGGATGTCCCCTGTCTATGGTGATGATAGAACCTCCTCTCCTCTAGATGTAGAGGGTGCCTCCTGTCTATGGCGATGGTAGAACCGCCTCTCCTCTAGGTGTAGAGGATGTCCCCTGTCTATGGTGATGATAGAACCTCCTCTCCTCTAGGTGTAGAGGATGCCCCCTGTCTATGGTAATGGTAGAACCACCTCTCCTCTAGGTGTAGAGGATGCCCCCTGTCTATGGTGATGGTGGAACTGCGTCTCTTCTAGGTGTAGAGGATGCCCCTTGTCTATGGTGATGGTAGAATCGCCTCTCCTCTAGGCGTAGAAGATGTCCCCTTTTCCTGGTCACAGGCCTAGGTATAAAAAGATTTTTGGAGAGATCCTTGTACTGTCCATTCAGGTATTTGTACATTGTAATGAGGTCTCCCCTCAGTCGTCTTTTTTCTAAACTGAATAATCCCAAAATTTGTAATCTGTCAGTGTATTCTAGTCCCCTCATTCCCCTAATAATCCTGGTTGCTCTCCTCTGCACCCATTCTAGTTCTACTATGTCCTTTCTATACACTGGTGCCCAAAACTGTACACAATATTCCATGTGTGGTCTAACCAGGGATTTGTATAAGGGCAAAACTATGTCCTTATCATGACAATCTATTTCTCTCTTGATACATCCCATAATTTAATTCGCTTTAGCAGCAGCCGCCTGGCTCTGGTCACTAAAATGAAGTTTACCATCCACCTTGTACTTTTTGTTTCCATGGCCCAAGTGCATAACTTTGTATTTATCTACATTAAACCTCATCAACCATTTCTCTGCCCACTCCCCAAGCTTCCACAAATCCCTCTGCAATGCTAAACTATTGACCTAAGTATTAATTACTTTACACAGCTTAGTATCATCTGCAAATATTGAAACTTGACTGTGTAAACCCACTACAAGGTCATTAATAAAAATATTTAAAAGAGGTGGCCCCAATACTGACCCCTGTGGCCTCCACTGGTAACGTCAACACAATCTGAGAATGTGCCATTAATGAGGACTCTCTGTTTTCTATCAATAAACCAATTACTTACCCAGAAAAAAAACCACAGATTTTCCCCTAGTCCCAGCAGTCTAATTGTATGTACCAACCTTTTATGTGGCACTGTATCAAATGCCTTTGAAAAGACCAGATATACAACATCCACAGCATCCCCCAGGTGCAGCCTGAACTTACCTCCTCATAGAAGCCAATCAGATTAGTCTGACAGGACCGAACCCTCATAAACACATGCTAATGCTAGGTTATTAGTGATTGGGAAGGTAAGTGAGAGTAGATATATTCCTTCGATTTGTATCCTATGTGTATTAGGCTCCAGGGAAGGCTCCTTGAAAAAGCTGGAATAAAGGGAGCCTGGAGCTGTTATGAGTTGAGTTATGGTTCTCTATCCACCTTATCTTGTGGCCCCCTGTTCTCCATTCCACTCATAGTCTGTCCTCCTTCCACCTCATATTGTCACCCCTGTCCTCTATCATATTGTGGCCCCTTGTCCTCCATTTCCCCTCGTATTGTGGCCCCTTGTCCTCCATCCTCCCTTGTATTATGGTCTCCTGTCTTCCATCTCATTACTACTGTGGCCTCCAGTCTACCTTAATATTGTGGCCTCTGTCCTCCAACCTCCCTCATATTGTGGCCTCCTGTCCTCCATCTCCCTTATATTTTGGCATCCTGTTGTTCATCCAGCTCATATTGCAGCCTCCTGTCCCCCACCCCCCTCATAGTGTGGCCTCCTGTCCTACATCCTTCCTTTATATTGTGGCCTCTTTCTTACATCTCCCTCATATTGTGGCCTCCTGCTCCACTGCTCTGCAGCTGTTATGTCAGGGAGGGGACCAGGAGGCAGGACAACCCGGGACACACAGGGACATTTGCCCAAGGAGGGTTGGGAGCTATGCACAAAGTCTGGGACTACAAACACCGCTGTGAATTTTGCATAGCTGGGAAGGTACCTGGTATAGTCAGGATTGACTTGTGTTTAATTAGACACTGGAAGAGCAGGTTTTGTGTTCTCTTATGTGGCGAAGAAAGGCTGTGTTTTTGGTTACGCTTTTTTAAAATAAAGAACAGGCCATTCACCTTTTAAGGCTGGTTACACATGAGCGTGAGCAGTGCGTGTATACGTTCCGTGGCACGATCCCACGGGTTGCACACAGTGCAGTGGACGGGAGTCCAAGCATTATATACAAATCTAAAGCAGGGACGTTCACTATGCCGGTAAAAGAGCCGCGCCGGAACTGTGTTCCTGATAGTTTAAATGTTTACACCAATAGTCAGCTGCTGCCACCCTCACAGGACCCAAGCCAAGATGGCAACCACTTTTGGAGTGAACATTTCCCTCCTGTAAATGCCTATCATCCCATGGGAATCCCTCCATATTGTCCAGGGTCCAGACATTACGACAAGAGACAAAGAAATGTATTACTTGGTCCACATTCCACGTAGTGACTCCACAAGTACCAACCTCAGGGGCGGGTAGGGGTGGGTTTAACATGTACCTATTCCAAATTTCCACGTTTTTGAGGACATGCAAACAGAGTAAAGTGCCTATTTTAGATTTCCAACCCTATCAGGCATGCTTGCCTTAATGGTGGCAGACGCCCTTTATACATGTATAACCCACCAGGCGTAATAGGCCTCTTATTACCCTGAAGAAGGCCAAGTGTTTTCAATTTGAAGTCTGAGGAAGAGCAGGGCGCCATCCTGCCAATGAATCCTACAATCTGCTGGCTCTGGCAGGTTACGTTGTGATTTCATGCTTGACAGGAAAATGAAAACACAGTTTATCAGCCCAAAGAGCGGGACGGCGGAGAAGATTAAATGTGTGAGGGGGAAGCTGGCGTGGAAGAAAGAGTCTGGAAGTTTATCTATCCAGAAATAGCGAGAGGGAGGAAGGGGGAAAGAGCCGGGTAATACATTTACATGGATGACAGTAAAATGAGTGTCCTGTGAAGCGTGCCGCAATGATAATACAAGCTGCCGGGTTGGCAAGGAAACGGGAGAACAACATGGAGGGGATTTCACATGAAAAGCTGGGGTATGTCTGTAGGGCACAACAAAGCATGCTCCTCCCCAGAAAATACAAGTCCTTGAGGGTCCTTCTAAGTTTATTAAAAACATTCTTACAATATTTATCAATGACGTCAAGGAAAGAAATATATACTTCATGAAAGCTCAACCAAAATGGCTGCCTATGACCGCTGTGAACGGAAGGCACGGTCTCCAGGTGACATCATCAATCCTTCCTTTATACATTGATCCTTACCTTTCAACCCACTAATTTGTGTCACAGATTGTTAGAAAATGTATGTTATGTAAGACCTGTCATGTCGATTTGGGACCCTAAACCAACTACAGCTACTTATGGACCTGTGGTTTAGGGTCCCAAATTGACCATTTTGAAGTCTTTATATGTTAAAAAATGAAAAAAATAAACTTAAATACTTACCTAGGTGTGAGTCAGAAAGGGCACGTGGGAAGTGCGGGAAGTGAAGCTGAGACGGTATCTGAGCTGTACATACGGCGCTTGCGCATTGAAGCCGAGGTGTAATACTCCGGCTTCATTTGCCAGAACACACAGGAGCCAAGGAAACGAGGGACAAGGTGAGTAGTGAGTCCGGGCGCACAGTGAATAGGCATAAAAACCAAGCCCAGAAGAAAATGGTGCAAATGTTTTTTCACCAATTTCAATGCATTTGAAATTTTTTTCCCGCTTCCCAGTACATGGCCTGGAATATTAAATACCGTCACTATGAAGTGATTTTGTTACGCAGAAAACAAACCCTCACACAGCTCAGTAAATGAAAAATAAGTTATACATTTTTGAATGTGAGAAGTAAAAATGGAAACGCACAATCGAAAAAGGGCAGCGGCATGAAGCGGTTAAAGAGAAAGGGCTTTAGTGACCGTAGCATTTTAGCAAATTTTTGTACGCAGAGATTTAAGTGCTGTAACTTCTATTTGCTGCTACCTTTAAAAAAAATTGTCACAATTGCTTTTTTTTTACATTTTTTTTTTTTAGATTTATTTGGGGTTACAAAAAGTGGAAAAAGGTTTTTTTTGTAATGTACCGTTTTTTGGTGCGCCTATTGCAATGTTTTTTATAGTGTAGAGGGGGGATTATTTTTTTATTTATAATAACATTTATTGATATTTGGGGGAGGGGACATTTCCATATTTTTATTTTCTCTATAAGAGCCCCAGTTACAGGGGGAACTTACCCTCTTTGGGGGCAATTCTGCTTAACCCTAACAGACCCGGCAATTACATAACAGTACTGCCGGTTCCTGCTTTAAAGGACATCTCCTATCAGTTTTACTGACGGTAGACACGACCTACTAAGAAGTCCCCGTGGAACAATGTTCCTCAGAACTTCTTTTATTATAACTGTATACACCACAATCGAAAAATTATGCTACCGTAGTGCCTCAGAGAGCCTCTGGGGATCGATATAAGGTCTGTAATACAGGATCTTATTTTGGGAGTAAACATTGTATTCTATGTTATGGAGTTTCATCTAAGGTCTGAATTTTGGGTGTCTGGTCTGGGATCTGACTTTAAATACTGAGAATATTTGGATTAAAAGGGGTTTTGTAGTAAATAAAATCATTTTTGTGAAAAGTTTAATATTTTGTCAAACTACCCATTATGATAAGCTTAAACATTTAGCTATTGACCATTTACTATGCATATGTACAACACATGTCCCTCCAGTTTCTTTTACTTTCCATACCAGCTTTAAGATCTCTGCTTGCAGTCAGTGAATTCAGACACTGGGAGACTTTAATCTCTATCCTAGTCTTACTCACAGCTGAGGGGTTGTTACAATGTGTACAGAAGAGTACATATCTATATTGAGACCTGTAACTGTATAAGCAGGATTTGTTTTTTCAATGTAATCATATGATTTTAGGGAAACATTCACCCTCCTAGCCTGAACCTGACATATGAAGAGTGATTTCCCCTTTAAGTGTAGCTGACAGCTGAAATTACAGCGATTATCCTTTCTGTTACTCATGACAGCGATTTACCCCCAATACTATCAAATCAATGGCGTCTGACATTTGGCCTGCACGCGGCATATTCATTTCTGTCAAGCCTTTACAACGCTGTCATTTATCTCCATGAATAGCCATCATTCAGGAAAACAAATCCCGCAAATCTCTTTCCTAGAAAACCAAGGACTCAGAATCCAAAACAATGAAATTTACCTGCACTGATACATTGTAACAAAACTGCATCACGGATGGGGGAAGAACAGTTCTTGTTGAGGGCTACTACCTCTTTAAGAGCCCACAAAATCTGAATACAAAGTGGACTAAAAATATATTTCATATTGGGGGAGCTCCACCAATCTGATATCAATAAATCTATCAATATCTAAACACCAGAAATACCTTTTAAATTGTCTCTCAAATTTATATGCATTGTTTAGAAATTACATAGGGGCCATTGGGGCCCCTGCATTCCACAATGGCCATTGTGTACAATTATACTTATTACTTACATTTACAACATTGTTATGTGTCCGTTGTACTGTATTATTATGGGTGCACTATATGGCAATATTATATGTATTGATAATATTTAACCATCATGGGGTCTGTCATGTGACCGGGTGATGAACACATTCGATTCGGTGACATGATCACAAAACAAAAGTAAAAGATTCACCACTTAAAGTCTCTCTAGCACCCAAATAAATTTACAAATTAAATATTAACTTCGTTTATAACAGATATAAATCAGTTTGAGGTGCACCTTAATAAGAAATATTAATTTGCAGCAACAACGTTTAAAGCAGCGCCATCCACGCACTGTAACACCACAACTCCCAGCATGCCCTGCAAACCAAAGTCTGACTGAGATAAAACATAACTATATATGACTTACCCACGGTCCATTGTGCCTCCTGCCCCATTGTACCGGCCAAAAAACTTTAGAGCGGCCATTTAAGCCCCGCCCACAACCTTATTTAAGCGACCGATGATTTCGCTCCGTCCTATTTCCACCCCCCATCTACGGACGCTACAGCAAAATAAAATACTCACAAAAGCAAGAAAATAAAAGTAGTGGGCTGAAAAAAACCTAAATTAAAAGGCTGAAAAAAGGCGTAAAGGGAAAAATTAGCAGCTCGTTAGCAAATTGGCTCGGGTCTAACTCCCTCCCCCATTATGTAATAGGTTTATATCGCCTCTGCTCCGCTTTTTTTCTTTTTTTTCCTCCTCCTAACGATGTCACCTCGTTAGAATGACTGAGAGCGTAGCAGGGACACTTAGGATGGAGGGGGGGTTGCCATGGCGATAAGGGCCTGCTGGTGCGCGGGAGGCCTGCCCTGTTACATTTCTAAATTAAATATAGGGAAGAGTGGAAAATTACGTTATAAGACAATAGGCGGCCTAGCGCAGGCTGCAAGCTCATGTCTCTGCAGTCAACAAGTTGTGCAACATGTGAACTGCGCCGGAGCGGAGCTTTGGATTTGTGACAGTGATAGAGTGCCCCTCTCACTGTATAAAACGTTATACAGGGAGACCATAGTAACCAATCATAGCCCAGTTTTCACTCTGAATAGTGCACATAAAACATACGGTAAAAGCTGCGGTGTAATTGAGATGGAATTATTTTTTATGTTCATAGTTGTGCCCCAAAATGTTTATCGTTTGAATCAAGAGATTAAAAAATCTACACTAGTTAGTACTGAATTTAACCAATTCATAGTAATGTTCATGGAGTATTTGAAAGACAAAAAATATAACCGTCTATAGATAACAGACAGACAAAATGGCCGCCAAAAGCTAGGTGACAGACAATATGGCCGCCGATAGCTGGGTGACAGACAATTTGGCCGCCGATAGCTGGGTGACAGACAATTTGGCCGCCGATTGCTGGGTCACAGACAATATGGCCGCCGGTAGTTGAATGATAATATGGACGCCAATAGCTAGGTGACAGACAGTGGAGCACATTTACTAAGGGTCCGTCAGATGCATTTTCGTTGGGTTTTCCCGAATATTTCCGATTGGCTCTGAATTGCACAGGGGTTTTTTTGTTACTCAAGGATTGTGGCCGTCGGACAACCCAACTGATTCAGACAAACCGTGGAATTTACAATTCAAATTGTGTCGCAAGATCAGCACTCACATGCACCAGGAAGAAGATGGTGAACTCCGGCGGACCTCAGCGGGGAAGCGACACATTCAAGAAATCAGGCGCAAGTGTCCCCCAATATGTCCACCAATAGTCGGGTGACAGACAATATGGCCGCCAGTAGCTGGGTGACAGACAATATGAGCGCTGATAGCTGGGTGACAGACAATATGGGTGCCGATAGCTGGGTGACAAACAATATGGGCGCCGATAGCTGGGTGACAGACAATATGGGCGCTGATAGCTGGGTGACAGACAAAATGGCAGTCAATTACTGGGTGACAAACAATATGGCCACCGATAGCTGGGTGACAGACAATATGGGCGCCGATAGCTGGGTGACAGACAAAATGGCAGTCAATTACTGGGTGACAAACAATATGGCGTGTACAGTGTGGGTGTGACTAGTGGTGCATTATACACTGTGTTACAGTGTGTTATTGGTTGGCACCCAGCTTTCCTAGAAGAAGATATTACCCAGAAATACTGGTTGCATCTGCTTTTGATCACATATTGGTGGACAGTACAGTTCCCACCAGGGTCCATTCAGCTTTTCTGAGAGCCCTGATCACACGGCAGTCTGCGGCTGTTTTCCTGTTTGCAGTGTGAACGCACATGTGACAGATGTGACGCGTCTACACAAAGACGCTTCCCCAAACACGGTCCGCGAATAATGATAGATAAGACATGTATGTAAATAGTGCGCAGATGCCTGACACGCTGGGATCGTCGCCTGCTAAACAAATAGAAGATTTACTCTATGCCAAAGCACACATGCTGCAGCCCGGCCAATTCTCATGTCTTATCTGCGCCTCAGGCGTCATGTACGTGATTATCACCCGCATGACTGTCACATCGCTGACATTGTAATTTATACGAGTAATGTAAATTATGGCCACAGGTACAATATTTTATACAAAGCGACACGTAAAAGGGCGGTGATTTTTTTTAACACACACTAGTGTAATGTCCTGGATTTGGGCCATTACTAAAATCTAAGTCTGGAGTCCAATCCTGGTCCGCCTAATGGACTCCGCAGCCCTGATGCCCACCTAGTTATTGGCATTAACTCATGTTTTCCAGGAACACATTATTAGGCTTTAAGCCTTATTCAGATGTGTGCTTGCCGGGACCGATCCCGTGTGAGCAAGGGGCCGGCCGGAGAAGGAAGGGGGAGTGAGCACTCCTCACCCCACCCCTCTTCATTGAAAGATGAGCGACCTCCACAAATCTGCCCAGTTATAAAAGATGTACTATCTTTTGCAGCACAGCCGCCTGGCTCGGTATCACTGCACAGAGACAATCGGGTGCCATAGACCTAATGCAATCGGGTGCCATAGACCTAAATGAGCCCCAGTACAGTCATGTGAATAAGGCCTTTTAAATCTTCACTGTTAGGGCTCATGCACATATGACAGCGAGGCCCCATACAGTGCACAGGATGAAAGTCCTCACATTATATCAAAATATGATGCAAAAACTTCTCATTGCAGCATTGTAATAGTTAATAATTGATATAATGAAAAGACTTCACTCTGCACTGTGTGCATGTCAGGGGGCCAGGCCAAAATATAGGCCCCACAGACTGTACAGAGCCCTTAGGGTGCATGGTACAACATCACCACCAATTGGCTGGAATAGGTATCTACAATATGCATCATTATTTATGTCTGTATGTGAAAAATTAAACTATTAACCTTTAGGTCATGTTAGAAATGCAACTTTCCTGAGGTATAGAAGGATGTGATTGGCTGGTGTCTCAGAACATTCCAGAACTGAGCAAAAGTCTATAAATGAAAGTTCACCCTGGATTCCTGGGTTAGTTAGTTCTTAGTCTCTTGTTACTACAGAACTACATGCTGCTAAGGGAGCAGAGCCAACTCGGCTCATTGGAGATTATTGCCAGCCTAGCTGACCACTGCTCCAGGCTAAGGTACTGCTTGTTCCTGCTCTAGAAGGATAATCATCCTGTTACAGCCAACTAATAAATAACCTTGCTCACCCTGGGAGAGAGAAGTTCAATCATCTGCTGTAGGTGGGCTTTTCCGTGAGGCTTCTTCTAATAAAGGAACAGTGAGTGAAAAAAAAAGATCTCCATTTACTATGTGCATCTCTGGCTTGCTACTAACATCACAGGCCTCTCTTACTATCCACTTGGAGATAGTTATCTACACTGGGAGTGACCCAGGAGAAACATTATAGTTACGCAACCTCCACCTCTTCTTGCTTCATCCAGCTGGTAGTAACAGGTGTGGATGAAGCCTAGGGGCAGCATGGTGGCTCAGTGGTTAGCACTACAGCCTTGCAGCTGTGGGGTCCTGGATTCAAGTACCATCCAGGTCAACATCTGCAAAGAGTTTGTATGTTCTGTTTGCATGGGGTTCCTCCAGGTTTCCTCCCACACTCCAAAAACATACTAATTTAGAATTATTATTATTATTAAACTCCCCTACACCATTCCATATTTAGTGCTACCCCATGTTGTGGCTGGTATTTTTGGGTTAAAAAATTTAATATATGGTGTGTTCCTCTGTAAAGTTGTGTAGCAGTCAAGGCTGTGATGCCTTTATGAGAGTGTTGTAGTCACCAAGCTTGCTGCCTCAAATCTGAAGGAAGACATATCTCTCGATGTACTTGACTTTTGGATATGGGATGGACCCTCACTTCATCATAACAGCTCAAAAGAAAAGGGGAACACTGTGTGGGGCATAAATAAACACAAACACTTTATTTTATAGTGTCAAATAGGCCACAGCTTTATTTAAATCACAAGACTAAAACAGTTAAAGGAGGAGTTGGGTGAATTGCTAGGAATGGGATTCACCTATACTGTGAGATCCCCAGCTGCCTGACATACAGCCCACCGGCCAGGCAGCAATAAAGGGGCGGCACGCTCTGGCTTGCCATTCTAGCAGAGCCAGTCCACTTTATGGGCACCAATGACCCTTGTGAAGATCCTCACTCCTGTGCTTCACCACCGTGCCCGCTCCTGGATGACATTACCATTAAGACATCCTTCAGGCTGGCCACTTCCAAAGCTCAGCCTGTTCACCACCATGAGGTTTAACATCCTCTATTAGTTAAAATTAAGTCCACCTGCAACTTCCACACAACTCCTCCACCGCCAACTCCAAAGCTGTGACAGATAGCAAAACCTGCTATTATTTATTACTTCAAATTGACTCCCATTTTTTTTTTTTTTTTTTTTAATATATGTTTCATTTGCATGTTTCTTTTTTTAAACTAAAGCCATGAACATATACATTATGAATTAATGTCCAGGGAACCATAAAATCTGGCTAACCTCCGACTCACAAAGAGTCATCCCACAGCACTCAGGAGAGGAAAAACCCCCTGTGGAGGAAACCTCTAGGGAACCCATGGCTGAAGGATCGCCCTTCCTCTGGGCTTAGGAGGATGAAAACCAACTTTATCTCATCATAATGCAGTAAATAGCAATATTACATGGTACAAAATACACAATGTCACGATCCAGCAAATAATGTACAATAAAGTTTTCTTAAAGAGAACCTACCACCACGAATCTACCTATAAAGGTAGATCGGGTGGTAGGTGGATGTAAGGGACGTGAGGATAGCTCTTTTTAGAGCTAATCCTCACGTCCCCGCTAACTTTATGTAGACTTTATTCCCCTAATATGTAAATTTTGTTATGCAGCTACTGGGGCGTGGAGTAGCCGGCACGGGGCTACACAGCGCGGCTACTCCACGCCCCAGTAGCCACATTACTCCTCCTACCCGGTTGCGTGCGGCGCGCAGCTCCTCGTAGCTGCGCGCCCTCGTCCGTCATGATGGCGTTCTGCGCATGCGCAGAACGCCAGCCGACGGCTGAGCAGTCCCAGCTCCGAGGCCGGAGCTACTGCGCATGCGCAGTAGCCTGCTTGTCGGACGAGGGCGCGCAGCTACGAGGAGCTGCGCGCCGCAAGCAACCGGGTAGGAGGAGTAATGTGGCTACTGGGGCGTGGAGTAGCCGCGCTGTGTAGCCTCGTGCCGGCTACTCCACGCCCCAGTAGCCGCATAACGAAATCTACATATTAGGGGAATAAAGTGTACCTAAAGTTAGCGGGGACGTGAGGATTAGCTCTAAAAAGAGCTATCCTCACGTCCCTTACATCCACCTACCACCCGATCTACCTTTATAGGTAGATTCGTGGTGGTAGGTTCCCTTTAATTATACATAAAGTAGGTAAACAATTGTAGAGTAGTAATGGTACAGGGCGTGTGGGAGGGCATGTTTCTCCATGGTCTTCTGGTGACAGAAAGAGGAAGAGAGACCCAGGACAGGAAGTGATATCTACTGCTTGGCCCCACCCCTCTCATAGTACCACCCTACCCTACACTCTGCCCTCTCATAGTACCACCCTACCCTACACTCTGCCCTCTCATAGTACCACCCTACCCTACACTTTGCCCTCTCATAGTACCACCCTACCCTACACTCTGCCCTCTCATAGTACCACCCTACCCTACACTCTGCCCTCTCATAGTACCACCCTACCCTACACTCTGCCCTCTCATAGTACCACCCTACCCTACACTCTGCCCTCTCATAGTACCACCCTACCCTACACTCTGCCCTCTTATAGTACCACCCTACCCTACACTCTGCCCTCTCATAGTACCACCCTACCCTACACTCTGCCCTCTCATAGTACCACCCTACCCTACACTCTGCCCTCTCATTGTACCACCCTACCCTACACTCTGCCCTCTCATAGTACCACCCTACCCTACACTCTGCCCTCTCATAGTACCACCCTACCCTACACTCTGCCCTCTCATAGTACCACCCTACCCTACACTCTGCCCTCTCATAGTACCACCCTACCCTACACTCTGCCCTCTCATAGTACCACCCTACCCTACACTTTGCCCTCTCAAAGCAAAACCCACCTATATTAAATGAATACAACTACATAAAAACTTCCAGCGTTCTAGGTCCCCCCATGCCAAAGTCATGTCCCTCTTTGCTTATGGCTCCGGGGGTTACTTTCAGTGGACAATCTCAAGCCCCAGTGCCGCTGTATCTTGGATGGTTGTGATATTGGGCAAAAGGGAACAGGTTGGTGGTTTGGTAAGTTATTAAACTAGCCTTCTTCGGGGCTTCAGAAGAGTCCACAAATGGAGCCCTAGACTAATGGAGGCATCATCCTACAATTTCTGGAAATTACGTTCCTCTAGGGGTCCCTACTCCAGAGATTTATCCCACTGTGTTTCTAGTTCCCTCAACCTCAGGTAGATAGAGAACAGTTTATTCACCTCAGATTCCTCCTGTTAGAAGGCAGAAGTTGAGAATGGAGACCAACAGATTTGTGATTTCATTCTAGAATTGAACTTGAGGGACTCTTTCTCGTCACATTCCCATTCTTCTGCCTCAAAGACAATATCTAAGAATAGCTCCAGAGATAAGAGAAAGTGTCAAGCACCCGCCATTCGCAGCTCTTCCGCTCAGGATCCTTACACCTTCACAGAGGTGATGTCGGCTGTAGCCGCCTCTTCGAGATAGCGGTAGAACCATACCAGCGTAATTGGCTCATAAAAGCCTCCTCAGATGTCCAGTTACTCAAACGCTAGTTACATAAATTGGACATCATAAGTCGGACATCATTCCAACAAGAACAAAGATTTTCTTCAGCTTTGCCAAGAATTCCCTGGAGATGATTCTTGCCTGTTCGGGAAAAAACTTGGCAACGGCAGCATTCTTGTCAGTGCCACATCTAATGAGGATCAGGACCCTGGTGTGAGGCTGAGGCCTCATGTCTGCAGCTGCAGAGACAGTTCTCCAGGCTCTGGTACCAAGGAATCAGGAGGTCCATGACCCAGCTTGACCCAGATGAAGAGTTCCTAAAGGGGAACAGTCCCTTATAGAGGTCTCTTATCATACATTATAATTTGTGTGTTCTCTAAACTAAGTTCTGTAACTGTAGATACTGGAAAAAGCTGTCTTTGGAAAGTCGAATCATGATAGGGGGCAGTATTATAGTAGTTATATTCTTGTACATAGGTGGCAGTATTATAGTAGTTATATTCCTGTACATAGGGGGCAGTATTATAGTAGTTATATTCTTGTATATAGGGGGCAGTATTATAGCAGTTATATTCCTGTACATATGGGGCAGTATTATAGTAGTTATATTCTTGTACATAGGGGGCAGTATTATAGTAGTTATATTCTTGTACATAGGGGGCAGTATTATAGTAGTTATATTCCTGTACATAGGGGGCAGTATTATAGTAGTTATATTCTTGTACATAGGTGGCAGTATTATAGTAGTTATATTCCTGTACATAGGGGGCAGTATTATAGTAGTTATATTCTTGTATATAGGGGGCAGTATTATAGCAGTTATATTCCTGTACATATGGGGCAGTATTATAGTAGTTATATTCTTGTACATAGGGGGCAGTATTATAGTAGTTATATTCTTGTACATAGGGGGCAGTATTATAGTAGTTATATTCCTGTACATAGGGGGCATTATTATAGTAGTTATATTCTTGTGCATAGGGGGCAGTATTCTAGTAGTTATATTCTTGTACATAGGGGGCAGTATTCTAGTAGTTATATTCTTGTACATAGGGGGCAGTATTATAGTAGTTATATTCTTGTACATAGGGGCAGTATTATAGTAGTTATATTCTTGTACATAGGGGGCAGTATTATAGTAGTTATATTCTTGTACATAGGGGGCAGTATTATAGTAGTTATATTCTTGTACATAGGGGGCAGTATTCTAGTAGTTATATTCTTGTACATAGGGGGCAGTATTCTAGTAGTTATATTCTTGTACATAGGGGGCAGTATTATAGTAGTTATATTCTTGTACATAGGGGGCAGTATTCTAGTAGTTATATTATTGTACATAGGGGGCAGTATTATAGTAGTTATATTCCTGCACATAGGGGGAAGTATTATAGTAGTTATATTCCTGCACATAGGGGGCAGTATTATAGTAGTTATATTTTTGTACATAGGGGGCAGTATTATAGCAGTTATATTCTTGTACATAGGGGGCAGTATTATAGTAGTTATATTCTTGTACATAGGGGGCAGTATTATAGTAGTTATATTCTTGTACATAGGGGGCAGTATTATAGTAGTTATATTCCTGTACATAGGGGGCAGTATTATAGTAGTTATATTCTTGTACATAGGGGGCAGTATTATAGTAGTTATATTCTTGTACATAGGGGGCAGTATTATAGTAGTTATATTCTTGTACATAGGGGGCAGTATTATAGTAGTTATATTCTTGTACATAGGGGGCAGTATTATAGTACAGGCGGTCCCCTACTTAAGAACACCCGACTTACATACGACCCATAGTTACAAACGGACCTCTGGATATTGGTAATTTATTTTACTTTAGTCCTAAGCTACAATAAATAGCTATAACAGTTATCAAATGTGTCTGTAATGAAGCTTTAGTGTTAATCCTGGTTCTTATGACAACCCAACATTTTTAAAATCCAATTGTCACAGAGACCAAAAAAGTTCTGGCTGGGATTACAATGATAAAATATACAGTTCCGACTTACATACAAACTCAACTTAAGAACAAACCTACAGACCCTATCTTGTATGTAACCCGGGGACTGCCTGTAGTTATATTCTTGTACATAGGGGGCAGTATTATAGTAGTTATATTCTTGTACATAGGAGGCAGTATTATAGTAGTTATATTCTTGTACATAGGGGGCAGTATTATAGTAGTTATATTCTTGTACATAGGGGGCAGTATTCTAGTAGTTATATTATTGTACATAGGGGGCAGTATTCTAGTAGTTATATTCTTGTACATAGGGGGCAGTATTATAGTAGTTATATTCTTGTACATAGGGGGCAGTATTCTAGTAGTTATATTATTGTACATAGGGGGCAGTATTCTAGTAGTTATATTCTTGTACATAGGGGGAAGTATTATAGTAGTTATATTCCTGCACATAGGGGGCAGTATTATAGTAGTTATATTTTTGTACATAGGGGGCAGTATTATAGCAGTTATATTCTTGTACATAGGGGGCAGTATTATAGTAGTTATATTCTTGTACATAGGGGGCAGTATTATAGTAGTTATATTCTTGTACATAGGGGGCAGTATTATAGTAGTTATATTCCTGTACATAGGGGGCAGTATTATAGTAGTTATATTCTTGTACATAGGGGGCAGTATTATAGTAGTTATATTCTTGTACATAGGGGGCAGTATTATAGTAGTTATATTCTTGTACATAGGGGGCAGTATTATAGTAGTTATATTCTTGTACATAGGGGGCAGTATTATAGCACAGGCGGTCCCCTACTTAAGAACACTCGACTTACATACGACCCATAGTTACAAACGGACCTCTGGATATTGGTAATTTATTTTACTTTAGTCCTAAGCTACAATAAATAGCTATAACAGTTATCAAATGTGTCTGTAATGAAGCTTTAGTGTCAATCCTGGTTCTTATGACAACCCAACATTTTTAAAATCCAATTGTCACAGAGACCAAAAAAGTTCTGGCTGGGATTACAATGATAAAATATACAGTTCCGACTTACATACAAACTCAACTTAAGAACAAACCTACAGACCCTATCTTGTATGTAACCCGGGGACTGCCTGTAGTTATATTCTTGTACATAGGGGGCAGTATTATAGTAGTTATATTCTTGTACATAGGAGGCAGTATTATAGTAGTTATATTCTTGTACATAGGGGGCCGTATTATAGTAGTTATATACTTGTACATAGAGGACAGTATTATAGTAGTTATATTCCTGTACATAGGGAGCAGTATTATAGTAGTTATATTCTTGTACATAGGGGGCAGTATTATAGTAGTTATATTCTTGTACATAGGGGGCCGTTTTATAGTAGTTATATTCCTGTACATAGGGGGCAGTATTATAGTAGTTATATTCTTGTACATAGGGGGCAGTATTATAGTAGTTATATTCTTGTACATAGGGGGCAGTATTATAGTAGTTATATTCTTGTACATAGGGGCAGTATTATAGTAGTTATATTCTTGTACATAGGGGGCAGTATTATAGTAGTTATATTCTTGTACATAGGGGGAAATTTTATAGCAATTATATTCTTGTTTGTAGGTACAGTATTACAGGCGCTGAATACAGTATATATTAGTATGCTATGCTCATTCCAAATTACATGAGGGAATAGAAAAGATGGGAACTATCTTACACAGATAATAAAATATTCTGGGACGAGATCACTCAACAGCAGCTCTTGTAAAATATTCTGTTCTAATGAGGAATTGACATAAACATTTTGTCTATGTATATTTCTTGGATACCTGGGTGGTAAAGAATAAAGCTGCCGTAATGGAGGCCTCATGTGCTGTTTTTTATGTTTAAATGGGGGGGTTTTTGAAGCATCCGACATTCAATGCTGACTGTGAATTCACCACTAGGGGGAGCTTTGGATCTGACTGCATCCTCATTTTTTGTAGAATTCATTGCTTAAACAGCTCCCTCTAGTGGTTGCAACAAGTAGCCAAAATTTGATGACTTCTTTTTCATTCCAGTTAGTAGCCTGTAGTGGGAAGCTGGTAGCTTCCTTCACCATTGCAAGAGACATCCTTCAAGAAATCTTATCACTCACCAAAATGCCACCTCAATTAATTAAATCAGATTGATTTCGTAAAACATACAAGTTAAATCAACACTAATGCTGTACGTAAAAAGCGCAGCTCTGCTATAAACCAGACAATATTAAGCAAAATTAATTGCCCCATAAAGGCAAAGCATAAAGCAGTCTCCGCGGTTAGTTAATACACTGTATCTCCCCCAGACTCTATTGGGACCACCGCCTAATGAGCTGCACCTCTGGCAATTGACCCCAGCGTCGCTTGCAGCAGATTTATTAGGCTCCGAGCGTTGCATACCTTAGTCAGTCTTTCCCAAGCTGTCTGTGTCACTCAGGCTGGCAGTAAAAAATGAGAATTACATTGATATCAGGGTCTCTCTGGGATGCTAAGCCCGCCATTTCCATGGAAACCCTCTTGGCTGCTCTTGTCGGATCAGAATTTATTACCTTGCTGGCAGCCGTCGTTAATATCGATTTCCGCTGTGTATGTCGATAGGAGATAATCACAGGGATAATAACAGGTGTAGTGGGCAGTGCTCAATGGCACCTGAGCAGGTGATGACCTGGTGCCGTCATTGCACGTGTGTTTGATCAGAACTCACTTTTGGCAGGTTACTTAAAGGGGTTGTCTTATAAAACAACCACATGTTCTACTAGGGTGCACAAGAATAATAAAGAGGGGGACTTTAATTAATTAAGAGACACTCTTGTTCTGGAGGACTTGGAGAGTTATCATCTCAATGGATTACATGTAGTACCTCATTTGTCCTGCAGTGGCCACTGCAGGGGAAGTACATGACTAGTAATTAAAAACTCTCGCAAAAATTAGCTGGATGTTTTGCTTGAAATCTACCACAAGGATGAAAGAATGTAAACCAAGCACACTTACGTGCTGGTGTGTGCCCCCTCTGGCAGGATCCACTCTAATATTAGCTTCTTATGCCAATGTTTTTACAAATTATGCAAATAAACCTGAGGGGCTCTGGGCTCCATAGTTGTTAAGTTTTTTTTTGTGTTAAAACAGGCTGAATAGAAGCTAAAGGAAGACAGATCCTGGCAGAGGGGGCACATACCAGTATGTAAATGTGCTTGGTTTACAATCCTTCATCCTGGTGGAAGATTTCCTTGAAGATGACCTGTCACTTAGAAATCGGGCACTAGGAGCTGCTTACTAAAGTAAGCAACTCCTAGTGTTAAAACAAAAGCAGCGGTGTTACAATGATAGTGTTACCGGAAACCTCCAATGACTATCTGACACTGCTGCGGAGTACAATGGAAATGCCGGACCGCTCTCATAGCGGTCCGGTGTATTCATGAGGGGGCGGGATTGTGGGTGGGATTAGGGGCGGTGACTGTCACATGACGCGCGGCAGCAACCGCCGAGTTATGGAGCGAGCGAGGCAATCCGGGGACGAGGCAGCGCCTCGGACTGCCCCCTTTGAGAGGGGTTACAGAGGCTTCCGATAACACTATCATTGTAACACTGCTGCATTTGTTATAGTACTAGGAGCTTACTTTAGTAAGCAGCTCCTAGTGCCCGATTTCTGGGAGTGGGTCTAAGTATTTACACCTCCAAGTAAGTCACGCCTCATATGAATTGGGGATGGAGCTTCAATTTCCCTCTTATATAACGGGTAAACTTGGAAAGTATAAATAAGTATTGAACATAAAGTTTTCTAAGTAAATCTATTTGTTAAGGCAATATCGACAGGAAATTCTCACCAATTGTCGGAAACAATCTGTTCAAGGCACACACTGGCAGCGAAAGAGAGGTGCAAAAATCCATGGAAAGTCATGACACCAGCTAAAATCTATCAGTAATTAGAAAGCAAAAAAAAAAAAAAATATCGACTGGGAGCCTACAAAAAGCTGTCTTAATATTAAGATGCCACACAAAAAACATCTCATGATGCGCTAATTCAGTGACCCGTCTCCTATCAAGAGTCTATACTGATGGTCAATCCTAAGGATTTGTACTTCTACAAGGGATATCTTGCTGTATTCCTTGCTGTAGTGTAAAGAGTCTTGCTGTAGCAACATGTACACCCCTCCTTTAAGATTAGAGAAGGCAACCGCCTGGGCATAGTGCCATCAGGAAGGACATTTTGCCCTCTTGACAGGAGAAACATCTGTCATAAGTTTACGCCAGGCTGAAGCGTTGCACATGTCTCCCCTGTGAGCGGTACTACTTCTCCATAGGTCCTCCTGGTCATCCTTCTACTGCAATAATAATATAGAGATGCCATAGCAATAGCACAAGTGAGTGCACCAAGGAAGGGTAGTGAATTGTATAGCAGAGGATTATGGGATACTAATTTACCAAATACCAGAGCCCACATGGGATGAGTTAAACAATTACATTAGAGTAGCACTAACTAATTACATGTATTACATAGGGCGTGGAGTCGTTTTTAGCTCCCAGTGCCCGCCCAGGCTAGTAGCATCTGCTGTTAATTTGCATAATACTAAAGTAAAGTTTTTAAAAATTTAGGTTAGGTTCCTATATTATAAAATTACAGATCAGGGGAGAGACAGCCAGGAGGAATCTACCATCAGATCTACTTCTGATGGTAGATTCCTCAAGGTAGGTTTCCTTTAAATGAGAGAGACTGGTAGGCAGTACTATCTGTGCATAAATCAATTAGAGAGAGACTGGTAGGCAGTACTATCTGTTAAACGGGAGATGTGCTTTCTGTACCTACAGTATAAAATTAGAAACAGTATTATACAGTTATACCAAAATCACTCACTGAGAGACAGGTAAACTATTTACTGAGATGGACAGGGAGGCAGTACAATCTGCCTAATAAATATCAACTGTGTGAGACAGGAAGGCAGTACTATCTGTAGCAGAATCATTAACTGAGTGGGAAAGTGAGACAGTACCAGCTGTACCTATATCATTAACTGCGGAGGACAGGGAGGCAGTACTATCTGTACCTATATCATTAACTGCGGAGGACAGGGAGGCAGTACTATCTGTACCTATATCATTAACTGCGGAGGACAGGGAGGCAGTACTATCTGTACCTATATCATTAACGGCGGAGGACAGGGAGGCAGTACTATCTGTACCTATATCATTAACTGCGGAGGACAGGGAGGCAGTACTATCTGTACCTATATCATTAACTGCGGAGCACAGGGAAGCAGTACCATCTGTACCTAAATCATTAAGATATACAGGGAGACAGTACTATCTGTACCTAAATACTTAACTGTGAGAGACAGGTAGACAGTACTACCTGTATCAAAATGACTAATTCTGAGAGACAGGGAAGCAATACTATCTGTACCTAAATCATTAGCTGAGAGGGGCAGTGAAACAGTACCAAGAGATACAAGGAGGAAGTGCTATCTGTACTAAAATAATTAAGAGATAAAGGGAGAAAGAACCTAAATCATATGTTCCTGTATAATTAGGTTGAGAAACAGGGAGGCAGTACTATCTGTACCTAAATCATTAGACTGAGAGAAACAGGACAAGCTAATAGTTGAGGTATCTATCAGCTTAGTACCTAAAAAATCACCTAGATGCCCAGAAACATACTATTAATGTCTGTAGCCCAAGGTCCCCTGGGATTGTGCTCATCCAGCCCCATAAATATGTATACATAACATTTATTGCTCCCCTTGAAGAGCAGAGTTCTGCATAGATCGCTGGAGAGCCTCTGACCTTCTGCAGGGAGATGGCATTTCTCTAAGTACAATGAAAAGCCGCCTTTATACATTGCACGGCGGTTCTGAAGGCTACACCGGCCTTGTCACTCACTGGTACGGGCGCAATGAGAGGGATGAAGTGTCAGAGTTAGACTGCAGTCACCATATACAATACTTGTAGACCATCACACCACTGCCGTGGACTGCCTCACCGCCTGCGCCATGATGGGGATTGTAGGGAAAGGGTTAATGAGGATGGTCTAGTCAAAAGTTATCAATACCCTGTCTACTGGATTGTAAAATGCATAGAAACTAAGTGCAGCATGCCCCCGACATTAATGTGTGGTCTATAGTTTGTAATGGTCTCCTCATATGGAGAAGGGTATCCTTATGGTTCCCTCTAAGGCTCCTAGGGCCAGGTTCAAGTGCAGCCTCTGTAACTTGTAAGTCATGTCCCTCTTAAGAGAGACTGGGAGCTGGTACTAAGAGAGACTGGGAGCTGGTACTAAGAGAGACTGGGAGCTAGTACTAAGAGAAACTGGGAGCTGGTACTAAGAGAGACTGGGAGCTAGTGCTATCTGTGACCAAACCATTAAGAGAGACTGGGAGCTAGTACTAATAGAGACTGGGAGCTGGTACTAAGAGAGACTGGGGGCTGGTACTAAGAGAGACTGGGAGCTGGTACTAAGAGAGACTGGGAGTTGGTACTAAGAGAGACTGGGAGCTGGTACTAAGAGAGACTGGGAGCTGGTACTAAGAGAGACTGGGAGCTGGTACTAAGAGAGACTGGGAGCTGGTACTAAGAGAGACTGGGAGCTGGTACTAAGAGAGACTGGGAGCTGGTACTAAGAGAGACTGGGAGCTGGTACTAAGAGAGACTGGGAGCTGGTACTAAGAGAGACTGGGAGCTGGTACTAAGAGAGACTGGGAGCTGGTACTAAGAGAGACTGGGAGCTGGTACTAAGAGAGACTGGGAGCTGGTACTAAGAGAGACTGGGAGCTAGTACTAAGAGAGACTGGGAGCTAGTACTAAGAGAGACTGGGAGCTAGTACTAAGAGAGACTGGGGGCTGGTACTAAGAGAGACTGGGAGCTAGTGCTATCTGTGACCAAATCATTAAGAGAGACTGGGAGCTAGTACTAATAGAGACTGTGAGCTGGTACCAATGGAGACTGTGAGCTGGTTCTAAGAGACACTGGCAGCTGGTACTAAGAGAGACTGGGAGCTGGTACTAAGAGAGACTGGGAGCTGGTACTAAGAGAGACTGGGAGCTGGTACTAAGAGAGACTGGGAGCTGGTACTAAGAGAGACTGGGAGCTGGTACTAAGAGAGACTGGGAGCTGGTACTAAGAGAGACTGGGAGCTGGTACTAAGAGAGACTGGGAGCTGGTACTAAGAGAGACTGGGAGATGGTACTAAGAGAGACTGGGAGCTGGTACTAAGAGAGGCTGGGAGCTGGTACTAAGAGAGGCTGGGAGCTGGTACTAAGAGAGGCTGGGAGCTGGTACTAAGAGAGACTGGGGGATGGTACTAAGAGAGACTGGGAGCTGGTACTAAGAGAGACTGGGAGCTGGTACTAAGAGAGACTGGGAGCTGGTACTAAGAGAGACTGGGGGCTAGTACTATCTGTAATCAAACCATTAAGAGAGACTGGGAGCTGTTACTAAGAGAGACTTGGAGCTGGTACTAAGAGAGACTTGGAGCTGGTACTAAGAGAGACTTGGAGCTGGTACTAAGAGAGACTTGGAGCTGGTACTAAGAGAGACTTGGAGCTGGTACTAAGAGAGACTTGGAGCTGGTACTAAGAGAGACTTGGAGCTGGTACTAAGAGAGACTTGGAGCTGGTACTAAGAGAGACTTGGAGCTGGTACTAAGAGAGACTTGGAGCTGGTACTAAGAGAGACTTGGAGCTGGTACTAAGAGAGACTTGGAGCTGGTACTAAGAGAGACTGGGGGCTAGTACTATATGTAACCAAACCATTAAGAGAGACTGGGAGCTGGTACAAAGAGAGACTGGGAGCTGGTACAAAGAGAGACTGGGAGGTAGTACTATCTGTGACCAAACCATTAAGAAAGACTGGGAGCTGGTACTAAGAGAGACTGGGAGCTGGTACTAAGAGAGACTGGGAGCTGGTACTAAGAGAGACTGGGAGCTGGTACTAAGAGAGACTGGGAGCTGGTACTAAGAGAGACTGGGAGCTGGTACTAAGAGAGACTGGGAGCTGGTACTAAGAGAGACTGGGAGCTGGTACTCATACAGACTGGGAGCTAGTACTCATACAGACTGGGAGCTAGTACTCATACAGACTGGGAGCTAGTACTCATACAGACTGGGCGCTAGTACTCATACAGACTGGGAGCTAGTACTATCTGTGATCAAACCATTAAGAGAGAATGGGAATGAGTACTACCTGGGAATAAACTGATAACAGAGGGATAGGGACCAAAGTATTAACAGAAAGACCAGTTGGCAGTATTATCTGGGACTAACCTATTGACATAGAGACAGGGGGGGGCAGTACTATTTGGGACCAAACTATTTACTGAGAGAGACAGGGAGGCAGCACTATCTGGGACCAAGCTATTAACTGAGAGAGACAGGGAGCCAGTACTGTCTGGGACCAAACTATTAACTGAGAGAGACATGGAGGCAGTACCATCTGGGACCAAACTATTAACTGAGAGAGACAGGGGGGCAGTACTATCTGGGACCAAACTACTAACTGAGAGACAGGGAGGCAGTACTATCTGGGGCCAAGCTATTAACTGAGAGAGACAGGGAAGCAGTACTATCTGGGACAAAACTACTAACTGAGAGAGACAGGGAGGCAGTACTATCTGGGACCAAGCTATTAACTGAGAGAGACAGGGAAGCAATACTATCTGGGACAAAACTACTAACAGAGAGACAGGGAGGGCAGTACTATCTGGGACCAAGCTATTAACTGAGAGAGAGAGGGAAGCAGTACTATCTGGGACAAAACTACTAACTGAGAGAGACAGGGAGGCAGTACTATCTGGGACCAAACAATTAACTGAGAGAGACAGGGGGACAGTACTATCTGGTACCAAGCTATTAACTGAGAGAGACAGGGAGGCAGTACTACTTGGGACCAAACTATTAACTGAGAGAGACAGGGAGGCAGTACTAGTTGGGACCAAACTATTAACTGAGACAGGGAGCCAGCACTATCTGGAACCAAACTATTAACTGAGAGAGACAGGGAGGCAGTACTATCTGGGACCAAACTATTAACTGAGAGAGACAAGGAGGGCAGTACTATCTGGGACCAAACTATTAACTGAGAGAGACAGGGAGGCAGTACTATCTGGGACCAAACTATTAATTGAGAGAGACATGGGGGCAGTACTATCTGGGACCAAACTATTAATTGAGAGAGACAGGGAGGCAGTACTATCTGGGACCAAACTATTAACTATGCCATTAACTGTAGAACCCTTTTTGGATGCATGAGGCATCTAAGGAGTGAACATTCAATTTCTTGGGCAATAAAGAAGTTGTTTTTAAAAACATTTTTTGCTTAGTATTTAATAATAGTTTTGGGAAATCTCTGGCAGCATTACACTGGATATTGCGCAGCAGTGTGGGCGGTGAATGGGAGCATTGTGTGAGTACTGTATGGCAGCATTCATGCACACAGTGGCATAACCCCGGCTCTCGGTTACCTATTAATGAGCCACACAGTCAGTGATTTGTTCCTGGGTCTTTGATTTAGGATTAAACTCAGGAACAAAACACCTGTTCTCCTATTATAATCCCCTCCAAATCTCCGGATCTGCGCAGGGATGTGCACCCACAGATCACAGGAAGCAGCGCACAACTTAATGAGAAAGTCATGTCACACACAAACCTGCACCACCTCCAGGGGGCAGCACCTCATCTAATGGAAACACAGCTTATCATATACCCTCCTCTATATTACATTATACACAGTACAGACACCTCTGGGGGGATTATAGTAATATCTGTGTATTATACCCTCCTCTATATTACATTATACACAGTACAGACACCTCTGGGGGGATTATAGTAATATCTGTGTATTATACCCTCCTCTATATTACATTATACACAGTACAGACACCTCTGGGGGATTATAGTAATATCTGTGTATTATACCCTCCTCTATATTACATTATACACAGTACAGACACCTCTGGGGGGATTATAGTAATATCTGTGTATTATACCCTCCTCTATATTACATTATACACAGTACAGACACCTCTGGGGGGATTATAGTAATATCTGTGTATTATACCCTCCTCTATATTACATTATACACAGTACAGACACCTCTGGGGGGATTATAGTAATATCTGTGTATTATACCCCCCTCCTCCATATTACAATATACACAGTACAGACACCTCTGGGGGGATTATAGTAATATCTGTGTATTATACCCTCCTCTATATTACAATATACACAGTACAGACACCTCTGGGGGGATTATAGTAATATCTGTGTATTATACCCTCCTCTATATTACATTATACACAGTACAGACACCTCTGGGGGATTATAGTAATATCTGTGTATTATACCCTCCTCTATATTACATTATACACAGTACAGACACCTCTGGGGGGATTATAGTAATATCTGTGTATTATACCCTCCTCTATATTACATTATACACAGTACAGACACCTCTGGGGGGATTATAGTAATATCTGTGTATTATACCCTCCTCTATATTACATTATACACAGTACAGACACCTCTGGGGGGATTATAGTAATATCTGTGTATTATACCCCCCTCCTCCATATTACATTATACACAGTACAGACACCTCTGGGTGGATTATAGTAATATCTGTGTATTATACCCTCCTCTATATTACATTATACACAGTACAGACACCTCTGGGGGGATTATAGTAATATCTGTGTATTATACCCCCTCCTCTATATTACATTATATACAGTACAGACACCTCTGGGGGGATTATAGTAATATCTGTGTATTATACCCTCCTCTATATTACATTATACACAGTACAGACACCTCTGGGGGGATTATAGTAATATCTGTGTATTATACCCTCCTCTATATTACATTATACACAGTACAGACACCTCTGGGGGGATTATAGTAATATCTGTGTATTATACCCTCCTCTATATTACATTATACACAGTACAGACACCTCTGGGGGGATTATAGTAATATCTGTGTATTATACCCCCCTCCTCCATATTACATTATACACAGTACAGACACCTCTGGGTGGATTATAGTAATATCTGTGTATTATACCCTCCTCTATATTACATTATACACAGTACAGACACCTCTGGGGGGATTATAGTAATATCTGTGTATTATACCCCCTCCTCTATATTACATTATATACAGTACAGACACCTCTGGGGGGGATTATAGTAATATCTGTGTATTATACCCTCCTCTATATTACATTATACACAGTACAGACACCTCTGGGGGGATTATAGTAATATCTGTGTATTATACCCCCCTCTATATTACATTATACACAGTACAGACACTTGTTGAATGTTATATGGGGTAAGCCTGGTAAGTTTATGACGGGCGGTGACCCCGAGCCCCATATTTTCCCGCACGTGTCTGACTTAACTCTTTCAGTGCCACATCTCCCCCCATGCCCACCGCTTTACCTCTCATCCAGCTGCCAGTCTCCCATCAGCAGGTCCCGGAACCGGTACCGCGGGGGTAGGGGCTGCACATCTTTTTCCATTTCCATCTTGCCCCCTGCTCAGCGACACTTTCTTAAAGGGATCTTCAGTTTCCGACACCTGTCAGGGGACACTTGGAGGAGCTTGAAGCGCGTCCATGAATTACAGGGGGGTATTTGGCTGGCATAACACCCGTGGTCCCGGCTTTGTGGCGGTAATAGTTCCCTTGGCATGTGCTGCCAGTGCTGGGTGAAGGGGTTACAAGGTGCAGACTTTTCGGGGTAACATCACTTCTGGGGTGAAGGTAAATCCCAAAGGCAAAGCAGATCTAAACTTGTCCCCTGCTAGCGCCTGTAGCACATCTCTGAATGGAGGGTATAGAGTCTATAGAGGCAGGAGGTGGGTACCCTGTGGGCACAGGTATGTACTCCACCTATATATCTATACAACACACAGCTCCCTGCTGTACTCCTCATCCAGGGGAGGGCGGAGGAGGAGGAGACGCTCACAAACGCTTTTTATTCACAGACAGTCGAGTGGAAAGGACTCGGAGATTGAGGGAGGGGGGTGGGCAGCGCATGCAACAGGAGGAGGAAGGGGTCTGCAAGTGTGAGAGCACATGTATAGTGTTATACCAGGGGGTGCGCAAAGTGACAGCCAGCAACAGATTAGTATTCAGGACAGAGAAGAGAGCGCAAGAAGCCAAGAGAGAGAGAGCGCTCAGCTGTGTATAGAGGGGAGAGGAGAAGAGACTGCACAGAAAGAGAGAGAGGATACAGGAGAGTGCTCAGAGAGAGAGAGAGACTGGAGATACAGGAGAGTGCTCAGAGAGAGAGAGACTGGAGATACATGAGAGTGCTCAGAGAGAGAGACTGGAGATACAGGAGAAAGACTGAGGATACAGGAGAGTGCAGAGAGAGACACTGAGGATACAGGAGAGTGCTCAGAGAGAGGCTGAATGTACAGGAGAGTGCTCAGAGCGAGGCACTGAGGATACAGGAGAGCACTCAGTCTCTCTCTCTCTCTCTCTCTCTCTGAGCACTCTCCTGTATCTCCAGTCTCTCTCTCTCTCTCTCTCTGAGCACTCTCCTGTATCTCCAGTCTCTCTCTCTCTCTCTCTGAGCACTCTCCTGTATCTCCAGTCTCTCTCTCTCTCTCTCTCTGAGCACTCTCCTGTATCTCCAGTCTCTCTCTCTCTCTCTCTGAGCACTCTCCTGTATCTCCAGTCTCTCTCTCTCTCTCTCTGAGCACTCTCCTGTATCTCCAGTCTCTCTCTCTCTCTCTCTGAGCACTCTCCTGTATCTCCAGTCTCTCTCTCTCTCTCTCCCTGAGCACTCTCCTGTATCTCCAGTCTCTCTCTCTCTCTCTCTGAGCACTCTCCTGTATCTCCAGTCTCTCTCTCTCTCTCTCTCTCTGAGCACTCTCCTGTATCTCCAGTCTCTCTCTCTCTCTCTCTCTCTCTGAGCACTCTCCTGTATCTCCAGTCTCTCTCTCTCTCTCTCTCTCTCTGAGCACTCTCCTGTATCTCCAGTCTCTCTCTCTCTCTCTCTGAGCACTCTCCTGTATCTCCAGTCTCTCTCTCTCTGATCGGTCTCCTGTATCCTTAGTCTCTCTCTGAGCACTCTCCTGTATCTCCAGTCTCTCTCTCTCTCTCTGAGCACTCTCCTGTATCTCCAGTCTCTCTCTCTCTCTCTCCCTGAGCACTCTCCTGTATCTCCAGTCTCTCTCTCTCTCTCTCTGAGCACTCTCCTGTATCTCCAGTCTCTCTCTCTCTCTGAGCACTCTCCTGTATCTCCAGTCCCTCTCTCTCTCTCTCTGAGCACTCTCCTGTATCTCCAGTCTCTCTCCCTCTCTCTCTCTCTCTCTCTCTGAGCACTCTCCTGTATCTCCAGTCTCTCTCTCTCTGATCGGTCTCCTGTATCCTTAGTCTCTCTCTGAGCACTCTCCTGTATCTCCAGTCTCTCTCTCTCTCCCTGAGCACTCTCCTGTATCTCCAGTCTCTCTCTCTCTCTCCCTGAGCACTCTCCTGTATCTCCAGTCTCTCTCTCTCTCTCTCTGAGCACTCTCCTGTATCTCCAGTCTCTCTCTCTCTCTGAGCACTCTCCTGTATCTCCAGTCTCTCTCTCTCTCTGAGCACTCTCCTGTATCTCCAGTCTCTCTCTCTCTCTCTGAGCACTCTCCTGTATCTCCAGTCTCTCTCTCTCTCTCTTTGAGCACTCTCCTGTATCTCCAGTCTCTCTCTCTCTCTCTCTGAGCACTCTCCTGTATCTCCAGTCTCTCTCTCTCTCTCTGAGCACTCTCCTGTATCTCCAGTCTCTCTCTCTCTCTCTCTCTCTCTGAGCACTCTCCTGTATCTCCAGTCTCTCTCTCTCTCTCTCTGAGCACTCTCCTGTATCTCCAGTCTCTCTCTCTCTCTCTCTCTGAGCACTCTCCTGTATCTCCAGTCTCTCTCTCTCTCTCTCTCTGAGCACTCTCCTGTATCTCCAGTCTCTCTCTCTCTCTCTCTCTGAGCACTCTCCTGTATCTCCAGTCTCTCTCTCTCTCTCTCTCTGAGCACTCTCCTGTATCTCCAGTCTCTCTCTCTCTCTGAGCACTCTCCTGTATCTCCAGTCTCTCTCTCTCTCTCTCTGAGCACTCTCCTGTATCTCCAGTCTCTCTCTCTCTGAGCACTCTCCTGTATCTCCAGTCTCTCTCTCTCTCTGAGCGCTCTCCTGTATCTCCAGTCTCTCTCTCTCTCTCTCTCTCTGAGCACTCTCCTGTATCTCCAGTCTCTCTCTCTCTCTCTCTCTCTCTCTGAGCACTCTCCTGTATCTCCAGTCTCTCTCTCTCTCTCTCTCTCTGAGCACTCTCCTGTATCTCCAGTCTCTCTCTCTCTCTCTCTCTCTCTCTCTGAGCACTCTCCTGTATCTCCAGTCTCTCTCTCTCTCTCTGAGCACTCTCCTGTATCTCCAGTCTCTCTCTCTCTCTCTGAGCACTCTCCTGTATCTCCAGTCTCTCTCTCTCTGAGCACTCTCCTGTATCTCCAGTCTCTCTCTCTCTCTCCCTGAGCACTCTCCTGTATCTCCAGTCTCTCTCTCCCTGAGCACTCTCCTGTATCTCCAGTCTCTCTCTCTCTCTCTCTCTCTGAGCACTCTCCTGTATCTCCAGTCTCTCTCTCTCTCTCTCTCTCTGAGCACTCTCCTGTATCTCCAGTCTCTCTCTCTCTCTGAGCACTCTCCTGTATCTCCAGTCTCTCTCTCTCTCTGAGCGCTCTCCTGTATCTCCAGTCTCTCTCTCTCTCTCTCTCTGAGCACTCTCCTGTATCTCCAGTCTCTCTCTCTCTCTCTCTGAGCACTCTCCTGTATCTCCAGTCTCTCTCTCTCTCTCTCTCTCTGAGCACTCTCCTGTATCTCCAGTCTCTCTCTCTCTCTCTCTCTCTCTGAGCACTCTCCTGTATCTCCAGTCTCTCTCTCTCTCTCTGAGCACTCTCCTGTATCTCCAGTCTCTCTCTCTCTCTCTGAGCACTCTCCTGTATCTCCAGTCTCTCTCTCTCTGAGCACTCTCCTGTATCTCCAGTCTCTCTCTCTCTCTCCCTGAGCACTCTCCTGTATCTCCAGTCTCTCTCTCCCTGAGCACTCTCCTGTATCTCCAGTCTCTCTCTCTCTCTCTCTCTCTCTCTCTCCCTGAGCACTCTCCTGTATCTCCAGTCTCTCTCTGAGCACTCTCCTGTATCTCCAGTCTCTCTCTCTGAGCACTCTCCTGTATCTCCAGTCTCTCTCTCTGAGCACTCTCCTGTATCTCCAGTCTCTCTCTCTGAGCACTCTCCTGTATCTCCAGTCTCTCTCTCTGAGCACTCTCCTGTATCTCCAGTCTCTCTCTCTGAGCACTCTCCTGTATCTCCAGTCTCTCTCTCTCTGAGCACTCTCCTGTATCTCCAGTCTCTCTCTCTGAGCACTCTCCTGTATCTCCAGTCTCTCTCTCTGAGCACTCTTCTGTATCTCCAGTCTCTCTCTCTGAGCACTCTCCTGTATCTCCAGTCTCTCTCTCTGAGCACTCTCCTGTATCTCCAGTCTCTCTCTCTGAGCACTCTCCTGTATCTCCAGTCTCTCTCTCTGAGCACTCTCCTGTATCTCCAGTCTCTCTCTCTGAGCACTCTCCTGTATCTCCAGTCTCTCTCTCTGAGCACTCTCCTGTATCTCCAGTCTCTCTCTCTGAGCACTCTCCTGTATCTCCAGTCTCTCTCTCTGAGCACTCTCCTGTATCCCCAGTCTCTCTCTCTGAGCACTCTCCTGTATCTCCAGTCTCTCTCTCTGAGCACTCTCCTGTATCTCCAGTCTCTCTCTCTGAGCACTCTCCTGTATCTCCAGTCTCTCTCTCTGAGCACTCTCCTGTATCCCCAGTCTCTCTCTCTGAGCACTCTCCTGTATCTCCAGTCTCTCTCTCTGAGCACTCTCCTGTATCTCCAGTCTCTCTCTCTGAGCACTCTCCTGTATCTCCAGTCTCTCTCTCTCTGAGCACTCTCCTGTATCTCCAGTCTCTCTCTGAGCACTCTCCTGTATCTCCAGTCTCTCTGAGCACTCTCCTGTATCTCCAGTCTCTCTCTCTGAGCACTCTCCTGTATCTCCAGTCTCTCTCTCTGAGCACTCTCCTGTATCTTCAGTCTCTCTCTCTGAGCACTCTCCTGTATCTCCAGTCTCTCTCTCTGAGCACTCTCCTGTATCTCCAGTCTCTCTCTCTCTCTGAGCACTCTCCTGTATCCCCAGTCTCTCTCTCTGAGCACTCTCCTGTATCCCCAGTCTCTCTCTCTGAGCACTCTCCTGTATCCCCAGTCTCTCTCTCTGAGCACTCTCCTGTATCCCCAGTCTCTCTCTCTGAGCACTCTCCTGTATCTCCAGTCTCTCTCTCTCTCTCTGAGCACTCTCCTGTATCCCCAGTGTCTCTCTCTGAGCACTCTCCTGTATCTTCAGTCTCTCTGAGCACTCTCCTGTATCTCCAGTCTCTCTCTCTGAGCACTCTCCTGTATCTCCAGTCTCTCTCTCTGAGCACTCTCCTGTATCTCCAGTCTCTCTCTCTCTCTCTTTGAGCACTCTCCTGTATCTCCAGTCTCTCTCTCTCTCTCTCTCTCTCTCCCTGAGCACTCTCCTGTATCTCCAGTCTCTCTCTCTCTCTCTCTCTCCCTGAGCACTCTCCTGTATCTCCAGTCTCTCTCTCTCTCTCTCTCTGAGCACTCTCCTGTATCTCCAGTCTCTCTCTCTCTCTCTCTGAGCACTCTCCTGTATCTCCAGTCTCTCTCTCTCTCTCTCCCTGAGCACTCTCCTGTATCTCCAGTCTCTCTCTCTCTCTCTCCCTGAGCACTCTCCTGTATCTCCAGTCTCTCTCTCTCTCTCCCTGAGCACTCTCCTGTATCTCCAGTCTCTCTCTCTCTCTCTCTCTCTGAGCACTCTCCTGTATCTCCAGTCTCTCTCTCTCTCTGAGCACTCTCCTGTATCTCCAGTCTCTCTCTCTCTCTGAGCACTCTCCTGTATCTCCAGTCTCTCTCTCTCTCTCTCTCTGAGCACTCTCCTGTATCTGCAGTCTCTCTCTCTCTGAGCACTCTCCTGTATCTCCAGTCTCTCTCTCTCTCTCTCTGAGCACTCTCCTGTATCTCCAGTCTCTCTCTCTCTCTCTCTCTCTCTCTCTCTGAGCACTCTCCTGTATCTCCAGTCTCTCTCTCTCTCTCTCTCTCTCTCTCTCCCTGAGCACTCTCCTGTATCTCCAGTCAGTCTCTCTCTCTCTCTCTCTCTCTCTCCCTGAGCACTCTCCTGTATCTCCAGTCTCTCTCTCTCTCTCTCTCCCTGAGCACTCTCCTGTATCTCCAGTCTCTCTCTCTCTCTCTGAGCACTCTCCTGTATCTTCAGTCTCTCTGAGCACTCTCCTGTATCTTCAGTCTCTCTGAGCACTCTCCTGTATCTTCAGTCTCACTGAGCACTCTCCTGTATCTCCAGTCTCTCTTTCTCTCTGAGCACTCTCCTGTATCCCCAGTCTCTCTCTCTGAGCACTCTCCTGTATCCCCAGTCTCTCTCTCTGAGCACTCTCCTGTATCCCCTGTCTCTCTCTCTCTCTCTGAGCACTCTCCTGTATCCCCAGTCTCTCTCTCTGAGCACTCTCCTGTATCCCCAGTCTCTCTCTCTGAGCACTCTCCTGTATCTCCAGTCTCTCTCTGAGCACTCTCCTGTATCTCCAGTCTCTCTCTCTGAGCACTCTCCTGTATCTCCAGTCTCTCTCTGAGCACTCTCCTGTATCTCCAGTCTCTCTCTCTCTCTCCCTGAGCACTCTCCTGTATCTCCAGTCTCTCTCTCTCTCTCCCTGAGCACTCTCCTGTATCTCCAGTCTCTCTCTCTCTCCCTGAGCACTCTCCTGTATCTCCAGTCTCTCTCTCTCTCTCTTAGCGCTCTCCTGTATCTCCAGTCTCTCTCTCTCTCTGAGCGCTCTCCTGTATCTCCAGTCTCTCTCTCTCTCTCTCTGAGCGCTCTCCTGTATCTCCAGTCTCTCTCTCTCTCTCTCTGAGCGCTCTCCTGTATCTCCAGTCTCTCTCTCTCTCTCTCTGAGCGCTCTCCTGTATCTCCAGTCTCTCTCTCTCTCTCTGAGCGCTCTCCTGTATCTCCAGTCTCTCTCTCTCTGAGCGCTCTCCTGTATCTCCAGTCTCTCTCTCTCTCTCTCTCTCTGAGCGCTCTCCTGTATCTCCAGTCTCTCTCTCTCTCTCTCTCTCTCTCTGAGCGCTCTCCTGTATCTCCAGTCTCTCTCTCTCTCTCTCTCTGAGCGCTCTCTTGTATCTCCAGTCTCTCTCTCTCTCTCTCTCTGAGCGCTCTCTTGTATCTCCAGTCTCTCTCTCTCTCTGAGCGCTCTCCTGTATCTCCAGTCTCTCTCTCTCTCTCTGAGCGCTCTCCTGTATCTCCAGTCTCTCTCTCTCTCTCTCTGAGCGCTCTCCTGTATCTCCAGTCTCTCTCTCTCTCTGAGCGCTCTCCTGTATCTCCAGTCTCTCTCTCTCTCTGAGCGCTCTCCTGTATCTCCAGTCTCTCTCTCTCTCTCTCTGAGCGCTCTCCTGTATCTCCAGTCTCTCTCTCTCTCTGAGCGCTCTCCTGTATCTCCAGTCTCTCTCTCTCTCTCTCTGAGCGCTCTCCTGTATCTCCAGTCTCTCTCTCTCTCTCTGAGCGCTCTCCTGTATCTCCAGTCTCTCTCTCTCTCTCTCTGAGCGCTCTCCTGTATCTCCAGTCTCTCTCTCTCTCTCTCTGAGCGCTCTCCTGTATCTCCAGTCTCTCTCTCTCTCTGAGCGCTCTCCTGAGACTGAGGATACAGGAGAGTGCTCAGAGAGAGAGAGAGACTGAGGATACAGGAGAGTGCTCAGAGAGAGAGAGACTGAGGATACAGGAGAGTGCTCAGAGAGAGAGACTGGAGATACAAGAGAGTGCTCAGAGAGAGAGACTGGTGATACAAGAGAGTGCTCAGAGAGAGAGACTGGTGATACAAGAGAGTGCTCAGAGAGAGTGGAGATACAGGACAGCGCTCAGAGTGAGACACTGGAGATACAGGAGAGTGCTCAGAGAGAGACTGAGGATACAGGAGAGTGCTCAGAGAGAGAGAGAGAGAGACTGAGGATACAGGAGACCGATCAGAGAGAGACTGATAAAGAGAGGAGACTGTTTCTTCACATGACTGCTCAGACAGAGGAAATACATGTTATCGCTCTGTGATCTAGAGGTCAGAGTGGAAAAGACCATTCTATATGAGTGAGGTCAGAAAGAGACTGTGGTTGAGATATGTGACTGCTGCAGGTCAGCCATGTATACAGGACCTCTCAGAGACTGAATCTATAGCATAATGAAAGAGATGAGGAATACAGACACAGAAATAGACTGCTGCACAATAATGTATATACTGCCAGGAGAGCGAGACACTATAGAAACTGGCCCCTATATGATATATACAAGTGACTGCGGCATGAGACACTATGTAGACGTGACTGCCGGAGGACTCTATAGACTCCAGAAAGCAGCTATAAAAAAGTGACATCTCCTAGAGAGACCTCTCTGCAAAAGTGACTGCCACATGAGAAGTGACTGCTGACATAGATGTGAGATTGCACCCAAGAGATAACAGGGAGCCCTCACAATGGCAGTGGGGGCTGTGATTGACATGAGACCCCACTACTACACTGCAATACTGAGCTATAGGTAGAGGCTTCTACATCAGGGTATATACAGAGCAGACCCTATATTATAAGGACCCCCGCATCCTCCCACCACAGAGAGGGCAGGAAGGAATCTGTAGTAATAATCATTGGGGTTAAATCTCATTAATAGGAGGTTCTGCAGCAAAAATAACTAATTTTTCAACAGTACTCTGCCGCCCCCTAGTGACAATATAATGAAACTACAACAACGCTGTAATGTAGGCGCTCCATACATCCAGAACATAAAAATAGTCAGGCAGGTGACGAGAATAGGGAGCAGCGTGTTCAGAGGACCTGGGGCTTGCTGCTATTTATAAGGCCCGGCCGCTCTCATTGCCCACGACAGGACGTGGCGGTAATTGTAGGCTGCCGCAGCCACGTGCATTAAGTACATACGTTTATACAGCACCAACAGGGGATAAACAATGTAAACCAGGAACACCGGCACCGGGGGAGGACCTGGAGGCTGCAAGAGCGGAAAATACTCGAAAAATCAATCAAACCTAAAACCATATATATACGGTGTAGTCAAGGAGCTCAATATAATGCAGAGCCCCCATACACTCCTACCTCAAGACCGCCTATATCACTGGTGGTCCCGATTCCGGACATTCACGTGACCACTGCAGTGAATCGCTCCCTCCCAAGGGGCAAGTTTAGGCTTCAACTTTCTATTAAATCTGCATCCTGTAGTATTTGTTGATTTTTTTTTCTATCCCTTTAATGTAGCGTCTCGGGTTAATCCCTTTAATTCCCTTTGTATCCGTTTGGTCCCCGCAAATCTATCCTAATGGCAGCAATCCATCTACTACACCAGCACCTCTAATTACCAGCCCTGCACGACCTCTACAATCTAAGCCACTTACAACAAGTCTTCCCTTGTGCTGCACCAGTTCACTGGATTGCGCCGTCCAGACAATAAGCTCTCTTCACCGGTCATTAACCCCTTCCTGATTAGTAGTCAATGAAAGATGGGAAGACCATGGCCAGAGATGGACATATGTGCCCAACATGCGAAACCAAAATTTTCCAAAACCTTCTTCTAAGTTCTGCCCCACCAACTTCCCTTTTCTTGCTTCCCAGGCTTAGGTTCAGGTTTTTGAATTGGGGTTTGTAACGGAGCTCTAAACTGATTAGTATTGTAATATTGTGCACTAGGGCTGTGTCCTCACACTGCTGTGCTCTGAATTCTCTGCATTGAAGTGTTCTTGTTTCATATAGTAATATTGTGCACTAGGGCTGCGTCCTCACACTGCTGTGCTCGGAATTCTCTGCATTGAAGTGTTCTTGTTTCATATAGCAATATTGTGCACTAGGGCTGCGTCCTCACACTGCTGTGCTCTGAATTCTCTGCATTGAAGTGTTCTTGTTTCATATTCCAATATTGTGCACTAGGGCTGTGTCCTCACACTGCTGTGCTCGGAATTCTCTGCATTGAAGTGTTCTTGTTTCATATAGCAATATTGTGCACTAGGGCTGTGTCCTCACACTGCTGTGCTCTGAATTCTCTGCATTGAAGTGTTCTTGTTTCATATAGCAATATTGTGCACTAGGGCTGTGTCCTCACACTGCTGTGCTCTTAGCTCTCTGCACTGAAGTGTTACACTTTCTTTCCTTGTAGTATTGTTCTGCTACAGGTCAGCGGGCTGTAGTGTAACTGCACAGAGCACAGCAGTGTGAGGACACACCTCTAGCACCACAATACTAAATGATAAATCTATCTGCTACTAACATCACATACACAACACACTGTCTGCTGTCGGTCCCCCAAGGTGTCTACATCATATAATCTCCAGAGCTCGTGAACAGGCGCAAGAAAACACTACAGGTTTATTGTAAAAAATATTAAAAACTACAGAGAAATTACAGTACAATATGAAAGCATAAAATGGGGCCGAGGGCCTACAAAAGATAGGGGGCGCTATGTATGGGATGTAACCGTGAGAAGGTCACAGTTGGTATCTAGGAGCATCCAATATGGCCGCCTCACTGTGTGAACCTCTTGAGTTCTGGAGGTCAGTAAGACATTCAGGGTGACCGTCCCTTTAAGAGTCATATTGATCTTTCCTTCTAAAAAGGCCCCATATACATATAGATTTATCCCTCCTGCCCCAGGCATGGCGGCCATCAAGTGACTGCGGCACAGGGCCTGACAAGGGCCACAGGGGGCGCCACTGAAGCTCCATAATGGTGGTCCATGTGTGAGAGGAGGAAGGATCCAGGAGAAGGAGCGTCACCCAGGGGTCACTCAAAGGTGATATTGACAGTCTTCAGGGCGTCCACAGCCCATTGCGGGTACTTGTCCTTGGTGACGTACATGGTTCTCATGAAATCCTGAACAAACTGAGGGAAACGTCCGTTCAGGATGCTGTCCCGCACCGAGCGCATGAGGGTCAGCTGAGGAGAGACAGGACAAACTGGTTATGTCTCATCATAGCTACTCCCACCTGACTGTCACCCTGTGGTGGGAGGAGCAGACTCCATGTCACATAGCTCCTCCCACCTGACTGTCACCCTGTGGTGGGAGGAGCAGACTCCATGTCACATAGCTCCTCCCACCTGACTGTCACCCTGTGGTGGGAGGAGCAGACTCCATGTCACATAGCTCCTCCCACCTGACTGTCACCCTGTGGTGGGAGGAGCAGACTCCATGTCACATAGCTCCTCCCTCCTGACTGTCACCCAGTGGTGGGAGGAGTAGACTCCATGTCACATAGCTCCTCCCTCCTGACTGTCACCCAGTGGTGGGAGGAGCAGACTCCATGTCACATAGCTCCTCCCTCCTGACTGTCACCCTGTGGTGGGAGGAGCAGACTCCATGTCACATAGCTCCTCCCTCCTGACTGTCACCCTGTGGTGGGAGGAGTAGACTCCATGTCACATAGCTCCTCCCTCCTGACTGTCACCCTGTGGTGGGAGGAGCAGACTCCATGTCACATAGCTCCTCCCTCCTGACTATGTTGCCCCGTATTGGGAGGGGTAGCTCCCGTATAGGTGTCAGTTTGCACATACCTGGTAAGCGATGTTATGGATGGTGATGTGATGCATTGCGGACGTGTCGCTCTTGAAGAGGGCGTGGATGTAAGCGCGGGAATATCTACAAGGAAAATCCACACATTAATGACTGGACCGCGGTACAAGTTCTGGTGGTTGTGGATCCGGTTACCTCTGACATGTCGGACATTTGCAGTCCTTGTCTATTGGCTGGAAATCTTTGTCAAACAGTTTGTTCTTTATCTGGAGGGAGCCCCACGGAACCAGCGCCGATCCGAACCTCTGAGATAAAAGTATGTTAATGTATAGTCAATATTTACAGAAAATAAGCGTCGTACTGTAAGCAGCTATAAAGAGGTAGTGCAGCAGCTGAGGCGTGTACAAAGAAGTTCTGCATCAGCTGAGCAAGAAAAACAAATAGGCTACGAAGCTGCTAAAGTCTTGGCAAGTTTTGCAGCAGTTCAGCCGGGTATGAGGCAGGGATGTGGGGTCACTGACAATTTTGTCGTGATAAAACATAAAAAAAATTATAAAAATTTCAAAATATCATTGAAATGTATTTTCTATTCCTGATCTAAGGAGTGAGCAACATATATTGGTCAAAGGGCCGCACCTCCCCCCCCCCCTGCACCGCACGCTGCAGCTTCTCCTCTCCCCCCCCCCTGCACCGCACGCTGCAGCTTCTCCTCTCCCCCCCCCCTGCACCGCACGCTGCAGCTTCTCCTCTCCCCCCCCCCTGCACCGCACGCTGCAGCTTCTCCTCTTCCCCCCCCCCTGCACCGCACGCTGCAGCTTCTCCTCTCCCCCCCCCCTGCACCGCACGCTGCAGCTTCTCCTCTCCCCCCCCCCTGCACCGCACGCTGCAGCTTCTCCTCTCCCCCCCCCCTGCACCGCACGCTGCAGCTTCTCCTCTCCCCCCCCCCTGCACCGCACGCTGCAGCTTCTCCTCTCCTCCCTGCACACTGCAGTGCTGGCAGTGAGAATGTCTCAGCTGCACTCACCACTAGCCGGTCTGCTGCACCAATGAAAGCTTCCATCAGTTATGCTACATCACTGTCAGCAGGGTGCGGACCGCAACTTTCGGCTTGACAGGCTGCATGTGGTCCAATACCCCTGTTAGTTGAGATGACAGTGTACATGCTCTTTATGTACATGCTCAGTAGTGCAGCTCCTTATATCAGAGGAATAAAGCACTGGGAAGCAACAGGACTGTGGAGTTGGACGTTTAACTTACTGACTCCACAGCCCTGGCATAAAGAGCTTCTGCAGCAGCTGAGGTGTGAACAAAGGAGTCATTTAGCAGCTGAGGCAGATACAGATGAGTTTGTGAATCGACTGAGCAAGAATAAAGAGGTTGAGCAGCAGTTGAGGTGGGAAATAAGTCATGCATAAATGTTCGGCAGAAGAAGGTTTTGGAAATAAGTGGAGTAAGAATTGAGATGGGTACAAATAGGTTCTGCAGCAGCTGAGGCTGCAATCCCTTCTGTGAGAGGTTAGCATCTCCTAACGGTATGATCACAGTATTGTGTTTTCTGCATGAATCTTATGTAGTCATATACAGCTTATTATTACACACAACCCCCCTACCTACCCTACAAGGTACTTACAGCTGTCCTCGTGGGGAACACACAGTCAAACATATCACATCCCAGAGCGACACAAACTACCAGATCTGTGGCGTATCTATAGGAGGGACAAGCACGAATCAGGCTCAGGCACAATCCTGCCATATAGCTATTATGTAAAAGAATGTACATATGTGCATCACAATTCCACTGTCCTCCCAGCAGGCAGCAATGCTACATTGATCCCAAGTGGTATGAAAATAATGAAAGATCTTATACTTACCTCCCCTCCAGGCCAGCGAGCGACCGCACACCACAGTCAGCTGCTAGTGCTACAGAGATGACTACACGGCGGAGCTTCTGTATACTAATGCACTGGAACGGAGGGAAGTATAAGATCTTTGGTTTTTGTACAGCTGCCCCGGTCACCATTATATAAAAATCTTTTTCTCCCCTAGACATCCCTTGTGTGTTCAGAAATCAAATAAAGTTCCTGCATCTTCTTAGTGTCTTACCCAACTCCCATCAGATAGCGAGGTTTGTCCTTGGGTAAGTGGTCCGTGCTGAGAGTCACCATTCGCCAAAAGTGGTCTTTCTCCTCACCCCCACTCAGGCCACCGATCGCAAAGCCAGGAACGTCTCGTTTAGTCATCTCTAAAAAGTCATCAGAGGGAGACTTGGTTACAGCTGTGTTATACTCTAGAGCTGCACTCACTATTCTGCTGCTGGTGCAGTCACTGTGTACATACATGACATTACTTATCCTGTACTGATCCTGAGTTACATCCTGTATTATACTCCAGAGCTGCACTCACTATTCTGCTGCTGGTGCAGTCACTGTGTACATACATGACATTACTTATCCTGTACTGATCCTGAGTTACATCCTGTATTATACTCTAGAGCTGCACTCACTATTCTGCTGCTGGTGCAGTCACTGTGTACATACATGACATTACTTATCCTGTACTGATCCTGAGTTACATCCTGTATTATACTCCAGAGCTGCACTCACTATTCTGCTGCTGGTGCAGTCACTGTGTACATACATGACATTACTTATCCTGTACTGATCCTGAGTTACATCCTGCCGTATACTCCATAGCTTCACTCACTATTCTGCTGCTGGTGCAGTCACTGTGTACATACATGACATTACTTATCCTGTACTGATCCTGAGTTACATCCTGTATTATACTCCAGAGCTGCACTCACTATTCTGCTGCTGGTGCAGTCACTGTGTACATACATGACATTACTTATCCTGTACTGATCCTGAGTTACATCCTGTATTATACTCCAGAGCTGCACTCACTATTCTGCTGCTGGTGCAGTCACTGTGTACATACATGACATTACTTATCCTGTACTGATCCTGAGTTACATCCTGTATTATACTCCAGAGCTGCACTCACTATTCTGCTGCTGGTGCAGTCACTGTGTACATACATGACATTACTTATCCTGTACTGATCCTGAGTTACATCCTGTATTATACCCCAGAGCTGCACTCACTATTCTGCTGCTGGTGCAGTCACTGTGTACATACATGACATTACTTATCCTGTACTGATCCTGAGTTACATCCTGTATTATATCCCAGAGCTGCACTCACTATTCTGCTGCTGATGCAGTCACTGTGTACATGCATGACATTACTTATCCTGTACTGATCCTGAGTTACATCCTGTATTATACTGCAGAGCTGCACTCACTATTCTGCTGCTGGTGCAGTCACTGTGTACATACCTGACATTACTTATCCTGAGTTACATCCTGTATTATACTGCAGAGCTGCACTCACTATTCTGCTGCTGGTGCAGTCACTGTGTACATACATGACATTACTTATCCTGTACTGATCCTGAGTTACATCCTGTATTATACCCCAGAGCTGCACTCACTATTCTGCTGCTGGTGCAGTCACTGTGTACACACATGACATTACTTATCCTGTACTGATCCTGAGTTACATCCTGTATTATACCCCAGAGCTGCACTCACTATTCTGCTGCTGGTGCAGTCACTGTGTACATACATGACATTACTTATCCTGTACTGATCCTGAGTTACATCCTGTATTATATCCCAGAGCTGCACTCACTATTCTGCTGCTGATGCAGTCACTGTGTACATGCATGACATTACTTATCCTGTACTGATCCTGAGTTACATCCTGTATTATACTGCAGAGCTGCACTCACTATTCTGCTGCTGGTGCAGTCACTGTGTACATACCTGACATTACTTATCCTGAGTTACATCCTGTATTATACCCCAGAGCTGCACTCACTATTCTGCTGATGTAGTCATATCCTCTCCATCCAGTGACAGAGCACATACCATCTAGACACTTCTTTCGCAGCTCAGCGTTCAGTCCTCCCTGAATGATTGCGAACAGGTTCTGTTTCTCCGGGTTCTGGTTTGCTTTGATGCATCGATCTAACCAGCGGATGGATCTAAAGACATAGAGACGATTACTCACTGCATTATATGATATGAACCAACTCAAACACAAGTGTCTACTTGTCCTCACCTGTACATGGCTTCCTCCACACGGGGACCAGTGATTGTGCTGCTGACTACATCATCCAGCTGCATCATGATGTCAGAGCCTGAGCAAGGAAATGAAGGAGACATTATAGGGACATGTGGGTGTCCGGTGTTTGTGGAGCTGCAGGTTCAGAGCTCAATGGGCATTTCCTGCTTGAGATTGTGACAGGTTTAGAACTCAGTGGTTGTTACTGGTTGTAAATCTGCAGGTTCACAGCTCAATGTATGTTCCTAGCTCGTGGGATGTTTCCATGGGGTGTTCCCTATGAAGCTGCTTTGTCTTCCATCCATTGAAATGCTTTCACTCCTCTGTATGTCTCCCCTCACCTTTTGATACTGCTAGGATTTCTGGACTCTCTCGGAAGACACTGCATGTGAATAGCACTGATACTCCCCTCATCACAGAGGCCTGTGCAGTGCAGGTAACACATAGGTTAACTATAACATTAAACTATACATAACTTCCCATAGGAGCTGTATACACAATACCGTGTACATGTAGCGCATCCACACTCTCATGCCCACGCTCATACTGCACTTAGTATAACAAGTTGTATCAGTATTGCCTGTAGGATCCCTTTGAGGTCTGTGACATCATGGGAGAAGCCACTTACCCAGTGCATTCTGGATTTCAATTGATTTTTCCGGGGTGAGGAGAATCTCTTTCCCATCATAAGGAGACGTAAAGTGCACCCCTTGTTCTGTAACCTTGGACAACTCCACCAGGGAGACCATCTGGAAGCCACCGCTGTCCTGTCCCAGGATAAAAAGTCAAGGATTAGTATACTAAGATGGGGGGCAAATACACCCCCCAGAAGCCATGGCTAGTAAGGCAATTACTGGTGTATCCTAAAGAAGTGCAATAGGTGGCGCTATAGGGCTGCACCATAGATTTACAGTGACATGTACCAAACAGCTGCTCTCCATACAGGTCAATGACCTCCTACCCCAAAAATAGGAGAGGACCAAAGCCTTTTGGGCCAGCAGGGCAGGTGCTACTAACATTAACCTGTAGGTCACTTCCTTAGGGGAAAAATCCTCCAGCTCTGCTACGTACAGATTGTCTGCTTGCTGTCAAGAATGGTTCTATCATGTTCACACCTAAAACCTTTGCAGACCGGTTTCTTCTCACAGAAGAGGATTCGCTACAATTGCATCTGGTCTAGACATTGTATAAAGACTACAGACTAAAATAACCTGTGTGGCTTCTGTGCTACTACATGGAATCTGGGTGCATTTTTATGCCAATTATTTTTCCATAAGGAACAAGGGAATCCAGGCTGTGCACCATAGTATCATAGTATATAAGGCTGGAAAAAGACGCAAGTCCATCAAGTCCAACCTTCAAGAATTAAATAAATGTTTTATCCCCATAACCCGTGATATTTTTTTTCTCTCCAGAAAGGCATCCAGGCCTCTCTTGAACATGTACATAGAGTCGGCCATAACAACCTCCTGCGGCAGAGAGTTCCATAGTCTCACTGCTCTTACAGTAAAGAACCTTTGTCTATGGTGATGGTATAACCTCCTCTCCTCTAGGCGCAGAGGATGCCCCCTGTCTATGGTGATGGTAGCACCTCCTATCCTCTAGGTGTAGAGGATGTCCCCTGTCTATGGTGATGGTAGAACCTCCTATCCTCTAGGTGTAGAGGATGCCCCCTGTCTACGGTGATGGTAGAATCGCCTCTCCTCTAGGCGTAGAGGATGCCCCCTTGTCCTGGTCACAGGCCTAGGTATAAAAAGATCTTTGGAGAGATCATTGTACTGTCCGTTCAGGTATTTGTACATTGTAATGAGGTCTCCCCTCAGTCGTCTTTTTTCTAAACTGAATAATCCCAAATTTTGTAATCTGTCATTGTATTCTAGTCCCCCCATTCCCCTAATAATCCTGGTTGCTCTCCTCTGCACCCGTTCCAGCTCTACTATATCCTTTTTATACACTGCTGCCCAAAACTGTACACAATATTCCATGTGTGGTCTGACCAGGGATTTGTATAAGGACAAAACTGTCTTTATCATGAGAATCTATTCCTCTCTTGATACATCCCATTATTTTATTTGCTTTGGCAGCAGCTGCCTGGCTCTGGTCACTAAAATTAAGTTTACCATCCACCAATACGCCCAAGTCCTTTTCAGCTCCAGTTTTACTAAGTAATTGACCGTTTAGAACATAATTATACTTTTTGTTTCCATGGCCCAAGTGCATAACTTTACATTTATCTACATTAAACCTCATCAAACCATTTCTCTGCCCACTCCTCAAGCTTCCACAAATCCCTCTGTAATGATAAACTATCGACCTCAGTATTTATTACTTTACACAGCTTAGTATCATCTGCAAATATTGAAACTTGACTGTGTAATTGATGATGCTCACTTACAGTCAGTAGGTTCCTGTCCCAGTTCATGAAGCCGTGCAGGCCATTCACCTTCTTCATTACCTCTGGGCCCTGGCACACGTGGACAAGAAATGGTTACATGAAGTCACATACATCGGGTATGTCCCCACATTTCATAGAGGGGCATAGCCTTTCTTTTTTGCTGATGCTGATTTATTCATTGAGAAATCACCACAACAATCAGACTCTCGATGAAATGATGGCAGTTTAGATTATATGTGATATTGTTGAACCACTACTTTAAAGGTAAGGTTAAGATTAGCAAAATAAGTACATGACTTAACAAATAAAAAAATTGCACCACCCCTGTCCACAGGATGTATCTAATATTGCAACTAAACCCTAATCACTTCTACAGAAATGAGCTGTAGTACCAGACACAACCTATGGACAGGGGTGGGGCACTTTCTGGAAGGAAGCAGTAATGACACTCCATACGCCATACTATTTAAGAAGGAATATATTATCTTTTAACACTAATCCCTCTCTCAATTATGAGCCAAGTACACACAATGCGTTTCTTACCGGCCTCATCCCCAAATGATAAGTATTTCCAAGACAGATCTCACAGCCCAGCTCCCGCAGCTGATCGGCGGTGACCCCCTTCATCGTGCCCTGAGTCCCGACCGGCATGAACACCGGGGTCTTCACCGGCCCGTGCGGTAATATCATTTCGCAGGCCCGAGCCTTCGTTACCGGACATTCTGCTAAAACCCGGTGCAGTAACGCGTGTCCTTTGGGCGCCGCCATGCTCCCATTGACAGCCGGAAGTGACGTGTGCGTGTCAGAGTCCTAGCAACTGCCAGCAAAAAGGAAACTTGAATGAAAACAACTTTATTAAAAATCTTACAAAATCGTCTTTAAAATCTTCTTTTATCACTAAAATAGTGATAAATTATGTGGAGTAATTTATGCAGGCATGCTGATACTTGTAGTTCTATGACATATGCACCTTATGGACCTAAATAGTATAGAGCCTATGTATGGCTATGGTGTAATGGCTGCACATCAGAGGCCCCATTATACCACAAAATAACTCACACATAGCCATAGTGCCCATACTGACTGTGCTCCTGTAGCAGTTACCCCCCACTCCAAGAACAATCACCCATAGTGACAGCCATAGTGCCCCCATTACACTCCAATTGTACTGAATGGAGCTACAAGATGCATGCATTGCCTGCCGCTACATGAAGTTAGTCAGAAAGCAGTCATACCCTAATGATCAGATTGTTATCCCCTTCCTGTGGATAGGGGATAACAATAATAGTTGGTACAACCTTTTTTAGACCGCATATCAGTAATATTTGTATAAATGTAGATAGCTCCCACAAGTGGTGGCAACCAGCAGAGATTTATTGAAGATCTGCCTGCTTTACCACTATGAATTCTGATATTACAGATAAGGAAACAATAAGAAAGGATGAGATAAACATCACCAACCAAACTAATAATGAGTATAGTGGAAATGACAGTGACTGATGACTCTGTCATGTCGTGTGAGCTTTGACTCGCACCTCCAACTAACCTCTGCATCTGATGCACCTTATGATATCCCCACAACAAAAAGAAAAACAATAACCAAGATGTAGAAAGCATAAAACAACACTTTATTAGATAAATAAAAAATTTTAAAAAATTAAAAAGACAACATACACAGAAAAAGTCCACCAATGGCCAAATAACTAAATACACATGATAAGTAGATGACAGTAACCTGTATAGAAGGTCTGGTCCTCAGAACCAGTCAAGGTTTTTGCTTACAAACAAGTATTGCACATGACGTGTGGATATGGGATGGACCCCCACTTTATTTTAAAACAGTTTAGACAAGAGAAAAACACGGTGTATGGAAAAAATACACAACCACATAACGTAATGGGTGAAATGGCCACAGCTTTATTTGAATCACAGGAATAAAACAATCAGAGGAGGAGTCAGGTGACATGCTAGGGGTGGGATTCCCCAATACCCCAATCTAAAGCTGCCTGACATACAGCACCCGGCCAGACATCAACAAAGGGGGGCGGCACGCTCTGGCTGCCATTCTAGCAGAGCCAGTACACTTTAAGGGCACCAATGACCCTAGTGAAGATTATCCATTGTGTGCTTCACCACCGTGCCCGCCCCTGGCTGCTTTTACCATTACCAGAGCCTTGAGGCTGGCCACTTCCAAAGCTCAGGCTGTTGACCACCATGAGCTTTTACATCCTCTATAAGTTAAATTAGTCCACCAATAACTTGCCTGCACCTTCCACCTGACTCCTCCACCGCAAAATAAAAGCTGCGACAGATAACAAAATGCCAAACTTTGACTCCCATTCTATTTTTTTTTAAATACATATTCTTTTCTTTGTTTTTAATTTTATATCTACATTTTTATTTAGATATTTCTTTCTTCTTCCATTTTAAAGCCAGGAGCATAACATTGAGAAATTTTAATCTCCAGGCAGAAACTTTAAATATGTGCAACCTCCGACTCACAAAGAGTCATCCCACAGCGCTCAGGAGAGGAAAAACCCCCTGTGGAGGAAACCTCTAGGGAACCATGGCTGAAGGATCGCCCTTCCTCTGGGCTTAGGAGGATATCACCAACTTCATCTCATCAACAGTCAATTAAGAAATTTACATGATACAAGATAAACAGACAATCATTTTCATAGCATTATACATGTAATTGGTAAATAACCAGTTGTAAATTAATGATAGTAAAGGGCGGGTGGGAGGGACATGTTTCTTTCTGTGCTTCTAGAGAGAGAAAGAGAAAGAGAGATACAGGACAGGGAGTGACATCTACTCCTGAGCCCCTCCCCTCTTACATCACTACACTATCCCACCCACTCTGTTCTTTTAACAAGGACCATCATCTTACATCAATACTATCATCTAAATTCAGTCGTTATAGGTCCCCCCTTACCACCGTCATGTTCCTGCTTCGCCTATGGCTCCGCTGTTGTCATTACCCATAGGAATAACAGAGGACAAGGGACACACACACAGATATATACAGACCAAAGGTGGACACCAATGCACCTTATGTTATTTTTGACCATGATGCATATTATTTACCTGTATGACAATCATACATTTAGGCAACCCACAGATAAACATATCAAATTTTGGCTGTAAAAAAAGGAAGTTTACCCACTTTTCTCTCATTTTTCACTACCGATTGCATCAGTTTTGATAAACTAAGGCTGGCGCCACACGTAGCGCGTTGTCTGCGCTTGCAAACGCAGACAAAGTCGCGCCCACCGGGCGTCCATCGGCCCGATCGCATCGGCGTTTCTATGGAAACGTCTGCGATTGGGAACGAGCCGCCGGTGTTTTGCCCCAGTGGGCGCGACTTTGTCTGTGTTTGCAAGCGCAGACAACGCGCTACGTGTGACGCCAGCCTAAGGCCACATTCACACGACCGTATTGGGGGACGTATGAACAACACGAATCAAATCGAAATTCAATTACAGCAATTTCGGTCTAAACACATTTGTGATTAGGAGAAGCTCCTCCTTGCTGAGCGTGAATTGCGTTTCTAAACAAATATTCTAAAATCCGGCACCTCCATGATTCCATCGACACTTGACAATGGGGCTTATTTACTAAGGTCCCGCGGCCGCATTTCTGTCCGGTTGTCAGACGTTTTCGGGGATCGCGCCGGGGGGGGGAATGCGGCCGATGATCCGACGTATTCAGACAACGCACGGGATTTAACATGTCAAATTGTGTCGCAAGACATGCACTCGAATACACCGTAAAGAAGAAGGTGAACTACGGCGGACCTCAGCAGGGAAGTGACACATGCAGGATATCGGGCGCACAATCTTGGTGAATCGCGCCAGACTTCATCCTCGTCAGACAGTCCGGATCGGGGATAGCGACAGGACCGAGTAAGTAAATGTGTCCCTAAGGGTCCGCAGACCGCAATTCTGTCGGGTTTCCCGACTATTTCTGTTCTGCGCTGAATCGCACAGGGGATTGGATTATGGCGCATCGGCTGCCGGCTTGCATGCAACACAAATCGGGGATGTGGCCGTCGGACAACCCGACTGATTTGGACAAACCGCGGAATTTACAATTCAAATTGTGTCGCGAGACTCACATACACCAGGAAGAAGATGGTGAACTCCAGCGGACCTGAGCGGGGAAGCGACACATTCAAGAAATCGGGCGCACGCTGCAAGTGAATTGCGGCAGCTCAGAATCCTCGTCGGACATTCCGGATCGGCGGACGCAAGGGACAGGTAAGTAAATGTGCCCCAATGTGCCAGGAATAACCGCACCGCCCCTTGTTTTCTCTCATGGCTCCATTCATCTTTATGTCCTGGCACTTTCCTACTTAAGTGTCATGGGGTTATGTCATGGGATTATGTGCACAACCAGCACACAATGGAACCACCGGCGGCCGGGATCAATATTTGTGTGGAGAGGAGTGAGGGAAGATTTCACGCCTTCCACTAAAACACAATTCACACACGAGAAGGAAGGAAAAACACAGGTGACGGCTCACACTCCTGCGTGCGGGGAGCGTAGTGCGTCGTTCTGGGTGGATTGGGTTGAGCTGTGGCTAAATATGACTAATGCCAGGGTAAATACCGCAACGTCCGTTTCGATCACTGAAAGCAGCGGCGCTCACATGTACTGATGTCTTACTAGTCATTGTGGAAATTCTGATGATGTGTATTATCCTCTTATTTACACAGTCTGCAAGACAGTTCTATCAAATATAGATCTATGCATCCATCTATACAGGATGTAACAAAAAGGTCGGTGCAGTGGAACATCTAAAGAAATGCCCATGGGATCGAAAAATTTAAAATATAAGTGTCAAATATTTTTCAAAAATCTTTCCGATTATTCCAAAATCAGCCCACTAACCCGATGGCCTCCAAAAACTAAAGTGACCCCATCCTCCTTTCCCAGGGGGTAGGAGGCTGAGTTTGGTATAAAAAAAATTAGTTTTTTGATCTGATGTTTATTTTGCAAGATATTCCACCATTCCAACCTTTTTGTTACAACCTATACACAGGGCTGGCGCCAGCATGGGGTAAGTGCCGGGGCCCAGAGCTGCTGGGGGGCCCGCATAAGACTGTACATAATAAATCCATAGTGGGTTAAAGGGCAGGCGTAACTTGAAGGGGTGCAAAGAATGCGGTCATGCCCGGGCCCAAGACGTTTAGGGGGCCCTTATGGTGTTCCTTTCCCATATGAGAAGACTATTACTTTAAAACATAAGTTATAGTCGGGGGCCTGGCACAGTCTTTGCACAGGGGCCCATCAGTTTCAAGTTACGCCCTGGTGAGGGGGGCTTTATATAAAATAACCATGAATGGGCTGTTTGGGATGATAAACTAGGAAATATTTTAGATTGTTTTAGCTTCTGAATTTTTATTGCCAAGTGATTTCACTGCAAAGGGGCCCACTGAGGCTATGTCACCAATGGGCCTACTGAAACCTGGAGCTGACCCTGCCTACATATATCTAACTCATATCTATCTTCTAACTATTTACCTCTATATACAGTATACTTTATGTGTGTTTGTGTACATACTGATGTCGATGGCAATTGTGCTGGTTTATTGTTACCAGAGAGCAGTGCATTATGGGAGTTTAGATGACACATCTAGAGGTCAGCTGTTCCTGTAGGTCAAATGTCTGACAACGGGTTAGAGGGCAACTGTTGTCTGTTCCTACAGGCAACTAGTGTAATTTTAGAAGTACAGAACTCACCATTAGGCTGGGCCTTGTGACTTAGTTGTCGTTTTGACACTTTACTCTCCACACACCACCTTTGACTCTCACCTAACCTTACCCCTTGTGTCCTCACAACGTATACTACACTTTATAATCAATGGTCCCAGAGCCTAGATCAGACACAATCTTGATTCTCTTTTATTGCCCTGTTCTATCATTCCCATGATTTGCCAGCACAGCATCACATGGGCAGTTACAGATTGTAATGTTTAAGCCTGCTGGGAGGACAGTGTGAATATCCCTCCCTCCTATCCTCCTACAAATCTAAGAGACCAGTCAGAGAGAATATACATTATGACTGTGTGAAAGGAGTAGGGATTTGTGTCTCCATGTGAATAATTATGTGATTTACGGTGGGTACAGAGATATAATGAAAGAATAGGGGGTTTTTAAAGGGCATCGCCTCTTTGGATGATCTCCAAAAAAAGGCCCCAACATTACTTTGATCCAGTGGCGTAACTTGAAGCTGATGGGCCCCAGTGCAAAGTCTGTGCCAGGCTCCCAACTATAATGTATGGTTTATAGTAATAGTCTTCTCATATGGGAAAGTGAGACCTTATAGGCCCCCTAAGCCTCTTGGGCCCGGGTGCGACCGCACCCTCTGCACCCCCTCAATTTACGCCTCTGCTTTGATCTCCAAGTCTTCCCCTGCCATGACCCCCAGCAATCAGATTTCTGTTTAGGTGTTTGTTTGCCTGCAGTGCCCCCACAGGGGAAGTGAAGTATTACACAGTGTCAATTCAGATCAATGTGATGTCTATGTACTGCAAGAAAAGAGGGGTTCTCCAGAGAGAGGCGCACTTTGTTACCCATCTCCTCTAGTGTTTGGGAAAATGGGATTTTCCAAACGGGATAACTCCTGCAAATGTGCCATTAGAGTTGAAAAACAAAATATCCTGTACTAAAAATCTTAATTAAATTTAAGAGTCCCATCTATTGCCCCCAGAAATCCCTATTTTAATATACTGTACAGCTAGAAATACAGCACTATACACAACATCCGGCTCTAAACTGGGTCAGTCCTACCCAACATAGCCCCAGGCGGTGTGTATTGATGGCAGTTCATGGAGAATGTCCTCCCCTCGCTGACTGTCCCTGTGTTATGTAAACTCTGCAGCAGTTTTACCTAAATTCTAGCACTTTAGAAAATAAAAAGACTATAACTACAAAATCTGTGATGTCCTCAGAAACATGGCAGGTTCCCACGATGCGGTAATGGCTGTAGGGACCCCCAGTATTGTGTGGCCTCCCCTTAGTGCCGGTCTGTGGCTGTGTATAGGACACTAGTGCTATGCTGCCACTATGTGGGGGCTGTGTGACCCCGGGAGGAGATACAATGTGAGAAGTGCTGACATCTCCAGTATCACATACAATGACTGAGATCTGATAAGGGAGAAGAAACTGAACACCTGCACTCACTAAATAATGTATACCGTATACTACTGATAGACTGACACCGGCATACCCTCTCCTAACAACCAACCATCAGGCACACAGCACAACAGACTGACCACAGCATAATATTATCTGACCACTATTATATATTGTGCATGAAGTAATAATGTGAAACATAGGGGGCAGTATTATAGTAGTTCTATTCTTGTACATAGGGGCAGTATCATAGTAGTTATATTCTTGTACATAGGGGGCAGTATTATAGTAGTTATATTCCTGTACATAGGGGGCAGTATTATAGTAGTTCTATTCTTGTACATAGGGGCAGTATCATAGTAGTTATATTCTTGTACATAGGGGGTAGTATTATAGTAGTTATATTCCTGTACATAGGGAGCAGTATTATAGTAGTTCTATTCCTGTACATAGGGAGCAGTATTATAGTAGTTATATTCTTGTACATAGGAGGCAGTATTATAGTAGTTATATTCTTGTACATAGGGGGCAGTATTATAGTAGTTATATTCCTGTACATAGGGAGCAGTATTATAGTAGTTCTATTCCTGTACATAGGGGGCAGTATTATAGTAGTTATATTCCTGTACATAGGGGCAGTATTATAGTAGTTCTATTCTTGTACATAGGGGGCAGTATTATAGTAGTTATATTCTTGTACATAGGGGCAGTATTATAGTAGTTCTATTCTTGTACATAGGGGGCAGTATCATAGTAGTTATATTCTTGTACATAGGGGGCAGTATTATAGTAGTTATATTCCTGTACATAGGGAGCAGTATTATAGTAGTTCTATTCCTGTACATAGGGGGCAGTATTATAGTAGTTATATTCCTGTACATAGGGAGCAGTATTATAGTAGTTCTATTCCTGTACATAGGGGGCAGTATTATAGTAGTTATATTCCTGTACATAGGGAGCAGTATTATAGTAGTTCTATTCCTGTACATAGGGGGCAGTATTATAGTAGTTATATTCCTGTACATAGGAGGCAGTATCATAGTAGTTATATTCTTGTACATAGGGGGCAGTATTATAGTAGTTATATTCCTGTACATAGGGAGCAGTATTATAGTAGTTATATTCCTGTACATAGGGAGCAGTATTATAGTAGTTCTATTCCTGTACATAGGGGGCAGTATTATAGTAGTTATATTCCTGTACATAGGGGGCAGTATTATAGTAGTTATATTCCTGTACATAGAGGGCAGTATTATAGTAGTTATATTCTTGTACATAGGGGGCAGTATTATAGTAGTTACATTCTTGTACATAGGGGGCAGTATTATAGTAGTTATATTCTTGTACATAGGGGGCAGTATTATAGTAGTTATATTCTTGTACATAGAGGGCAGTATTATAGTAGATATATTCTTGTACATAGGGGGCAGTATTATAGTAGTTACATTCTTGTACATAGGGGGCAGTATTATAGTAGTTATATTCTTGTACATAGGGGGCAGTATTATAGTAGTTATATTCTTGTACATAGGGGCAGTATTATAGTAGTTATATTCTTGTACATAGGGGGCAGTATTATAGTAGTTATATTCTTGTACATAGAGGGCAGTATTATAGTAGTTATATTCTTGTACATAGGGGGCAGTATTATAGTAGTTATATTCTTGTACATAGGGGGCAGTATTATAGTAGTTATATTCTTGTACATAGGGGCAGTATTATGGTAGTTATATTCTTGTACATAGGGGGCAGTATTATAGTAGTTATATTCTCGTACATAGGGGGCAGTATTATAGCAGTTATATTCTTGTACATAGGGGGCAGTGTTATAGTAGTTATATTCCTGTACATAGGGGGCTGTATTATAGTAGTTATATTCTTGTACATAGGGGGCAGTATTATAGTAGATATATTATTGTACATAGGGGCAGTATTATAGTAGTTATATGCTTGTACATAGGGGGCAGTATTATAGTAGTTATATTCTTGTACATGGGGGGCAGTATTATAGTAGATATATTCTTGTACATAGGGGGCAGTATTATAGTAGATATATTCTTGTACATAGGGGGCAGTATTATAGTAGTTATATTCTTGTACATAGGGGCAGTATTATAGTAGTTATATGCTTGTACATAGGGGGCAGTATTATAGTAGTTATATTCTTGTACATGGGGGGCAGTATTATAGTAATTATATTCCTGTACATAGGGGGCAGTATTATAGTAGATGTATTCCTGTACATAGGGGGCAGTATTATAGTAGTTATATTCTTGTACATAGGGGGCAGTATTATAGTAGTTATATTCTTGTACATAGGGGCAGTATTATAGTAGTTATATTCCTGTACATAGGGGGCAGTATTATAGTAGATATATTCTTGCACATAGGGGGCAGTATTATAGTAGTTATAATCTTGTACATAGGGGGCAGTATTATAGTAGTTATATTCTTGTACATAGGGGGCAGTATTATAGTAGTTATATTCTTGTACATAGGGGGCAGTATTATAGTAGTTATATTCTTGTACATAGGGGGCAGTATTATAGTAGTTATATTCTTGTACATAGGGGGCAGTATTATAGTAGTTATATTCCTGTACATAGGAGGCAGTATTATAGTAGTTATATTCTTGTACATAGGGGGCAGTATTATAGTAGTTATATTCTTGTACATAGGGGGCAGTATTATAGTAGTTATATTCCTGTACATAGGAGGCAGTATTATAGTAGTTATATTCTTGTACATAGGGGGCAGTATTATAGTAGTTATAATCTTGTACATAGGGAGCAGTATTATAGTAGTTCTATTCCTGTACATAGGGGGCAGTATTATAGTAGTTATATTCCTGTACATAGGGGGCAGTATTATAGTAGTTATATTCCTGTACATAGGGGGCAGTATTATAGTAGTTATATTCCTGTACATAGAGGGCAGTATTATAGTAGTTATATTCTTGTACATAGGGGGCAGTATTATAGTAGTTACATTCTTGTACATAGGGGGCAGTATTATAGTAGTTATATTCTTGTACATAGGGGGCAGTATTATAGTAGTTATATTCTTGTACATAGAGGGCAGTATTATAGTAGTTATATTCTTGTACATAGGGGGCAGTATTATAGTAGTTACATTCTTGTACATAGGGGGCAGTATTATAGTAGTTATATTCTTGTACATAGGGGGCAGTATTATAGTAGTTATATTCTTGTACATAGGGGCAGTATTATAGTAGTTATATTCTTGTACATAGGGGGCAGTATTATAGTAGTTATATTCTTGTACATAGAGGGCAGTATTATAGTAGTTATATTCTTGTACATAGGGGGCAGTATTATAGTAGTTATATTCTTGTACATAGGGGGCAGTATTATAGTAGTTATATTCTTGTACATAGGGGCAGTATTATGGTAGTTATATTCTTGTACATGGGGGGCAGTATTATAGTAATTATATTCCTGTACATAGGGGGCAGTATTATAGTAGATGTATTCCTGTACATAGGGGGCAGTATTATAGTAGTTATATTCTTGTACATAGGGGGCAGTATTATAGTAGTTATATTCTTGTACATAGGGGCAGTATTATAGTAGTTATATTCCTGTACATAGGGGGCAGTATTATAGTAGATATATTCTTGCACATAGGGGGCAGTATTATAGTAGTTATAATCTTGTACATAGGGGGCAGTATTATAGTAGTTATATTCTTGTACATAGGGGGCAGTATTATAGTAGTTATATTCTTGTACATAGGGGGCAGTATTATAGTAGTTATATTCTTGTACATAGGGGGCAGTATTATAGTAGTTATATTCTTGTACATAGGGGGCAGTATTATAGTAGTTATATTCCTGTACATAGGAGGCAGTATTATAGTAGTTATATTCTTGTACATAGGGGGCAGTATTATAGTAGTTATATTCTTGTACATAGGGGGCAGTATTATAGTAGTTATATTCCTGTACATAGGAGGCAGTATTATAGTAGTTATATTCTTGTACATAGGGGGCAGTATTATAGTAGTTATAATCTTGTACATAGGGAGCAGTATTATAGTAGTTCTATTCCTGTACATAGGGGGCAGTATTATAGTAGTTATATTCCTGTACATAGGGGGCAGTATTATAGTAGTTATATTCCTGTACATAGGGGGCAGTATTATAGTAGTTACATTCTTGTACATAGGGGGCAGTATTATAGTAGTTATATTCTTGTACATAGGGGGCAGTATTATAGTAGTTATATTCTTGTACATAGAGGGCAGTATTATAGTAGATATATTCTTGTACATAGGGGGCAGTATTATAGTAGTTACATTCTTGTACATAGGGGGCAGTATTATAGTAGTTATATTCTTGTACATAGGGGGCAGTATTATAGTAGTTATATTCTTGTACATAGGGGCAGTATTATAGTAGTTATATTCTTGTACATAGGGGGCAGTATTATAGTAGTTATATTCTTGTACATAGAGGGCAGTATTATAGTAGTTATATTCTTGTACATAGGGGGCAGTATTATAGTAGTTATATTCTTGTACATAGGGGGCAGTATTATAGTAGTTATATTCTTGTACATAGGGGCAGTATTATGGTAGTTATATTCTTGTACATAGGGGGCAGTATTATAGTAGTTATATTCTCGTACATAGGGGGCAGTATTATAGCAGTTATATTCTTGTACATAGGGGGCAGTGTTATAGTAGTTATATTCCTGTACATAGGGGGCTGTATTATAGTAGTTATATTCTTGTACATAGGGGGCAGTATTATAGTAGATATATTATTGTACATAGGGGCAGTATTATAGTAGTTATATGCTTGTACATAGGGGGCAGTATTATAGTAGTTATATTCTTGTACATGGGGGGCAGTATTATAGTAGATATATTCTTGTACATAGGGGGCAGTATTATAGTAGATATATTCTTGTACATAGGGGGCAGTATTATAGTAGTTATATTCTTGTACATAGGGGCAGTATTATAGTAGTTATATGCTTGTACATAGGGGGCAGTATTATAGTAGTTATATTCTTGTACATGGGGGGCAGTATTATAGTAATTATATTCCTGTACATAGGGGGCAGTATTATAGTAGATGTATTCCTGTACATAGGGGGCAGTATTATAGTAGTTATATTCTTGTACATAGGGGGCAGTATTATAGTAGTTATATTCTTGTACATAGGGGCAGTATTATAGTAGTTATATTCCTGTACATAGGGGGCAGTATTATAGTAGATATATTCTTGCACATAGGGGGCAGTATTATAGTAGTTATAATCTTGTACATAGGGGGCAGTATTATAGTAGTTATATTCTTGTACATAGGGGGCAGTATTATAGTAGTTATATTCTTGTACATAGGGGGCAGTATTATAGTAGTTATATTCTTGTACATAGGGGGCAGTATTATAGTAGTTATATTCTTGTACATAGGGGGCAGTATTATAGTAGTTATATTCCTGTACATAGGAGGCAGTATTATAGTAGTTATATTCTTGTACATAGGGGGCAGTATTATAGTAGTTATATTCTTGTACATAGGGGGCAGTATTATAGTAGTTATATTCCTGTACATAGGAGGCAGTATTATAGTAGTTATATTCTTGTACATAGGGGGCAGTATTATAGTAGTTATAATCTTGTACATAGGGAGCAGTATTATAGTAGTTCTATTCCTGTACATAGGGGGCAGTATTATAGTAGTTATATTCCTGTACATAGGGGGCAGTATTATAGTAGTTATATTCCTGTACATAGGGGGCAGTATTATAGTAGTTATATTCCTGTACATAGAGGGCAGTATTATAGTAGTTATATTCTTGTACATAGGGGGCAGTATTATAGTAGTTACATTCTTGTACATAGGGGGCAGTATTATAGTAGTTATATTCTTGTACATAGGGGGCAGTATTATAGTAGTTATATTCTTGTACATAGAGGGCAGTATTATAGTAGTTATATTCTTGTACATAGGGGGCAGTATTATAGTAGTTACATTCTTGTACATAGGGGGCAGTATTATAGTAGTTATATTCTTGTACATAGGGGGCAGTATTATAGTAGTTATATTCTTGTACATAGGGGCAGTATTATAGTAGTTATATTCTTGTACATAGGGGGCAGTATTATAGTAGTTATATTCTTGTACATAGAGGGCAGTATTATAGTAGTTATATTCTTGTACATAGGGGGCAGTATTATAGTAGTTATATTCTTGTACATAGGGGGCAGTATTATAGTAGTTATATTCTTGTACATAGGGGCAGTATTATGGTAGTTATATTCTTGTACATGGGGGGCAGTATTATAGTAATTATATTCCTGTACATAGGGGGCAGTATTATAGTAGATGTATTCCTGTACATAGGGGGCAGTATTATAGTAGTTATATTCTTGTACATAGGGGGCAGTATTATAGTAGTTATATTCTTGTACATAGGGGCAGTATTATAGTAGTTATATTCCTGTACATAGGGGGCAGTATTATAGTAGATATATTCTTGCACATAGGGGGCAGTATTATAGTAGTTATAATCTTGTACATAGGGGGCAGTATTATAGTAGTTATATTCTTGTACATAGGGGGCAGTATTATAGTAGTTATATTCTTGTACATAGGGGGCAGTATTATAGTAGTTATATTCTTGTACATAGGGGGCAGTATTATAGTAGTTATATTCTTGTACATAGGGGGCAGTATTATAGTAGTTATATTCCTGTACATAGGAGGCAGTATTATAGTAGTTATATTCTTGTACATAGGGGGCAGTATTATAGTAGTTATATTCTTGTACATAGGGGGCAGTATTATAGTAGTTATATTCCTGTACATAGGAGGCAGTATTATAGTAGTTATATTCTTGTACATAGGGGGCAGTATTATAGTAGTTATAATCTTGTACATAGGGAGCAGTATTATAGTAGTTCTATTCCTGTACATAGGGGGCAGTATTATAGTAGTTATATTCCTGTACATAGGGGGCAGTATTATAGTAGTTATATTCCTGTACATAGGGGGCAGTATTATAGTAGTTATATTCCTGTACATAGAGGGCAGTATTATAGTAGTTATATTCTTGTACATAGGGGGCAGTATTATAGTAGTTACATTCTTGTACATAGGGGGCAGTATTATAGTAGTTATATTCTTGTACATAGGGGGCAGTATTATAGTAGTTATATTCTTGTACATAGAGGGCAGTATTATAGTAGTTATATTCTTGTACATAGGGGGCAGTATTATAGTAGTTACATTCTTGTACATAGGGGGCAGTATTATAGTAGTTATATTCTTGTACATAGGGGGCAGTATTATAGTAGTTATATTCTTGTACATAGGGGCAGTATTATAGTAGTTATATTCTTGTACATAGGGGGCAGTATTATAGTAGTTATATTCTTGTACATAGAGGGCAGTATTATAGTAGTTATATTCTTGTACATAGGGGGCAGTATTATAGTAGTTATATTCTTGTACATAGGGGGCAGTATTATAGTAGTTATATTCTTGTACATAGGGGCAGTATTATGGTAGTTATATTCTTGTACATAGGGGGCAGTATTATAGTAGTTATATTCTCGTACATAGGGGGCAGTATTATAGTAGTTATATTCTTGTACATAGGGGGCAGTATTATAGTAGATATATTATTGTACATAGGGGCAGTATTATAGTAGTTATATGCTTGTACATAGGGGGCAGTATTATAGTAGTTATATTCTTGTACATGGGGGGCAGTATTATAGTAGATATATTCTTGTACATAGGGGGCAGTATTATAGTAGATATATTCTTGTACATAGGGGGCAGTATTATAGTAGTTATATTCTTGTACATAGGGGCAGTATTATAGTAGTTATATGCTTGTACATAGGGGGCAGTATTATAGTAGTTATATTCTTGTACATGGGGGGCAGTATTATAGTAATTATATTCCTGTACATAGGGGGCAGTATTAAAGTAGATGTATTCCTGTATATAGGGGGCAGTATTATAGTAGTTATATTCTTGTACATAGGGGGCAGTATTATAGTAGTTATATTCTTGTACATAGGGGCAGTATTATAGTAGTTATATTCCTGTACATAGGGGGCAGTATTATAGTAGATATATTCTTGCACATAGGGGGCAGTATTATAGTAGTTATAATCTTGTACATAGGGGGCAGTATTATAGTAGTTATATTCCTGTACATAGGAGGCAGTATTATAGTAGTTATATTCTCGTACATAGGTGGCAGTATTATAGTAGTTATATTCTTGTACATAGGGGGCAGTATTATAGTAGTTATATTCCTGTACATAGGAGGCAGTATTATAGTAGTTATATTCTCGTACATAGGTGGCAGTATTATAGTAGTTATATTCTCGTACATAGGTGGCAGTATTACAGGAGTTAAAGCCTTTTTTTTTAAGAAAAAAAGGAGTGAGAAGCGCTGATAGAGCAAACGACATCTGATAATGGTAAGGTGCAGATGGTATGTGCATAAGAATAGGTGTACTCTCACCTTGTTTAGGTGTGCTATGTGCATAACAACTTGTCAAGCATAGACTCAATGTATATAGTCTAGTACAAAGGAGCAGTATTATAGTACATCTTCCTGCATGTTACTTTTAGGTAGAGGCAGGGCTGCCGTCAGGGGTTAGACTAGAACCCTTTGACACAGACCCGGCTAGAAAATGGGGTTCAGGAGACGGAGTCCCAGTATTCTCCCCTTTATCAATTGAAGCTTGGTTCCGGGGCTGTATAGACATAGAATTTATTACTATAGAAAGCTTTTATTCTAGTGCTGTATTTATGTAGTAATCTTGGTTCTGTTACTGTATCTATATGTTAAAATTGGTTCTGGTTCTGTATCTATACAGTTGGTTCTGGTACCGTTTGTAGACCACAATCTCTTTACTGACCTTCATATAATATAATGTGGGGAAGCTGTGGTGGATGCAGTGACAGTATGACTGGATAATTGTTGTGGACACAATAGTTCCACATCCACCTGTTGAGTTCCGGTAGAACTACAATTCCCAGCATGCCCCTCCTCCAGAGCAGAGGCCATAGTTCTACACCAACTGGAGTAGGAGCCACTTTTAGCTTCCGGGTGTTTGACAAAGAGTTAATTCTGGGCATCACGTGCTGTGAGTGACGTCTGGCGTCACCCAATCAGATCCGGTCCCCTCGTTGACGGCCAAGGCATTGCCAAGTGCTCCCAGCCTGTGAAGCTGCCCTTTCTACACAGCCCCGCCTCCTGGCTTCTCCGCCCTTCCTTGGGGATGACGTTGGAGTTGCGTTACCAATCAGAGGAGGGAAATTCTTGAGCGGCATAAACTTGGACCAATAGGCGATGCCGGGTGGCGGCCGTTGGGCTGAGTGGATGGCAGAGGAAGCCGAGCGGTAACGGAGAGCTGTCCGACACTGTGAGCAGCCATGGGGAACCGGGGGATGGAGGAGCTCATTCCCCTCGTCAACAAGCTCCAGGACGCGTTCAGTTCTATCGGACAGTCCTGTAACCTCGACCTGCCGCAGATCGCAGTGGTGGGAGGTCAGAGCGCCGGCAAGAGCTCCGTGCTGGAGAACTTCGTAGGCCGGTAAGTTGTCCTGACCGGGGCGACTCCTGCGCTGCCCATACAGCGGGGTGTGAGTCACACAGGGACTATTTCTCTCCGGGCTGTTCAATGAGTGACGTCACCGGGTGGCGAACTACATCTCCCAGCATTCCCTGACATACAGGATAGGAGATGCTCCAGGTGCAGAGGGCAGGGCATGCTGGGAGCTGTAGTTCTCAGCTGCTGGTGTGTGTACATCTCTATATATAACACCATATACTGTATATGATAGGTCAGAGAATGCTGGGAGTAGTAGTTCTCAGCTGCTGGTGTGTGTACATCTCTATATACATCATATACTGTATATTCTAGGTCAGAGCATGCTGGGAGTTGTAGTTCTCGACCTCTGTAGCATGAATAGCTCTGAATATACTGTAATATAGTTTATATTCTAGGTAAGAGTTATGATTGGTAGCTCATTACATGCTGGGAGTTGTAGTGCCCAGCGGCAGCAGTGTATTTGACATATACGACATAATGTATAGAACGGCAGTATGTATCCTGTCTTACTGTACGTCATGCTGGGAGTTATAGTTTCCGCAAGGCGGAGGATGAGCAGCTGTGAATATACCATCATACGGTGTATATTATACAACCAGACCCGGATGCAGAGCTCAGGGCATGCTGAGAGTAGTAGTTTTCACCAGATGTAGCATGCATATTATATACATATATGTTCTAGGTAAGGCTTCTTATGTAGCTTGCTGGGGGTTGTAGTTCTCAACACTTAACATGTAATTGGCTGTGTTTTTGCCATGGTGTATAGTATGGCAGTATGTATACTGTCATACAGCCAGGGCATGCTGGGGATTGTAGTTTTTACCTACAAGTCTGTGAATGGTTGATGATTGATGTATATATTGTCATATAGTGTATGTTATAGGTCAGGGCCGTAGTTTCCACAAACATTAGCAACTGCGTATTGTATTTTGTAGGTTTGGGCTCAGATACATATATAGATCTCTCAGTCCTTGCTGGGAGTTGTAGTTTCCAGAAATCGCAGCATGTATACATGATCCTATAGTGTATATTACAGGTCAGGGCATGTTGGGAGTTGTAGTTTCCAGCAGCTGTAGATATACCATCATCATATTAATATCTGAGCCCGGGTATATAATTCTATCCTCCTGCACGCTCTGGTATATGGATCAATCCCACTTCCAGGGCAGAATATGTCGCAGATTACTGGAATAATGTACACAGGTTATTAGATTCTGTATTAGGAATATTTGGGTTGGGTCATGTCGGATCAGCGTCAGACCATTGCCCATTACTTCCACGCCATGTAATGATCTGTACTATGGCGCGTGTCACCTGGTAGTAGAAGGCAGACTCTGCCCCCTCGCTGGGTCGACCCTCCACCTTTGCCAGGGGTCGGGATCCATTCACCATGACGTTCCCGGATGATCCTATAAGAAGTGGCCTTGTTCCCGTGGTGCAGAAGGGGAGTGATTGTTGGGTGCACTTGGTCTGTGTGTTGTCTAGGTAGGTTGTACGTGGCTAATGCCAACACCCTGCCTCCCCCGGCATCATTTTCCCATAATGCATCCCTGTACCAGTTAAAAGGCACACGCTCCCCTAGCCGTCCACATAATGTAAGTCAGGACCCATTAGACTCCATGGTCCAGTTTTGATACTTGCTTGGGTTGGCATGGGTGTTCTGACCGGCCCGTGACTTTGTGGGATCGGACCTGGTACCCATGACCCTCTTGCTGGTTCAATGATTGCACTTATGAGGGTGACAGTGAGCAGACCCCGCTCTGTAGCCGCTCGCCCCCCTTTTCTAGACTCGGGGCAGCGATCCAAGTCCTGACTGTTTACAAGACGGCATACGCTGAGCACCGGGCACCAAGTTATGGGGGGGATCCAGCACCCTAATAGGGTGTATCATAGGGGTGCTTGTCCTGCAGTAACCACACATGGGAGACGCTGGCCTCTTCTTCCATAACTGCTGACCGAGACCAAGACACAGGGAGGTGAATCTTGTGTGCAAAGTGCAGGGACGTCAGGCGATCTCCATCTGTTAATTATTGCATTGGCTCATATGTTCTGTGCAGGTGTCAGTCCTCACTGCTGCTCGGGTTTTATTCATCCTGCAATAGTGTAAACTGTCCCTCTGCATCTGTGTAGCAGGACAGATAACACTAAGCGGTGCGCCATGATGTGTAGTCTACAGGACTGTAGGACCGGAGCGAGGGTATAAGTGGATTATATCCAGAGGTAGCAGTCATGTACTGATAGATGAAGGCGACCGAGGACTGGGACTAATAGTCTGTGTCTGTCCTGGATGACTTCATCAGTGCACTATGTATGTATAGTCATGGAATTACAGGAATCCTAGGACAATTACTTCTGACAGCAAGGAGACCTAGGAGATACCCAGAGGACTTGTCCTGTACTGATCCTGAGTTACATCCTGTATTATACTCTACAGCTGCCCTCACTATTCTGCTGCTGGTGCAGTCACTGTGTACATACATGACATTACTTATCCTATACTGATCCTGAGTTACATCCTGTATTATACCCCAGAGCTGCACTCACTATTCTGCTACTGGTGCAGTCACTGTGTACATACATGACATTACTTATCCTGTACTGATCCTGAGTTACATCCTGTATTATACTCTACAGCTGCCCTCACTATTCTGCTGCTGGTGCAGTCACTGTGTACATACATGACATTACTTATCCTGTACTGATCCTGAGTTACATCCTGTATTATACCCCAGAGCTGCACTCACTATTCTGCTGCTGGTGCAGTCACTGTGTACATACATGACATTACTTATCCTGTACTGATCCTGAGTTACATCCTGTATTATACTCCAGAGCTGCACTCACTATTCTGCTGCTGGTGCAGTCACTGTGTACATACATGACATTACTTATCCTGTACTGATCCTGAGTTACATCCTGTATTATACTCCAGAGCTGCACTCACTATTCTGCTGCTGGTGCAGTCACTGTGTACATACATGACATTACTTATCCTGTACTGATCCTGAGTTACATCCTGTATTATACCCCAGAGCTGCACTCACTATTCTGCTGCTGGTGCAGTCGCTGTGGGTAGACCTCAGTCATCCCTGGAGATAATTTCTCAGTATATAACAGAGCTGGACCATTAGCACTCCCTGTATAGACTTGCTGGCGTTGCCCTCTGTCCTGGCGGGTGCAGTCTGTGTCATGAGGTGCACTTCCCGCTGATATCTCTGGGTTAGGTCAGGAATGTGGCGTACACTCGGCGTGTTTTCATTTCTCAGCCTGATAACGATATCAATGGAGACCATGGGGAGGGAGCAGCGGGACGCCTGGTCACAATATCACATATCACTACCCATAGCCCTGCACTGTGTGTGGTACTGCCTTGGAATTTTGGGTGTTTGCATCCAAACCGTTGCATTACAACGTATTCAAACCCCCCCCCCCCCCCCTCCCAGTGCACTATGAGATGCTGCAATCCAAGAATAAAATTCCCTATTTCATAGTCCTGCTGCTACTAACATACACAACGCTATGATTACTCATCTCAGGAGCAATACCGGACACTGGATGAAGTCTCTGGTCACACCTGCTGACAGGTTCCTTTTACATAACTGATGTCAGACTGTCATGGTGCAGGAGGTAAATGTACATCAGGTGAAGTTACAAGGAAATCCGCTTTAATATAGTACACAACGGCCTCCCCTCCACAGATAACACCACGAATATATACATGTAATAAACTGATGGAGAAGGAGGAGATGGCACCACTATTATTCTACTTGATAACATCCATCTTTTGTACATAGGGGGCAGTATTATAATAGCTATATTCTTGTACATAGGGGGCAGTATTATAATAGTTATATTCCTGTACATAGGGGGCAGTATTATAATAGTTATATTCTTGTACATAGGGGGCAGTATTATAGTAGTTATATTCTTGTACATAGGGGGCAGTATTATAGTAGTTATATTCTTGTACATAGGGGGCAGTATTATAGTAGTTATATTCTTGTACATAGGGGGCAGTATTATAGTAGTTATATTCTTGTACATAGGGGCAGTATTCTAGTAGTTATATTCTTGTACATAGGGGGCAGTATTCTAGTAGTTATATTCTTGTACATAGGGGGCAGTATTATAGTAGTTATATTCCTGTACATAGGGGGCAGATTTATAGTAGTTATATTCCTGTACATAGGGGGCAGTATTATAGTAGTTATATTCTTGTACATAGGGGGCAGTATTATAGTAGTTATATTCCTGTACATAGGGGGCAGTATTATAGTAGTTATATTCTTGTACATAGAGGGCAGTATTATAGTAGTTATATTCTTGTACATAGGGGCAGTATTATAGTAGTTATATTCTTGTACATAGGGGGCAGTATTATAGTAGTTATATTCTTGTACATAGGGGGCAGTATTATAGTAGTTATATTCTTGTACATAGGGGGCAGTATTATAGTAGTTATATTCTTGTACATAGGGGGCAGTATTATAGTAGTTATATTCTTGTACATAGGGGGCAGTATTATAGTAGTTCTATTCTTGTACATAGGGGGCAGTATTATAGTAGTTATATTCTTGTACATAGGGGCAGTATTATAGTAGTTATATTCCTGTACATAGGGGGCAGTATTATAGTAGTTATATTCTTGTACATAGGGGGCAGTATTAGAGTAGTTATATTCTTGTACATAGGAGGCAGTATTATAGTAGTTATATTCTTGCACATGGGGGGCAGTATTATAGTAGTTATATTCTTGCACATGGGGGGCAGTATTATAGTAGTTATATTCTTGCACATGGGGGGCAGTATTATAGCAGTTATATTCTTGGACATAGGGGGCAGTATTATTACTGTTCAGGGTGAGTGGACAGCTGGGTCTTCTCTATTTCCTGGAGTGAGAGCACTGAATGGAGTATTACACACCATGTTGCGGTAGACAATATCCTGGGATGTCTGCAGTGTAAGCATTAGTCATCTTGCGGTAGTATAGTGATCAGTGACCTTGTGTACATTTCCTTGTAATGATACTGGGGAAGTTCTCCTCCTCTGAGGTCACATGCAGGATCCTGGAGAAGTGGTGTGGCATCTCCTGTACCCCACTGCTCTAATATTTGGAGTGATTCAGGGAGTCGTAGTCGCTGATGGGAGTAGTAGTCCATAATTCCTCTATCGGCGTTGTGCATGATCTTTCCGGTCTGCTTGTGCTTCACTGTAATTGTTGTTTGACGATGTTTGCCGAGCGTCTCCTGCAGCGTCCGATAAGGAGAATGTACACGTCACACCCTTCCCAGAATAACCTGCACACACTCCTGGGTGACAGCAGCAGGGGGATAGCCTGGTGTGCACCTCACATCACTACCCTATACACATGCACCCTCAGCCACATCTGGTGTCATGTCCTCCGGCTCTCTAACGCTCTGTCCATCCTGATCTTCCTGGTTCAGTAAACTGGATAAATCTTAATAACCTTACAGTGAATATGAAGACTTTCTTAGAAGTCGGGAGCTTTCCTTAGACTCCTTCTGTAGCCACACACACCCTTTGCCCTTAAAGGGACGGCAGTGATGATCCTGCATCTTCTCCGGATTCCCCGTCTGTAAGGAATCTCCTTATCTGTGAAATCTGTGCTGCCTCCTGTCCTGCGGGGATGGGGACGTGCAGCACAATGCAGCGACATCAGGCGGCCGTCCCCCCGCAGAGCGGCCCTGGATGGTGGCGGCTCCGAGCGCTTCCTTCCTCCCCTATCAATTCTGCTTTGTAGACACATCGGCCGCCGGGTTTTATTTTTTCCTCTTTTTCAGCCTAATTCCTGCGTCATGTGTGATCACGCATAGAAGTCCCGTGACCCGGACTTTCTGGTAATCCAGCGAGACATAATGGATGAATGATCGCTGGGACTGTACCAGGAAACCCCTCAATGGCGCGTGTGAGGTCGGCTTATTATCACGGACAAACCCTGGACACCTAGAGCTCGACATGACACAACATCGCTATCACAACGCTTTTACTATCGTATAAACATGGTGTAGTACTACACTCCGCCTGTGGGGGTGCTCTAGGGAAACGCTTGGTTCTGTAGTTCCACTAGAGATTTGTCATCCCAACAAGTAGGGATTGTCTGAACGGAAGAAAAGCCTCCATTGTTGGCCGTAACCTTCATGCTGTGGAGGAATGGGACGCACCAGATGAGTTTTCATAGTTTTCCTCTTAATAAAGATGAGTAATAAGTGTCTGATTATCGATACCAGTAAGCTGCGTGTAAGCACGTGGGAGGTTATATAAGATGCGTTGCTTTGTCCCCCCGGTGTAAAGTGCTGAGCTGGTGTGCAGCGGGGATGACACAATGCCCGTCCTATGTGTCTGTGTGTTGGCTTCCTGTTGGGCTGAACAATGGCCGCAGCGATTACCAGAGGCTGACGCAGCACATGCCGCCACACCGGCCTCACGGTCACCGACTGTATTAGGAGGCCTGCAAGTGACCACTGCAGTACCGCACACGGCCTGTGCGAAGTGGTGGCGCTGTTACTCTAAGAATGCTGCCTTGTTTTATTAATCCGCTTAGCCCGGACTGTGAAATACACATTTATAATCCAGGATTTTTACATTTGCGGGGGATGTCCTCACACTGCAGTTCCCTCTGCAGCAACTTTTAGGAATTCTCCCTGGAGAGATGTTTATACAGACCTTTGTGTGTGTCGTTAGTAGCAGCAGGACTGTGAAATATGGATTTGTATTGTAGGATTGTACTTTGTAGTGGGGATTCGCAGGTTGCTGTGTTCTGTGCAGGCCGTGTTGGGTATTGTCCCTGAAGAGATGCATAACGTACCTTTGTGTGTGTCGTTAGTAGCAGCAGGACTGTGCAAATGGATTTATAATTTATATTCCGGTATTGTAGCTTCTCCAGTCGCACCACAGGTTTGTCCTCACACTGCTGTGCTCTCTGCATTGAGCCGCTGCACATTTTTCATCTCCTTTTTCTCATTACAGCAAGTTTCTAGATGATATCTATAGTGGTCACAGAGCACAGCAGTGTTAGGAGAGGCCCACAGAGCAATCCTGGAAGATAAATGTATATGTCACAGTCCACAAAGCTGTGATACCACGTCCCACCAGGGACCTTACTCTGCTGAGTGGAGCCTTTGGTCTTGTTGTGACAGCGGGCAGAAGTCTGGGGCGTGTTCACATGATGACATGTGTGCGTAGTGTTTGTAAACCATCAATCTCCCCTATATGTGCTCTGGGATCAGCGGGTGACACGCGGGGTGTGTGTGTCATGTATGGCCGTGGCATGTGAAGAGTCAATACACGGGGCATTAGTCACGTCCCATAGACTGTGGGGCTGTAGTGTGAGGGACGTGTGTGTACACAGACCTAGCCGTAGGGCGAGGGGCCGGATAATGTAACACTGCGTATTCCATAGAAACTACAGCATCTCCTGATCATTCCTTTCTCTTCTTCCTTGCAGAGACTTTCTTCCCAGAGGATCCGGCATCGTCACTCGTCGCCCCCTCATCCTCCAGCTCATATTTTCTAAAACAGGTTTGTCCTCTTCCACCTATACCACACTATTGTATAATCCGGCCTTTTGTGCATGACGTCAGTAGCAGCAGAACTGTGAAGTATGAATTTATATTCCAGGTTGTTTTTCTGGGGCGTGTCCTCACACTGCTGTGCCCTGTGCTCTCTGCAGCGACTGTTGAGTATTGTCCCTGGAGACATGTGTAATCCTACTCTTGTGTATGAAGCTAGTAGCAACAGGACAGTGAAATATGGATTTATGTTGTAGAATTATATGGGGGCTTTCCCTAACACTGCTGTTTTCCTCTCTCTCTGCAGCCAGTGGTATGTATTGTCCTTGGAGAGATGTGTAATCATAGCTTTGTGTGTGTGTGTTATTAGTAGCAGCAGGACTGTGAAATACAGTTTTATTCTTGGATTGTTGCTTTCTGAAGTTTACAGGGAAGAGTGGTCCTCACACTGCTGTGCCCTTAGCTCTGTATTGTGTTGCTATGCAGCACCTCCTTTCTATTTTGAATAAAAGCTGTTGCAAGTTTCTTATTGGATACTATATCATTTGGGGAGGGGCTGTGGAGCAGCTTTTTGTAGAGCGCTCTGAGCACAGCAGTGTGAGGACACAAAATTGATTGATCCTCCGCCTCTACGTTCATCCACTCCACATTTAGGAAAAAAAGATGCAGTACCTTTGCAACCAGAGATTTTTGGTACTCACGGGGACAGTCCTTAGTCCATACCCAATGTCCTCAGCGTTGCATGCCTAGGGCATGAAAAATCCTCATATAGGGTACGGTAGCTCGGCACGGCGTCCCTCCTGGGGATTCTCAAGGTAGCTCGTAGCTTCAGTGCTACTCCTAATTGTTCCCACCCGGGAACTTGTTCCTCCACTACTCGTTCCACTTTCTTCGTTCCTTCTTCTAATTACTATTCGATTTGGGAAGAGAAAGGAAAAAAACCATGGTGCAGTACTTTTTTGATCGTTAAAATTGTTTTAATGGTAAAACTCACAAGAGTAAAGATTAAAAAGGCCTTATGGATAAAAGGCCTTATGGTATACCGAGCGTGTTTGTTTTATCCATAAGGCCTTTTTAACGATCAAAAAAGTACTGCACCATGGTTTTTTTCCTTTCTCTTCCCAAATCGAATAGTAATTAGAAGAAGGAACGAAGAAAGTGGAACGAGTAGTGGAGGAACAAGTTCCCGGGTGGGAACAATTAGGAGTAGCACTGAAGCTACGAGCTACCTTGAGAATCCCCAGGAGGGACGCCGTGCCGAGCTACCGTACCCTATATGAGGATTTTCCATGCCCTAGGCATGCAACGCTGAGGACATTGGGTATGGACTAAGGACTGTCCCCGTGAGTACCAAAAATCTCTGGTTGGAAAGGTACTGCATCTTTTTTTCCTAAATGTGGAGTGGATGAACGTAGAGGCGGAGGATCAATTTTGTACTACCATTTACTGGTTATTTTTTTGGATCTTTTTAACCTGTATCCTCCTTGTGCCGTTTTTTTCCATTCTTTTTTGCGAGTAAGGGTAAACTGAATATCGTTCTTCTAAGTGTGAGGACACGTCCACAGTGCACTTGAGGTAAAATCCTGGACCCTCTAATGTCCCCCTCCAATTAGCCTCATGTAGAGTTGTCTACCACCATCATATTTGGGAAGATTTTTGGCTACTTGGTGAGATATAAAGGGACCTCCCTCTGCCCCCGGAGTTCCCATTTCTGACGAGCCCCCCGCAGGTGTTGGAGGAGTGGCTGCCGGCCAGGATTACCCATCATCCCACAGTCCTGACTATAGCCCCCTCGGGCACCCGCTGAGGCCTGCTGGGACTTGTAGTGGCAGCACCTGTCCCTGAGGATCCTGAACCTTCACCTGTCGCCTCTCCCACAGGGCAATTAAAGGCATTTTCCATCAGGTAGAACCAGTTTGTCGGATAACTTTTTTGTGACTCGCTGATAAATTTAGGTTAGAGGCTGCGTAATAAAAAGTACAATCGGATGTGCCGCTGTTAACCCTCCACATCCCAACCTCAGCAAAGTGACCTACAGTTCCAGGCCCAGAGGGTCCATCAAGCCTCTAAGTGGTTATGTCTGGAGCAATGGCTCGGGGGCTACGAGTACAGTGTGTATATCAGTGCGTCCTCGTGGTGATGTCATTCTCCCTGCGTTACACAATGATGATGTCACAATGACTACGACTCAGAGGAGCTTGTGACTACATGATGTAATAAGGGCACATCCCCTGCCCGGGCTTGTGTACTGTGCTGCTATATGACGCCATGGCAGGTGTGGGCGCTACACGCTATGCAGGGTGATGGGTAAGGATGGCAGTGTTCCCTGTACTGCCCCGCCGCTCGCCTCTGGCTGTGTACACAGCAACACAGTGTGTAAACACCCGGCCGAGGGCATAATCATCAGGAGACCTGGGCTGAGAGTGCCCCCTATATATCGCTCAGGTTATTACACTCTCTGAGGCCGAGCACCACAATGTTTAGTGTTACAGTATTCCCATGTTCTAGTTGCCCATGGAAACCAATCAGAGCTCAGCTTTCATTTAGCAACAGCTGTTTATGAAAGGAAAGCTGAGCTCTGATTGGTAACAGTCTGAGGAATATGGGGGTGACACAAGAGCTTACAGTCTATGAGGAATATGGGGGTGACACAAGAGCTTACAGTCTATGAGGATGAGGGGGTGACACAAGAGCTTACAGTCTATGAGGATGAGGGGGTGACACAAGAGCTTACAGTCTATGAGGAATATGGGGGTGACACAAGAGCTTACAGTCTATGAGGATGAGGGGGTGTCACAAGAGCTTACAGTCTATGAGGATGAGGGGGTGACACAAGAGCTTACAGTCTATGAGGATGAGGGGGTGACACAAGAGCTTACAGTCTATGAGGATGAGGGGGTGACACAAGAGCTTACAGTCTATGAGGATGAGGGGGTGACACAAGAGCTTACAGTCTATGAGGATGAGGGGGTGACACAAGAGCTTACAGTCTGAGGAATATGGGGGTGACACAAGAGCTTACAGTCTATGAGGATGAGGGGGTGACACAAGAGCTTACAGTCTATGAGGAATATGGGGGTGACACAAGAGCTTACAGTCTATGAGGATGAGGGGGTGTCACAAGAGCTTACAGTCTATGAGGATGAGGGGGTGACACAAGAGCTTACAGTCTATGAGGAATATGGGGGTGACACAAGAGCTTACAGTCTATGAGGATGAGGGGGTGTCACAAGAGCTTACAGTCTATGAGGATGAGGGGGTGACACAAGAGCTTACAGTCTGAGGAATATGGGGGTGACACAAGAGCTTACAGTCTATGAGGATGAGGGGGTGACACAAGAGCTTACAGTCTATGAGGAATATGGGGGTGACACAAGAGCTTACAGTCTATGAGGATGAGGGGGTGACACAAGAGCTTACAGTCTATGAGGATGAGGGGGTGACACAAGAGCTTACAGTCTATGAGGAATATGGGGGTGACACAAGAGCTTACAGTCTATGAGGATGAGGGGGTGACACAAGAGCTTACAGTCTATGAGGATGAGGGGGTGACACAAGAGCTTACAGTCTATGAGGATGAGGGGGTGACACAAGAGCTTACAGTCTATGAGGATGAGGGGGTGACACAAGAGCTTACAGTCTATGAGGATGAGGGGGTGACACAAGAGCTTACAGTCTGAGGAATATGGGGGTGACACAAGAGCTTACAGTCTATGAGGATGAGGGGGTGACACAAGAGCTTACAGTCTATGAGGAATATGGGGGTGACACAAGAGCTTACAGTCTATGAGGATGAGGGGGTGTCACAAGAGCTTACAGTCTATGAGGATGAGGGGGTGACACAAGAGCTTACAGTCTATGAGGAATATGGGGGTGACACAAGAGCTTACAGTCTATGAGGATGAGGGGGTGTCACAAGAGCTTACAGTCTATGAGGATGAGGGGGTGACACAAGAGCTTACAGTCTGAGGAATATGGGGGTGACACAAGAGCTTACAGTCTATGAGGATGAGGGGGTGACACAAGAGCTTACAGTCTATGAGGAATATGGGGGTGACACAAGAGCTTACAGTCTATGAGGATGAGGGGGTGACACAAGAGCTTACAGTCTATGAGGATGAGGGGGTGACACAAGAGCTTACAGTCTATGAGGAATATGGGGGTGACACAAGAGCTTACAGTCTATGAGGAATATGGGGGTGACACAAGAGCTTACAGTCTATGAGGATGAGGGGGTGTCACAAGAGCTTACAGTCTATGAGGATGAGGGGGTGACACAAGAGCTTACAGTCTATGAGGATGAGGGGGTGACACAAGAGCTTACAGTCTATGAGGATGAGGGGGTGACACAAGAGCTTACAGTCTATGAGGATGAGGGGGTGACACAAGAGCTTACAGTATATGAGGATGAGGGGGTGACACAAGAGCTTACAGTCTATGAGGATGAGGGGGTGACACAAGAGCTTAAAGTCTATGAGGATGAGGGGTGACACAAGAGCTTACAGTCTATGAGGAATATGGGGGTGACACAAGAGCTTACAGTCTATGAGGAATATGGGGGTGACAGAAGAGCTTACAGTTTATGAGGATGAGGGGGTGACACAAGAGCTTACAGTCTATGAGGATGAGGGGGTGACACAAGAGCTTACAGTCTATGAGGATGAGGGGGGGACTCGAGGTATAAGAGCTGGTATCGTTTCCTGGCCTTTTGGCTAAGATGAAGAGTATCTCCCCAAGATCTCTGCTGACTGTCAGTGACCTGAGAACTATCTTGGTTACATTCCGTGCCTATAAACCTGTACACAGCTAGTCCTGTGGGAGGAGCTATGTTAAATGGACTCTGCTTTTCCCACAGCAGCGTTATTCTGGATGGAGAGACTGTGATATGCTCTGCCTAATGTAGGATGATATAGGGATTTGCTATGTGGGGTCTTCTCTGACAGGAGGGAGGAGCTATGTGGTCTGCACCTCCCACTACAAGGTGACACATACAGGAGGAGCTACGTGGCATGTATTCTGCTCCTCCCGCCAAGGGCTGATACTGACAGGAAGGAGGAGCTATGTGACATGCTGCTCCTGATTCTAAAAAATTCAAATGTGGAGTACAAATTGTGTGCCTTCTTTGGACACCTTCATCAGCAGACCACAGATCAGTGTGTGGGACTCGGACTAGTTGTGATCTCTGGAGTATAACCCTCACTCTCCCCTTCCTACAGAATATGCCGAGTTCCTTCACTGCAAATCCAAGAAGTTCACAGACTTCGATGAGGTCCGGCAGGAGATCGAGGCGGAAACAGAAAGAGTAACTGGAACAAACAAAGGCATCTCACCGGTCCCCATCAACCTGCGCGTGTACTCCCCTCATGGTGAGTGCCCCCAGTATGTCATGTCATAGGGCAGTGTTATAGTAGTGATAGACCTGCACATGGGGGGCGTTATTATCCCCGTCATAGACCTGCACGTGGGGGGGGGGGGGGGCGGTATTATCCCCGTCATAGACCTGCACGCGGTGGGGGGCGGTATTATCCCCGTCATAGACCTGCACAAGGTGGGGGGCGGTATTATCCCCGTCATAGACCTGCACAAGGTGGGGGGCGGTATTATCCCCGTCATAGACCTGCACAAGGTGGGGGGCGGTATTATCCCCGTCATAGACCTGCACAAGGTGGGGGGCGGTATTATCCCCGTCATAGACCTGCACAAGGTGGGGGGCGGTATTATCCCCGTCATAGACCTGCACAAGGTGGGGGGCGGTATTATCCCCGTCATAGACCTGCACAAGGTGGGGGGCGGTATTATCCCCGTCATAGACCTGCACAAGGTGGGGGGCGGTATTATCCCCGTCATAGACCTGCACAAGGTGGGGGGCGGTATTATCCCCGTCATAGACCTGCACAAGGTGGGGGGCGGTATTATCCCCGTCATAGACCTGCACAAGGTGGGGGGCGGTATTATCCCCGTCATAGACCTGCACAAGGTGGGGGGCGGTATTATCCCCGTCATAGACTTGCACAAGGTGGGGGGCGGTATTATCCCCGTCATAGACCTGCACAAGGTGGGGGGCGGTATTATCCCCGTCATAGACCTGCACAAGGTGGGGGGCGGTATTATCCCCGTCATAGACCTGCACAAGGTGGGGGGCGGTATTATCCCCGTCATAGACCTGCACAAGGTGGGGGGCGGTATTATCCCCGTCATAGACCTGCACAAGGTGGGGGGCGGTATTATCCCCGTCATAGACCTGCACAAGGTGGGGGGCGGTATTATCCCCGTCATAGACCTGCACACCGTGGGGGGCGTTATTATCCCCGTCATAGACCTGCACAAGGTGGGGGGCGGTATTATCCCCGTCATAGACCTGCACAAGGTGGGGGGCGGTATTATCCCCGTCGTAAGCTTGTCCCATGCAGCGGTATAATTCCAGAGGATCTCGTTGCCTTTAGTTTCCTTCATGTTGCTCTCGGCCTCCGGACATGTTTTCTTTAGATTCTCTCTATTAATGGACAGCGTGGAGGGAGGGGGGGGGGGTTGGAGTCTTCCTCAGGATATGGATAGATAAGTGCACTTTACTCTAAGCTCGGTGCAGTCTTGTGGATACGCGGGTCTCGGTGGGGTCCACATTGTCTATGCCTGAGATGCAGAATCCTCATGATAGTGTTACATCCAAAGACGTAGAAGAGAAAGCGCCCCCTATGTGTTATGCATTGTAATTTGGTCACTTATGTGTTGACCCCCTATGTGTTAATCTGGGTCATTATACACGATGTCACTTGCTTTCCCTGCGACCGCCTGACACTGGTTGCTAATGTTATCATTACTGTCCATTGACCTTTCCGTAATGTTATTTCATAAATTCATATAACCTCTCCTTCCGCAGTTCTTAACTTGACCTTAATTGACCTTCCGGGTATCACCAAGGTCCCGGTCGGTGACCAACCCCAAGACATAGAATACCAGATCAGGGACATGATCCTGCAGTTCATCTCCCGGGAAAGCTGCCTCATCCTGGCCGTGACCCCCGCCAACACTGACCTGGCCAACTCCGACGCCCTAAAGATGGCCAAGGAGGTGGATCCACAAGGTGAGAGTGCAGAGGTCACAGATAAATAATACCGCAACCAATCTTCCATCTGCTGCTCTTTCTTACTATTGGATGTCGGTCTCTTTCAGGTTTAAGGACAATCGGTGTCATAACCAAACTGGATCTAATGGATGAAGGCACCGACGCCAGAGATATCCTAGAGAACAAATTACTGCCACTAAGAAGAGGTAAGTGCACAGGGGCTGGTAGTTATATCTGATCTTGTAGAGGAAGCCACAGCACTCACAGGGAGGCAAGTGGTCTCCTCTACAAGATTGGTTGACATTAGATTCAGGCGCCAAAATTAAAGTTCTTGGTTCGCTCTTATACCGGAGGATTGCGGTCTACTCTCTAGGTTTGGTAGGTATATTCTTGTACATAGGGGGCAGTATTATAGTAGTTATATTCTTGTACATAGGGGGCAGTATTATAGTAGTTATATTCTTGTACATAGGGGGCAGTATTATAGTAGTTATATTCCTGTACATAGGGGGCAGTATTATAGTAGTTATATTCTTGTACATAGGGGGCAGTATTATAGTAGTTATATTCTTGTACATAGGGGGCAGTATTATAGTAGTTATATTCTTGTACATAGGGGGCAGTATTATAGTAGTTATATTCCTGTACATAGGGGGCAGTATTATTGTAGTTATATTCTTGTACATAGGGAGCAGTATTATTGTAGTTATATTCCTGTACATAGGGGGCAGTATTATAGTAGTTATATTCTTGTACATAGGGGGCAGTATTATAGTAGTTATATTCTTGTACATAGGGGGCGGTATTATAGTAGTTATATTCTTGTACATAGGGGGGCAGTATTATAGTAGTTATATTCTTGTACTTAGGGGGCAGCATTATAGTAGTTATATTCTTGTACATAGGGGGCAGTATTATAGTAGTTATATTCCTGTACATAGGGGGCAGTATTATAGTAGTTATATTCTTGTACATAGGGGGCAGTATTATAGTAGTTATAGTCTTGTACTTAGGGGGCAGTATTATAATAGTTATATTCCTGTACATAGGGGGCAGTATTATAGTAGTTATATTCCTGTACATGGGGGGCAGTATTATAGTAGTTATATTCCTGTACATAGGGGGCAGTATTATAGTAGTTATATTCCTGTACATAGGGGGCAGTATTATAGTAGTTATATTCTTGTACATAGAGGGCAGTATTATAGTAGTTATATTCCTGTACATAGGGGGCAGTATTATAGAAGTTATATTCCTGTACATAGGGGGCAGTATTATAGTAGTTATATTCTTGTACATAGGGGGCAGTATTATAGTAGTTGTATTCTTGTACATAGGGGGCAGTATTATAGTAGTTATATTCTTGTACATAGGGGGCAGTATTATAGTAGTTATATTCTTGTACATAGGGGGCAGTATTATAGTAGTTATATTCTTGTACATAGGCGGCAGTATTATAGTAGTTATATTCCTGTACATAGGGGGGCAGTATTATAGTAGTAATATTCCTGTACATTGGGGGCAGTATTATAGTAGTTATATTCTTGTACATAGGGGGCAGTATTATAGTAGTTATATTCCTGTACATAGCGGGCAGTATTATAGTAGTTATATCCTTGTACATAGGGGGCAGTATTATAGTAGTTATATTCTTGCACATAGGCGGCAGTATTATAGTAGTTATATTCTTGTACATAGGGGACAGTATTATAGTAGTTATATTCTTGTACATAGAGGGCAGTATTATACTAGTTATATTCTTGTACATAGGGGGCAGTATTATAGTAGTTATATTCCTGTACATAGGGGGGCAGTATTATAGTAGTTATATTCCTGTACATTGGGGGCAGTATTATAGTAGTTATATTCTTGTACATAGGGGGCAGTATTATAGTAGTTATATTCCTGTACATAGCGGGCAGTATTATAGTAGTTATATCCTTGTACATAGGGGGCAGTATTATAGTAGTTATAGTCTTGTACATAAGGGGCAGTATTATAGTAGTTATATTCCTGTATATAGGGGGCAGTATTATAGTAGTTATATTCCTGTACATAGGGGGCAGTATTATAGTAGTTATATTCTTGTACATAGGGGGCAGTATTATAGTAGTTATATTCTTGTACATAGGGGGCAGTATTATAGTAGTTATATTCCTGTATATAGGGGGCAGTATTATAGTAGTTATATTCTTGTACATAGGGGGCAGTATTATAGTAGTTATATTCCTGTACATAGGGGGCAGTATTATAGTAGTTATATTCCTGTACATAGGGGGCAGTATTATAGTAGTTATATTCCTGTATATAGGGGGCAGTATTATAGTAGTTATATTCTTGTACATAGGGGGCAGTATTATAGTAGTTATATCCCTGTACATTGGGGGCAGTATTATAGTAGTTATATTCTTGTACATAGGGGGCAGTATTATAGTAGTTATATTCTTGTACATAGGGGCAGTATTATAGTAGTTGTATTCTTGTACATAGGGGGCAGTATTATAGTAGTTATATTCTTGTACATAGGGGGCAGTATTATAGTAGTGTAGTATAGTATAGTATTATAGTAAGTTGTGCTCTCCATGACATGACTTTCTGGTTTCTCCTGTGCAGGTTACATTGGGGTGGTGAACAGAAGTCAGAAGGACATTGATGGTAGGAAGGACATCCGGGCTGCTCTGGCTGCTGAGCGGAAGTTCTTCCTGTCTCATCCCGCGTATCGGCACATGGCTGACAGAATGGGGACTCCACATCTACAGAAAGGCTTAAACCAGGTCTGTTCTAGATGGGGAATCCTCTGTACCACCTCTGATATGTATCATTCTGGGATTTTAATATTATTCCTGACAACCATAAAGGGGTTTTCTGATATTGGTACCCTCACAGGTGAGCTGCAGTTACCTGAGCCGGCCACTACACACAAACTGGCGCTGTTCTAGTGGTTCCATAATGACATTTATGAACTCTGCACGTTAACACTTTTTTATACTGTTTTGTGTATTGTTATCCACTTCTTGTATTCCAGCAACTGACCAATCACATCCGGGAGACTCTCCCTGCCCTGCGAAGTAAACTGCAGAGTCAGATGCTTTCCCTGGAAAAGGAGGTTGAGGAGTATAAAAACTTCCGCCCTGACGATCCCACCCGGAAAACAAAAGCTCTCCTGCAGTAAGTGGCGCCCATCACTAGGTGGCGGTAGCTGATCCCTCTGCAGTCTGTATGAATGCAAATACATAGGAAATCTACGTGCATCAAGCTGCAGTCTGTCTTCTGGTTTACAGCTACATTCATAGTTCTGCCAACTTCAGAGCTGAAATCTCCCGGTGTCCATTGTGTCGTGTACATTGTCGTCTTTGCACAGTTCTCGTGGCTTTTCCATTGATAGTAATATTGGAGCTTCTGTACAGGCAGTGCTCAGGGGTGGACATTCCCTTTTAATCCCCGTTTCCTCTTTCAGGATGGTCCAGCAGCTGGGAGTGGATTTTGAGAAGAGAATCGAAGGTTCTGGTGATCAGGTGGACACCCTGGAGCTCTCCGGAGGTGCCAGGATTAACCGGATCTTCCATGAGCGCTTCCCCTTTGAGCTTGTAAAGGTAATTCTGTTTGGGGGGCTTTTAGATTCTGTCCTGTATTGTCCCTCTCTGTTATTCTTCCTGGAAAGGAATAGATTGACCCTTTGGTTGTCGCCAATATGAGGCGCATCTGAAACTGTCAGATCATATCCGCAGGTGGAAGACAGCGCAGGGACACGTCCGCTTTGAATAAGAGAATAGAAACGCCCAGTTGTCATATCATTTATACATTTCCCGGAGGATTAACAGAGGAACACAGTATAAAGATTAGATGAGCAGCCCCGTAGTTTCAGTTCGGGTTTGGCCATTTATAGCCATGGCTTATAGCAAGGGGCAGCGATTTGCCAGACTGGCTGTTCCACCAGCAATACATCCGGGTCGTGTTTGGAGCCGGAAACGATGCGTCCACCTCTTCACGATGTCTGTATTTAACCCTTTCCATTATTTGTTCTTATTTAAGATGGAGTTTGACGAGAAGGATCTACGGAGGGAAATCAGCTACGCCATAAAGAACATCCATGGTGTGAGGCAAGTCCGGACCACATGTATACATGGTAGCACCTCTATGGGGTGGGTCAGGTTCTGATCGTATCCTTCTCTCTCTCTCTCTCTCTCCCCCGTACAGGACGGGTCTCTTCACCCCTGATTTGGCCTTTGAGGCTATAGTGAAGAAGCAGGTGGTAAAACTGAAGGAGCCGTGTCTGAAGTGCGTGGATCTGGTCATCCAGGAGCTGATCAACACTGTGAGACAATGTACAGTCAAGGTGAGGATGAGGGGAGTAGTCCTGTGCCTTGTATTAGGTGATCACATTGGAGTGTCCTTGTATTCAGTCAGTTACATTCCCCCTGATCTAAGAGTGATGGCTTCTGGGCTCCTCTAATTGGATTGTGGCGCTGGTCCGGTCGGTGCTGTGCGGCCATCCTGTACATAACACTATTAGGACGACAGCTAATACAGAACAGGAGCCCATGAGACGCCACAATCTGTTTATCTGAGGTCTGATACAGAACGTTGCGGCGATTGTGGCTCGTGGAGACGTCACTGAGGCCTTTTTTGCGGGGACTTGTCTCCTCTTATGGTCATGACCTAAGGGTTTTTGTGAAAGGCGGGATGAAAAATTTCCAAACTTCCTGCAGTGTTTCCGAGTATGGGTGGGTTTTACCGTGTTTAATTTGTTCACTGTCCTCCCTTTTATTCGTCTACTAACATTAACCTCTTCTTTACTCCTCCCTGGACTGTGACATCCCGGGGTCAGAGGGCATCGCCTAAGACGGAGGGTAAACGCTCAATAAGTGACGTACAATGTATATGTATCAAGACACAGTATTGGATCCCTCCGTATTTAATCCTGTATTTACTGCCTTGACCTCTAGGTGGCAGTCTCATGAAGCTTCTCTATAGATGCCTTATGGATAGGGGGAGCCATGTTGTCTAGATACATATATTCACTATAAAATAAAAGATCACATGTGTCGATGTGCATCACCGCCTCCTGTCTGACCATGTGACTATTCAGCATCCACTAACCATTCATTGAGGCTTTATTTTTGTTTTGGTTTTTTTTGTTAGTTTTACAGCGCCACTCCTGTTCTGTGGCTGATTCTGGTATTGCAGCTCACACCTTCTTTAAGCAAATACTACTCAACCATGAACAGGAGTGCTTGGTTCGGTGCTTGGCTGACCTCTGGGACCTTCCCACACTCCTCCTGGGGCTTAAGGGGTGGTCAGACATGTCTGCTTTCTTACAAAAACGGCACCTGGTTCATGGTTCATGTCGGTATTGCAACTCAACTCCATTCATCTCTATGCAGCCTACACAATCCACGGTCAGGTGCGGCGCTGTTTTTGGAAGGAAAAAAATCCATGTTTTTCAGCCTCCAGGGTCCTCCAGGATTTGTATCTATGCTGTGTCCAGATAAACACGCCTGGAGCCTGTGGTCTTTACACCATTTGCCAGACACAGCGCCATACATTGCACAGTGGCGGTGGTTGGCATTGCAGTTCAGACTCAATAGATGCAAAGCTAATCGTGGAGGTATTTGAATTATGCCTGAAAATGAAAATGCCTGATGTTCCTGCTGCCATCCATTTATGTCACTCATGCATGAAGTGTTAGCTTCTGAGCCAAGCTCCTCCTTAACTGAAACTATAAGAGTCTATGTGACGTTGACCCTTCTCCTCTTCCGCTTTACCAGCTGGCTTCTTACCCCAGACTTCGAGAAGAGAGCGAGAGGATTGTCACCACCTACGTCCGAGAGAGGGAAGGAAAAACAAAGGAGCAGGTAGGTGGCCACTGCTCAAAATCCCCGGCTTTACATTTCCGCCCTTATGCTGACATTGATGCCCTGTGTCCACAGATTCTGCTCCTGATAGACATTGAGCTGTCCTACATCAACACCAATCATGAGGATTTCATTGGATTTGCCAAGTGAGTGCCCCCTGTTTGTGAGCACAGGCCTTGTTAGTGAGGTGACCACTATGACTTGGGTGCACAGGTTTCCTCTTCTGGTTACTTGATCATTATAGATGTGGTGTAAGTGAGCCTATATATGTATAACCTTCTTCAATTATTTCTGGATAATGGATCTAGTGTTAGCCCACAAGTCTGGACAGATGCAGAGATCCAAAGCTGCTGTGAAAATGTGCTGCCTTCTGTCACCACTAGGGGGAGGTTGCATACCATTATCAGCTCTTCTGGGGTTATTATGGTAATTTCTAGTCATCTCCTATACACAGGTAAGGTGAGGGTCCGATAGCTAGGACCTCCTCCAAGATAGAGGGTCCCTTAAATGATTAGAAATCACTCCATTCCCTTGTTTGGAGCTGACAGACTACTTAGTATGTATTTGACCTGTCATTACATTCCAGACAGGGGGTTTTAGATTCCTATTCTCAGAAAAAAAGTGAGCAGGAGGTGACTTCTAATCCCCCTTTAAGTGCATACTACATATACAGTAATTACCAAGTCCAGCTCACCCTAGTGGTAGCTGCACGTGGCTGCCATGTTTCATGTCTGTGCAGGGGATTTGGAGCTCTGTATCATAAAGCAAAGCTGTTTAGAGCTCAGGTTTTCAATGTATTGGAGTGATCTGACGTCACCTGAGGGTCGGACGTGCCACTAATGTGTGTGTTTTATCTCCTCACTGCACGTTGTGCCCAGATGAAGCCCCTCTGCATGGTAACCCGATGGTGTGTGCCCGGGTGTCATTTATCAGTGTGGTCCTGCTGTCTGCATCTGTTGGCTAACTACAACTCCCAGCATCCGTGTTGTCTCGTTTTAGGCTTAGCTCACGTTGTGCTTCCTCCATGATGTCTGCTGCCTCCTCACGCTTGCCCTGTGGCTAGTCTTGTGTATTTTTTCTTCTCTCGTCTCTTATGACCTGCACCCTCTCTTTCTTTCTTCATCCTCACGGCCATCGCTCACTCGCTCCCCCATTCTGTCACATCCCAGCTGTTATACCGAGCAGCTCGTACAAGGGTGGGTATCTCACCGTGCGTCTGTCCGAGTGCTTGACGTGTGAGTGTGGCTCCTTCCCGAACCCTAGTCTTAATCGAGTTCCCCCCTTTTGAGTCTTGGATTCTAAGAAGGACTTCATTGTATTTCTTTATTACACCGGTGGATTACTTGCTTGCTATAGCAGCATCCTAGGCTTGTATCTAGCAGCCAAAATAAAGAGAAGCTGTGTATAAAGCATGGCGAGGCACAGAGCTGGGTACCATGGGTGCCTAGTAATCCGTGCATCTAAACTGGAGGCACTGACCTCGCATTATTACTTATGCACTAGTCATGATGGTGATGCTTCACTTTGGGATTATTTGGTATATAACATTACTGAATGTGTCTTCCATTTGGTTGGGGCTGTGCTATAAATGGGGGTCACGGCAGTTCTCAGACTGATTCCTTGTTTGCCAGACTTGGCACTGGGTATGTAGTAATGGCTGTGTCTGGTACGGCAGCTTCAAGTGAATCAAACTGGGCACAGCTACTAACAGCAGGCAAAGGGATGGGATGCCTCCATATTAAATCCCTTAAAATTTTATAGCCCGTTTACCTTTAACTTGCTTTTTTCACCTCTAGTGCACAGCAGAGGAGCACGCAGCTGAACAAGAAGAGGGCTGTCCCCAACCAGGTAACCATCGCGTACCCCCTACAATATCCAGATATCCACGCTTGTCAGGACCAGGTCACTACAAACACCCCATGCACCTATTTTATTGACCTCATTCATGTATCTCCTTACGTGTGTACTACATCTCCCAGCCACGATCCACAATTGCAGGTCCCTGCCGGAGCCCACAGCCGCCTGCAGCGCCCCTCACTCTGTCCTGTCTCACACCCCTGTGCTCTCTGCACACCATGCATGTGCGTCTGTAGTGTCACAATTGGCATGTACACTGGTAATTTGGCCACTGACTTGTGTTGTTGTTGTGGGTATGATGGGAGTTATACTATTAACTGTATATTAATTGCATGTAATTTTCTCCCCTCTTCCTCTTTCTCTCGCTGCTCCGTTTCGTGTGTACTCCTCCATTCATATGTTTCACCCACCATTCTCCCTCCATAATTTCTCTCTCTCTCTCTGGTCATAAAATTCATTCTCTCTTCCCGCATCTTCCTTTAATCTTGTGACTCCTCCTGCTATACTTAACTCAGGGAGAGATTCTGGTAAGTACTCGCTAAGTGTGAGTAACCGTGCCTTGGCCAGAAGAAATGGAAACCACTGCATGAATAGTCACTCTAGGCAGGGGGTGGATATTTTTGCAAACTCCTCTGTATGAAGCGGTCATGTTTGCTTTTTTTAGGTTTGGACTACTAAAGGGGTTTTCCCATGAAGCAAGTTAGGCACTATCCTTGCTGATCAGTGTGGGTCTCCGTGATGGGGCCCCAAACATTACTAGAACGGGGTCCAATGTACCACCGTTGCACCCCTTGTAGCACCACTGAGATGACTGGAGCAGCTTGACGCACATCAGGGCTGCCCCGTTCGCCTGAGTGTGGGGGTACATCAGATCCCCATTCTCATGACCCGTGGGGGGGGGGTCCCATCACAGAGCCCCCCACCGATCAGCAAGTCACTTTTTGGGAAAACTCAGTTCAAGGGGATTGTGCCAAGTTTAAAAGTTATGGATAAGGGGTAATGTGCTGACTAGGGGCCCAGTCTGAATGGAGTAGGAGGTCAGACTTGGTCTACCTCTGACCTTCCCACAGAGAATGAATGCAATGCCAACGTGCATATTCAACCTGCTGCTCTTTTCGGGTACAGGACTGATGAGGTCCTAGCAGTCGGACCCTGACTGATCAGATGGGGCAAATTATTGAGATGTACCCGGGTGAGTATTTGGCAGAGAGTGCCAATTTCCCACTCCTGCCCCTATCTGGCTGTTGAGTGCTTTTATGTGCGCAGTTGTTGAGGACCCCAGTATAATAACATTGTTTGGGGTGCGGGTCTGCATGTTTCCCCACCCCAAGTGCTTAATTGCTTTTGCCTACTAATCCCAATCACTCTACAATAAAATCGGCTTGCATGTTAAAATTTGGTTCCCTGCAGCCACCACTAAGGGGCACCACTGAGCGTACTGAAGACAGACGCTAGCCAGTCTACTCTATAGGGGTGTAATAGTAATGCATGGTTTCCTTTCAATGGCTGAGGAACGGTTTGTCGTGTTTCTACATAAAATCAGAACTGCTTTGAATCTGCGGCTTCTTCCGGCTTGTGTTCCCTTCCCCCGTCAAATCCGGTGTAATTTATGCCAACCGCCCGGTTATCACAAAGCCAATCAGAGTGGAAATGGGGTCAGGAGAGTGATTTTTGTGGTAAAGGTATTCGGAAATCGCCATGCGTTCCACATATTATGTTTGTGGAGGGTACGATGTTGGGTGGTAGATTCATCTTCTCCAGTGGCTGACATCTCAGAAATGTTTTCCATGGACCCTGTGCTTGCTCGGGCAGTATGTTCGCTTTACTGTGCCACACTCGGTGGCATTACAGGTACTGCGTAGTGATCCGCTCACCTGCGAACATATGAGGCAGCCATTTTGTATCGGAGTCTTTGCATGATTGGGTCACAAAATGGCTGCCAGGCGACATGAGGTAAGTTGTGTGTGGAAAAACACTGAAATCTCTGTGGAAAGCTGGGTTACGATGAATTAAGTCACCCAACTTTCTCGGACTCCTGAATGGCCGTACAATGACATTATTATCCCTGCCCTGTGTTTGTTCTACTTATTTTTTCAGTGATTGGACAGGTTTGCAATTCGGGGTTCTCGAAAAGTTTGGTGACCACCCCTGTGTGCCTCTTCACTGTAGATAACGGCCATTTTAACATAACAGGGCAGATTTATGAGACGGACTTGTTGTAACCAATCATAGCCCGGCTTTCATTTTTCAAGAGCTTAATGTGAAATGAAAGTTGCATTGTAATTGGTTGTGCTGGCCACATTTTGTGTTGGACAGTTCTGACCTAAAGGGCCGTTGATGGGCCAAGTAGTCGGACAGTCAGATGTTTCCACATCTAGAATTAAAGGGGCGTTCTCTACTTAGAGATGCCTTATAAGACAGTGAGTCTTTTTACCTTTATTAACCAATCCCATCACAGCTTTCATATTTCAAGTGCAGAAAGTGGAATGAAAGCTGCTCTGTGATTGGTCACTTGTCTCTTAGACAGATTTATAAGTTTTAATAGTGGAAATGCCCTTTAATTCTAGCATAGAAATATCTGGTAACTCAGTCGCCAGGATGGGAATATAAAACGTCTACACAAAATGTCTGTCATAGAAACCAACCTGTGATCCCCTCTTCTGAGCCCTGATTGGCTGCTATATACGTCTATGGCTCCTGGAGGCCCCCGATGCTTAGGGCCCACGTTGTCTTACCTGCATTAGATGTCCCTCTAGTCGTAGGGTTTCACATGTAGGACACATGAACTTTCCCTCAGATGCTGGTGGTCCCCCTCCCACAGAGCATCTGTGGGGTGATCTCCCTTATATGATGGCATATATGGGCAGCCTAATAAACATATGCCGCAGACTGGGCAAACTGGCATATGTAAAATATCACCCATCATTAGTATTGGTAGCCGACATAATGGCCGCCTGTGTTGTAGAGGCTTTTGTGTGAGCGACAGCCCCTCAATCGCACAGGGCCCCCCCATATGATGGTTGCCAGTCTTTGTTTCCTTCCTCCCATCCCCCATCTTCTACTTTTGTTTTTTGTTCTTTCTCCCCCCTTTTTCTCATTACAGGTCATCAGGAGAGGCTGGTTAACCATCAATAATATCAGCATCATGAAGGGGGGCTCCAAGGAGTACTGGTTCGTGCTGACTGCCGAGTCCTTGTCCTGGTATAAGGATGACGAGGTAAAGGCAAGGCGGGAAAATGGGAGGGGGGGTAAAAGTTTTTATTACAAATCCATATGGTTTTTATCAAGGACACAATGTGTATTCGTACACGGCACTGAATCCCTGGCGGCAGCGGCGTCCTTGATGCGCGTCCGTCCCAGTTTAACCAGTGTGTAGACTACTGTTCACATTGTGTCCGACGAACACGTAGTCTGAACACTGGGAGAACGGGGCCAGCCGTGGTCCTCACTCCGTAAGGTGCTTCTTCACACACATTCACCAGGTACCCACTGCCCCCCCCCCCTTCATCCTGTACATATTACAATCCCAGTATATCAGTCCATAGACTTATTATCTATACTTAACCCTTGATAACCTATTCCTAGTTTGCTCCCTGTGTATTATCCATCTCTATAATGTACTACATTCCTCTACATTATACCGTACTCTTCTAGTTACCCCGTCATCAGACCTCCCTTAATTTCTACCCACCCAAGAGCAGATCCCGTGCCGCAGATCTTACCAGTCTTCTGAGAGAAGGGAGAGCGGCCGCAGGGTCGTCCAGGCTGCCCATGACGTGGCATTGAAATGCTCCGAGCTTCGGGAACACATTTGTGGCTATGCAGGAAGTGCGGGAGGAGGGGTTAGGAGGCCGTTTGGGGGGGCCCTCAGCCTCCATCACCCTCCACCAGCCAAAAAATCCTCCCAGACACTTAAACTGTTCCAGATGTTTCATCTCCAGCCGAAACACATGCTCCCTTCCTTTAACCCCTCGCACTCCGGTAAAGTGCACTCTTGTGTTGACGAACACCAAGACCCCCATCTAAATAAAGATTTTTTTTTGTTACGGTATCATCGTAGCAAATCCACATAGTACCCCGGCCCCCAATACTAGCCCACCAGTGCTGAGCAGTAATGCTGCAGATTGTTTAACACTGTCATGTCTGGGTGGTCGTATCCTGAATGCCTCATTTTTGTCGCCCCCTGCAGGAGAAAGAGAAAAAGTACATGTTGCCCCTGGACAATCTGAAGATCCGAGACGTAGAGAAGGGCTTCATGTCCAACAAACACATCTTTGCTATTTTTAACACTGAACAGCGGTGAGTGGCCCGTAAGGAGGGGAGGAAACTTATTGGGAGAAGCTGGGGTAAGACACCGGACCCCCATTTGTTTTGGGAAATGAGAAGCATGGCAAAAGGGGAGATGGGTTTGATGTAAATTGTCTCCTGCTACCAGAGCAGTAATATAAAACTACGGGGGGCGCCACCACCAATCTTTGTGGTTTTGTACGGCACTGTATATGGAATATACACAAACAGATAAAGTGTGTCTGTGTGTGTCACATTTAAGATTCTCTAGGCATGTGTTTTCACACTGCTGTACTCTTGGCTCTCTGCACTGACCTGCTCAACAGCACTACCCCTCTCAGCAGTGTGTGGACACACAACCCAGTACAATGCTTGGACACAAATACATATTACACAGTCCTCCTGCTACTAATGCCACACACACACAGGTAGGATTACACCGATCTCCAGGGACAATAAAGAACACAGGCTTCAGTCTTCATGGTCACACGAGGTGACAGATCCCTTTAAATACATTATTTATTTTCCTCCAATCCATCGCAAATTAAAGATTTGGAAAATCGTCTCGATGGAACCTGTTCATGTTGCTATTTTGGTGCGGAGTGCCAGTATTCTGTAATATTAGGGCCTTTTCGGGCTGCATCATTGGAGACTGAACTTTCCCTCTGCTTCCAGGAACGTATACAAGGACCTGCGTCAGATAGAACTGGCCTGCGACTCCCAGGAGGACGTGGACAGCTGGAAGGCCTCTTTCCTCCGAGCTGGAGTCTACCCAGAAAAAGACCAGGTGAGCTGTGGGCAGAGTGCAAGGCCAGAATGAGCACGTGATAGAGCACTGAGGGTAGTGCCACATACTGTGGGTTCATAGTGCTGTTGGCTGGTGGGACAACGACCCATGTAGTCATGTGACTAGAAGTAGTATCAATGCCCCGTGTAGTCATGTGACATATACTGGGTATAGTATGGATGCCCTATGAAGTCATGTGACTTGTACTAGAAGTCTTTTGGATGTCCCAGGTAGGTATATGACGAATTCTGGAAGTAATAGATCTGTAATATTTAATATTACCCTTGAATTGATGTGACATACGGTACTGGACTTGTACTGGGGGTAGTATGGATGCCCTGTGTGGTCATGTGACATCAACTAGCGGTAGTCTTGATGCCCTTTTGGGTCATGTGACATCTACTAGCACTAGTATGGATTCCCTGTTTTTTCTCTAAGTTCTAGTCTTGTGACCCTAGGTAAGATTGGTGAGGAGAGCTTGTGGTACTACATACAGAGTAACCCTTCATAAATTCTTTTTTGACCCTCAGACGGAGAATGATGAGGAGGTCCAGGAAAACACCTTCTCCATGGACCCACAGCTGGAGAGACAGGTGGAGACCATCCGAAACCTTGTGGATTCCTACATGGCTATTATCAACAAGACCATCCGTGACCTCATGCCAAAGACCATAATGCACCTCATGATCAACAACGTGAGTTCTCTATGGTTTGGAGGGTGCCCCCTGTCCTGTCCCTGCGCTCATTACATGCTCCTCTGCTGGCCCAGGCCGCGTCACTGACCCCACATTTAGTCATTTCCCTTTCTGCTGTGTTTTATATCCTTTTTTAGACAAAAGATTTCATTCATTCGGAGCTGCTGGCGTTTCTCTACTCCTCCACTGACCAGAACAGCCTGATGGAGGAGTCAGCGGACCAGGCTCAGCGCCGAGACGAGATGCTCAGGATGTACCATGCCCTGAAGGAGGCGCTGAATATCATCGGTGACATTACCACCAGCACCATCACCACCCCTGTACCTCCACCCGTGGACGACGGCTGGCTGCAGAACTCCACCAGCGGGCACAGGTACCCCAGGACAAGACACACACAGATAAGATCTCTGCTACCTGTCATTGGTTACATCCAGGAAATGTCCTGCTTGTGAGATGAAGGCGCAGGGGTCATGAGACATTGATGACCCTTCAAATTTCTGTTCTCGGGGACTAAAAAACGCAATTTTTTTTCTTTCAGTCCAACTGTACAGAGGAGACCGGCTGCCACCATCATGCCTCCAAGCCGCCCGCCTGCAGTGAGGGGCCCCACTCCAGGACCCCCACTCATCCCTCTACCTGCAGGGGGCTCAGCGTACCCACCCATCCCATCCCGCCCAGGTTCTGCGGCTGCTTTCCCTGCTGCTAACAATGACCCATTCTCTGCACCTCCACAGATCCCATCCCGGCCGGCTCGTATACCCCCAGGTGTACCCCCTGGTGTGCCCAGGTAAGAGACCACCCCCTTCTTGGTGCATGACCTACAGACAATGTGAATCTGGTCCTGAGCTCATCGCGGTGTCGTATCTCTGGAGATGAGTCATCTGCACAAAGCAACCAGAAATCACAAGCCCTTCCACTTCAACCATTCTAAATCTCGGGCTCCAGCAGACCTCCCTCCCACCACAACAGGTAGTGCCATGTGTATTATAATCTGTGGGGATAATATCTGCATCCCCAAACTCTACAGAATAGCATGGAGGGTAACTGGGGGCATTAATTAAGTCATGACAGCCTGCAACTAGGTCCCATAAAAGTAAATGGGGCCGAGCTGCAATACCGAAAACGGCCACTATACTAGTACAGAGCAGCTCTAGTCTTCACTTGCCAGATCCAAGGCATCCCTCTTTAAAGGATATGTCCATAGATTGTATATATAATCTACATATTGTAAGTGGACAGTGTTGTACTCCAGAGCTGCGTTTATAATTCTGCTTGTTGCTGATGGCACAACGTTAACCGAGCTTTTACAATTCAGAAAGCTGGCAGGCATCCTTATGGAAAGGAATACTGCTCTGTTTGCTGTCAGTGAACAAGATCCATATTAGGGCCTCTTAATGGTTGCTCAGACGGTGATGATTCATTTACAGAGACTTGACCCTTGTCCTTCTTTCTTGTTTTCTCTGTCACTTGTCTAAAACCTCACACTTTTTTTTTTTTTGCCCCCTTTTTGCAGCCGGAGACCACCCGCCGCCCCCAGTCGGCCCACCATAATCCGACCTGCAGAGCCCTCCCTACTAGACTAAGCACGGGAGTGGGAGATTAGAGCAAACAGTGTTGTGGCATTGCGATCCGTGTTTGGGAGAGGGGATGTACGTGCAGGGTGTTGGTCTCACAGACACCGCGCCACCCAGTGGGGTCTGATCTGTCCTCTCTCGTCATTACAGATGACCCATCTGCTAGGGCTAGACTACATTACCACCATCATGTACAGAGTGGTGATCCTGTCTGGGAGCGGTTCCCAACTAAAAACAGTGGTTAATATGCTGTAGGAGAAAACTACAACTCCCAGCATGCCCTGACAGCCGCCGGCTGGGAGCTGTAGTTTGCTCAACAGCTAATGGAAGCCCACTGCTTAGAAGGGAGAAGTCGATTTCTATGTCTGGGTTCAATGTCAAGTGGGAATAGCACGAGGTTACTGCTCGGCAAGTAGCGCCACCGCCAGGACGTCCTGGATATAGCACCCTGCCTCCCGGCTCTGCCAATTCCAAGCATGGGATATACTGCCTATGTCCTGATTTTGTACAGTTTTTGGACCTTTAAAAATAAGAAATTTGCATTAATTTTCATATATATTTAACAATCTCTATAAAAACTATATCTTCCGATGATGATTTTTATTTTATTTTTTTCAGTTTTCCTCTTTCCTAAATAATTTAGAGTTGAAATTCTCCATAAATCAGTGCCTTGTATGCTTAGGGGGAGAGGAGCGGGAGACACGGGCATGGTCAGGAATCATCCACTACATGAGGAGGGGGGGGGGGGAAGACTCTACAAACTGCCTGGAACGGGAGCAGGATTATTATAGGATATTATAACTTATATTATAATAGTATAAAATTGTGTGACATCCTGGCACCACGACTTAAAGGAACGATAAAAACTGTGCAAAAAATGTAAAAACTATTCAAAAGTATCCTACTGGTGTTTTCTATCAGTCTTTATTTTGTCTACCCGAAAACTCTAGAAACAGACCTTCTCTATGTCCCACCTTCTTTGTCATATTCTTATATGAGACTGTCAGACAACTGGCTGCAGCAGAAGCCTCCCTCCCTTCTTATCAGCCACTTTTCCCTTATTTTCTACATTATCCGATGTAAGACAACTGGCTGCAGCAGGAGCTCTGACCAGCCGTATTTTCCTCCTCTACTTCCTGTTCTGTTTATGTCTGTAAGACGATTGGCTGCAACAGGAGCCGCTCCCCTTTTGATCAGCCCTGTTTTCTTTCTTTTCAACATTGTCTTGTGTATGTCTGTAAGACAACTGGCGGCAGCATTCTTCAGTAAGAGAACCGGATTCCTTCCTTATTGCTTGGTCTCCAGCCAATAATATTAGGCTTAACCCCCCCACCCCGTCTATTTCTATAAGTACCCACTTACCTGGATCACTAAGTGCCTTTCTGTGACACCTTCCTTCTGATCATCCTAACCAAATCCTTCCCCTCTAAGCACTTAAAAAAGCTGGTGGACTCTCCCATCCCTCCTTGGAGCACCGTAGTTCCCAGAGGTAGTCACGTCTGTCTCTAAGCACTTAAAGGAAATTTATCTGACCATACAAAACCGCAGTGTTAGGTGCTAATCCTAGCTATGTGTATGTTAGTATTTTTGGAGTTCAGTGCACAGAGCACAGCAGTGTGAGGACACGCCCCCGCCAGTAGATATAAATCCATATTCCACAGTCCTATTAGTAAAAACATACACAAAGGTGGGAATATATTGCCCCACCCACAAATAAGCTCCTCCTATGTGAGGCCTACGGGGGACTTGTAACACCACACAAAGACTAGGAAGTGTCTCCGATACTGGGAACGTTCCTGCAGTTTGTACGGTTAAATCCACCCTCCTCCAATGACAGTGGACCCCTGTGCTGAGCACATTGGGGGCAGCGCGAGACGGTGTTTAGAATTATAAATTGGGGTCTAATATGGAGAGAAGAGAGAGAGCTGCCTTCTCTGTTTAGTGATGGATGAGCTGGACGGCAGGGCATGCACCATGTAGTACTGGCATCCTCTGCCGCAGCATCTCCACTTAGTGATAGAGGAAAGAGGACGCATCATAGTCGTACAGGAGCAGCTGGTATGTTACCAACAAGAAACTGTGTACAATTTACCTCCCACAATCTGTACCTTATTAATAAACTAAAATAAAGGGAACTTTATCCTCCTGGTGGTCGGTGAATTCACTTATGGGTGTCTGTCTCTTTACTATGGTGTATGTGACTATTACTATATAGTGTGCCGGGGATTACTGCAACTATTACTCCACATCTCTTCCGATTACTCCACATATCCTCCTATATCTCCTCCTATTACTCCATATATCCTCCCTATATCTCCTCCTATTACTCCATATATCCTCCCTATATCTCCTCCTATTACTCCATATATCCTCTCCTATATCTCCTCCTATTACTCCATATATCCTCCCTATATCTCCTCCTATTACTCCATATATCCTCCCTATACCTCCTCCTATTACTCCATATATCCTCCCTATATCTCCTCCTATTACTCCATATATCCTCCCTATATCTCCTCCTATTACTCCATATATCCTCCCTATATCTCCTCCTATTACTCCATATATCCTCCCTATATCTCCTCCTATTACTCCATATATCCTCCCTATATCTCCTCCTATTACTCCATATATCCTCCCTATATCTCCTCCTGTCACTCCATATATCCTCTCCTATATCTCCTCCTATTACTCTATATCTCCTCCTATTACTCCATATCTCCTCCCTATATCTCCTCTTATTACTCCATATATCCTCTCCTATATCTCCTCCTATTACTCCATATATCCTCCATATATCTCCTCCTATTACTCCATATATCCTCCTATATCTCCTCCTATTACTCCATATATCCTCCTATATCTCCTCCTATTACTCCATATATCCTCCCTATATCTTCTCCTATTACTCCATATATCCTCCCCATATCTTCTCCTATTACTCCATATATCCTCCTCTTAGATCTCCTCCTATTACTCCATATATCCTCCTATATCTCCTCCTATTACTCCATATATCCTCCCTATATCTCCTCCTATTACTCCATATATCCTCCCTATATCTCCTCCTATTACTCCATATATCCTCCCTATATCTTCTCCTATTACTCCATATATCCTCCCTATATCTTCTCCTATTACTCCATATATCCTCCCTATATCTTCTCCTATTACTCCATATATCCTCCCTATATCTTCTCCTATTACTCCATATATCCTCCCCATATCTTCTCCTATTACTCCATATATCCTCCTCTTAGATCTCCTCCTATTACTCCATATATCCTCCTATATCTCCTCCTATTACTCCATATATCCTCCCTATATCTTCTCCTATTACTCCATATATCCTCCCTATATCTTCTCCTATTACTCCATATATCCTCCCTATATCTTCTCCTATTACTCCATATATCCTCCCCATATCCCCTCCTATTACTCCATATATCCTCCCTATATCTCCTCCTATTGCTCCATATATCCTCCCTATATCTCCTCCTATTACTCCATATATCCTCTCCTATATTTCCTCCTATTACTCCATATATCCTCCCTATATCTCCTCCTATTACTCCATATATCCTCTCCTATATCTCCTCCTATTACTCCATATATCCTCTCCTATATCTCCTCCTATTACTCCATATATCCTCTCCTATATCTCCTCCTATTACTCCATATATCCTCTCCTATATCTCCTCCTATTACTCCATATATCCTCTCCTATATCTCCTCCTATTACTCCATATATCCTCTCCTATATCTCCTCCTATTACTCCATATATCCTCCCTATATCTCCTCCTATTACTCCATATATCCTCCCTATATCTCCTCCTATTACTCCATATATCCTCCCCTATATCTCCTCCTATTACTCCATATATCCTCTCCTATATCTCCTCCTATTACTCCATATATCCTCTCCTATATCTCCTCCTATTACTCCATATATCCTCTCCTATATCTCCTCCTATTACTCCATATATCCTCTCCTATATCTCCTCCTATTACTCCATATATCCTCTCCTATATCTCCTCCTATTACTCCATATATCCTCTCCTATATCTCCTCCTATTACTCCATATATCCTCTCCTATATCTCCTCCTATTACTCCATATATCCTCTCCTATATCTCCTCCTATTACTCCATATATCTCCCTATATCTCCTCCTATTACTCCATATATCCTCCCCTATATCTCCTCCTATTACTCCATATATCCTCTCCTATATCTCCTCCTATTACTCCATATATCTCCCTATATCTCCTCCTATTACTCCATATATCCTCCCCTATATCTCCTCCTATTACTCCATATATCCTCTCCTATATCTCCTCCTATTACTCCATATATCCTCCCCTATATCTCCTCCTATTACTCCATATATCCTCTCCTATATCTCCTCCTATTACTCCATATATCCTCTCCTATATCTCCTCCTATTACTCCATATATCAGTGATGGCTAACCTATGGCACTGGTGCCAGAGGTGGCACTCGGAGCCCTTTCTGTGGGCACTCAGGCCATCACCAGAGATGACTCCAGGTATCTTCCTGAAGTCCCAGACGGCCCAGGACTTGCTGTGAACAGAGGTATTTTAAAGTGACAGCTCTACCTGAGACTATTTTCTGCTTTATTGGTGTCCACAGGTGCTGGTATCAATGAAAACTGTGACAGAGAAAGGAGTATATATCACAAATTAAAATTTTGTGTTGGCACTTTGCGATAAATAAGCAGGTCTTTGTTGTTGTTTGGGCACTCGGTCTCTAAAAGGTTTGCCATCACTGCCATATATCCTCTCCTATATCTCCTCCTATTACTCCATATATCCTCCCCTATATCTCCTCCTATTACTCCATATATCCTTCCTATATCTCCACCTATTACTCCATATATCCTCCCTATATCTCCTCCTATTACTCCATATATCCTCCCTATATCTCCTCCTATTACTCCATATATCCTTCCTATATCTCCACCTATTACTCCATATATCCTCCCTATATCTCCTCCTATTACTCCATATATCCTCTCCTATTACTCCATATATCCTCCTGTATCTCCTCCTATTACTCCATATATCCTCCTGTATCTCCTCCTATTACTCCATATATCCTCCTATATCTCCTCCTATTACTCCATATATCCTCCTATATCTCCTCCTATTACTCCATATATCCTCCATATATCTCCTCCTATTACTCCATATATCCTCCTATATCTCCTCCTATTACTCCATATATCCTCCTATATCTCCTCCTATTACTCCATATATCCTCCCTATATCTTCTCCTATTACTCCATATATCCTCCCCATATCTTCTCCTATTACTCCATATATCCTCCTCTTAGATCTCCTCCTATTACTCCATATATCCTCCTATATCTCCTCCTATTACTCCATATATCCTCCCTATATCTCCTCCTATTACTCCATATATCCTCCCTATATCTCCTCCTATTACTCCATATATCCTCCCTATATCTTCTCCTATTACTCCATATATCCTCCCTATATCTTCTCCTATTACTCCATATATCCTCCCTATATCTTCTCCTATTACTCCATATATCCTCCCTATATCTTCTCCTATTACTCCATATATCCTCCCTATATCTTCTCCTATTACTCCATATATCCTCCCCATATCTTCTCCTATTACTCCATATATCCTCCTCTTAGATCTCCTCCTATTACTCCATATATCCTCCTATATCTCCTCCTATTACTCCATATATCCTCCCTATATCTCCTCCTATTACTCCATATATCCTCCCTATATCTCCTCCTATTACTCCATATATCCTCCCTATATCTCCTCCTATTACTCCATATATCCTTCCTATATCTCCACCTATTACTCCATATATCCTCCCTATATCTCCTCCTATTACTCCATATATCCTCTCCTATATCTCCTCCTATTACTCCATATATCCTCCTGTATCTCCTCCTATTACTCCATATATCCTCCTGTATCTCCTCCTATTACTCCATATATCCTCCTGTATCTCCTCCTATTACTCCATATATCCTCCTATATCTCCTCCTATTACTCCATATATCCTCCTATATCTCCTCCTATTACTCCATATATCCTCCTATATCTCCTCCTATTACTCCATATATCCTCCTATATCTCCTCCTATTACTCCATATATCCTCCATATATCTCCTCCTATTACTCCATATATCCTCCATATATCTCCTCCTATTACTCCATATATCCTCCTATATCTCCTCCTATTACTCCATATATCCTCCTATATCTCCTCCTATTACTCCATATATCCTCCTATATCTCCTCCTATTACTCCATATATCCTCCCCATATCTTCTCCTATTACTCCATATATCCTCCTCTTAGATCTCCTCCTATTACTCCATATATCCTCCTATATCTCCTCCTATTACTCCATATATCCTCCCTATATCTCCTCCTATTACTCCATATATCCTCCCTATATCTCCTCCTATTACTCCATATATCCTCCCTATATCTTCTCCTATTACTCCATATATCCTCCCTATATCTTCTCCTATTACTCCATATATCCTCCCTATATCTTCTCCTATTACTCCATATATCCTCCCTATATCTTCTCCTATTACTCCATATATCCTCCCCATATCTTCTCCTATTACTCCATATATCCTCCTCTTAGATCTCCTCCTATTACTCCATATATCCTCCTATATCTCCTCCTATTACTCCATATATCCTCCCTATATCTTCTCCTATTACTCCATATATCCTCCCCATATCCCCTCCTATTACTCCATATATCCTCCCTATATCTCCTCCTATTGCTCCATATATCCTCCCTATATCTCCTCCTATTACTCCATATATCCTCTCCTATATTTCCTCCTATTACTCCATATATCCTCCCTATATCTCCTCCTATTACTCCATATATCCTCTCCTATATCTCCTCCTATTACTCCATATATCCTCTCCTATATCTCCTCCTATTACTCCATATATCCTCTCCTATATCTCCTCCTATTACTCCATATATCCTCTCCTATATCTCCTCCTATTACTCCATATATCCTCTCCTATATCTCCTCCTATTACTCCATATATCCTCTCCTATATCTCCTCCTATTACTCCATATATCCTCTCCTATATCTCCTCCTATTACTCCATATATCCTCTCCTATATCTCCTCCTATTACTCCATATATCCTCCCTATATCTCCTCCTATTACTCCATATATCCTCCCTATATCTCCTCCTATTACTCCATATATCCTCCCCTATATCTCCTCCTATTACTCCATATATCCTCTCCTATATCTCCTCCTATTACTCCATATATCCTCTCCTATATCTCCTCCTATTACTCCATATATCCTCTCCTATATCTCCTCCTATTACTCCATATATCCTCTCCTATATCTCCTCCTATTACTCCATATATCCTCCCTATATCTCCTCCTATTACTCCATATATCCTCTCCTATATCTCCTCCTATTACTCCATATATCCTCTCCTATATCTCCTCCTATTACTCCATATATCTCCCTATATCTCCTCCTATTACTCCATATATCCTCCCCTATATCTCCTCCTATTACTCCATATATCCTCCCCTATATCTCCTCCTATTACTCCATATATCCTCCCCTATATCTCCTCCTATTACTCCATATATCCTCCCTATATCTCCTCCTATTACTCCATATATCCTCCCTATATCTCCTCCTATTACTCCATATATCCTCCCACTGTCATTAGAGGCTCTTTCACCATTTTATAGCTCGTTCTGGGTCAGTACTTTTGGATACTGATAATATGCTCATGTGATGATGAAAGGGCCTTTTTTAAACCTTCAAGACTAAGAACATTGGTGCCTGGATGTCCAGGTCCTATTTTGGACTTCTGCTCTTCTCTAAATGACAATATCGGTCAATATAACATGTTTTAAATTGTGGTGTCCAATCAGAGAGGAGAATCTCCCCTTTAATACTATGTACAGATTGTGTTTCTAGATGAATCAGAACTGGAGATGTTCATTGGGAAAGTTACAACTGGTTATTAAGTTCTGTATTTAAAAATTCTATTTTTTTATTGTAACTTTAAAGGGAACCTGTCATCAGGAATGTAATTTTTAACGGGTGCCAGGTTCCCATAGTTTTAATAATAATAATTCCTTTATTTATATAGCGCACACAGATTACGCAGCGCTGCACAGAACTTGCTAGAACCGTCCCTGTCCCCAATGGGGCTCACAATCTAATCCACCTACCAGTATGCTTTGGAGTGTGAAAGGGAATAGTCTATGCTATTCTGATTTTAAAAATGGCTTTGTCCGCGTTCTGCATAATTTCAGTTGTTTATATATGTTTAATTCACATTACCTGGCTCCCTGCCAGCAGCGTGTGGTGAGTCCTGGGGGAGGGGCAACAGCAGCCGCGTGTCTGTGTCTCGGTCTCCTCATACATCCTCCCTCCCCTGCCTGCTCAATGCACATGACAGGGAGGGGGGTAGACTGATGTAGGCACACACTACCTCCTGATTGCAGTAGTGATATTTCTCCACTGTCCCATAAAATTACTCATCTGCACCAGTTATGGTGCGATACATTTGGTGCCATTGGACTTATCCCTATGACAACACTGCATGGCCTAGTTTCCTTCATCCGAAATTCATATAGCTGGACAAAGCATCAGTCACTTCTCTGTAAATGGACTGATGTTAACCATGAGGAGAAGGGGGGTGATGTATGTATGAGAGGGAGCGCACCCTTCTATCTGGAGAACATACAGCACATTGATTTTTATAAAGGAACTTGCACTGCTTCCTTTAGCCTGCGGAGGTGCTGTAGGTGCTTTCATCTATGATTCTCAATACTGTGGCCAAAATGTAGCACTTAGATTTCGAGTGAAATGTTTCACTGTGGACGTTTTGATGAGATATTTCTACTCTATGGAAGCAGACACCCAAAACTTAAGCCCACATCGTATTGTGGCGAATTACAGTAACATTGACTTTAACCTAATGTAGGATAAGGCAGACACTGTTTAAAGGAAATCATCCATCGTGATCAACCAGGGACCAGGACTTTGGTAATCTTCTCATATTTGTTATCCTTAGCCTCCGTCAACTTTTATAATTATGTTAATGAGTCTTAAGGGCTTCTGGGGTTGTTATCAATGCCCCTTTGTGCTGTAGCTTCGCAGACTGTTACACTGTGTCCCAAAATATCCTCTGCTACTTTCATAATACATCAGGCAGAGGGAAAAGAGAAATCCTAAGGGTGAAACATTATGATAGCTGGTGAAACTAAAGCCTGGAAAGTATGTGGTAACCGCTACCAGAGCTCTTGCGGCTCATTAGCATAATTTTAAAAGTTCATTTTAGAAGAATATTACCATAGTTCCAGTCCTTGGATCTATAAGTAAGTGCCCCTGGTTTATCATGGTGATCACCAGGGGACTATCCAAAGGATGGTGAGTTTGTTAAATTAGTGCATTCATAGCCGAATCCAGAAGTAATTTTATCTAGTCACCATATCTAGAAGATGCTGGGTGGTCCTCCTCTTACATCAATCAAGAGTGATCAGTTGTAACAAGTGTCACAATTTCCTGCAGCGCCCCCACAGGAGATGCAAGATATTGCACAGTTAATAATGGAAGCAATGTGCTATTCATATCATGTGATCAGGTTTGCAAGATTTCACATATTGGTCAATTAATCACTAAAGGGATGGTTACATTTCACAGTGTTGTCAATCTCTTCTCGTCCTCAGCTCTTCTGGCAAGTCAAGCCAACAGGATGTGTAGATAGATTGGAAAATTCCATTAGAAGATACTTTTATTTCCCCCTGAAATTCCAGCTCCGTGAGGGCGGGGTCAATATAGTTTTCATATATAAAGTCACTTGTTACATTCACGTCCTCTTCATAGGTACAATGATCCAGTCTCTATTTTTGTTTCCATGCAGAAGACCACCTCCTACAACCCCTGCCAAGCATCAGTTCTGGTGACAACATCCTCCTTAAATGGGGCCTTATCTTGGGTCTCCTCCATGATGGACTTGACTTGTCTACTTTACTAGCCTTACCGAATATCCAAACTGATTCGCCGGAGACCACCTTGATCTAGGGATTTGGGGTTCTTCAAGACAAAGGGGCAGAACACACATATTTACCACCGTCCGGTTATTACTTGTGTAGACACCCCAGTCTGTAAGAAGTTGTGGTAAGGCATCGTATCCAGGAGTCCCCGGGGCGAGGAGGCATCTGCTCTACCTCTGACTATAGGCCTCACGTTTTCCCACTGTATATTTTGCGAGACTTTACTCATGGCTGCCTTTGTGGTGCAGTCTACATTGGGGTGGGATTTGTAAGATGAATTTGGATATACCATATATATACAGGGAGATTTCTTATAATGCTGTAGCCGGAAGAGATTTTGTCTCGGATCTAAAAACCAGCGTTGGGTCGTTCTAATTTCAGATTAATAATTTGAATGTCAAGAGTCGTCTGAGGATCACACCTCTAGAGAGCCTCCTAAGAAGCCTTTACTAGTGGTCTCCAACCTACAGAGATCCTTAAAGGGGTTGGCCACTTTACCTCTTGCGGTTTGAAAAGTGTGTGTGAGGGGAGGATATTAGATAATTTACCGATATCCATCTATTAATAGTTCTGCTCTACTTTCTTGATATGTAAAGTGAAGCCTCCTGTCTCTCACCTCATGTCTTTTACCTCATCAGCCAGAGACTCCTGTCCATAAAATGGCCGCAGATGGAGGGTCATGTGATCTCTATCTGTCCATGAAATGCCCTGCCAGAACCTTATGATGGTATTCATAAATATAACATTAAAGGGGTTCTCCAGTCATAGCAAGTTAGGCCCTATCCACAGGATGATCAGTAGGTGTTTCAGTGAAAAGACCCCCACAGATGAAGAACGGAGATCTGTTATACCCCTGTTATGCTTGAGATGCTTGCGCCAGCTGCTCTATTCATCTCTATGGCACTGACAAAGATTGCTGAGTACGGCGCCCGGCTATCTCAGTTAGAGCCATAGAGATGAACAGAGCAGCCGACACGTGCGAATGGCTGCTCTGGTCATCTCAAACGCATCTGGTAAAGTGGTCCCATTACTGAGACTACACAAATCAGCAAGTTAGGCCCCATCCTGTGGATCAGGCCTCACTTGCTATGAAAGGAGAACCCTTTTAGGCTGCGGTCACACGTACCACTAAGCGTCTGTTTATAACGTGACGCTAGCGCACAGGGGGAGGTCCTCGTACCGAACGCACATGTGTTTCCAGAGAAACGCATGCAATCGGCTTAACAATCGCATGCATTTCCCTGGAAACGCATGTCCGTTGGGGCCGAGGACCTCCCCCTGTGAGCTAGCGTTGCGTTATAAATAGACGCCTAGTGGTACGTGTGACTGCGGCCTCAATCTTATAACAAGGTCCTGCCAGGGCGATTGATTGTGGACAGATAGAGATCACATGACCCTCCATCTGCCGCCATTTTATGGAGAGGAATCTCTGGCTGATGAGGTAAAAGACATGAGGTAAAATGATGAGGTAAAAGACATGAGGTAAAATGATGAGGTAAAAGACATGAGGCTTCACTTTACATATCAAGAAAGCTCAGCAGAAGTATTACTAGATGTATATTGGTAAATTACATAATATCCTGCCCCCCCCCCCCCCAACTTCACAAAAATCATGAGGTAAAGTGGCCAACCCCTTTAAAAGACCTCCATGGTTGTCTCTTAAGGATCTCCAGTTTTCTGTGATGAGAAGGGATCTTGAGGCCGGAGACCACTGATCTTTATTCTAGTTGGTAAAATAATATATTATGAGAATCACGGGGAGAAGATACTTGTACAAACTAACACAGATTGTGTATGATGTATAGGATGGTTAAATTAGAGGGTCTATTCTTAATAAAATCTTTTAACCATTGATGTATTTTAAGGGTCTTTGTCTCTCAGTTCTCGGTCATCATTTTCTTGTTTATTTGGATATGACACAAGCGTTACGTAGGTGAGGTCCCTGCAGTGTGGTGTATGTCCAATGTCTGGAGTAGGTGTCATGGTGTAATAAGTGACCTCCGTTTACAAGCCATGTGACTTGGGAAGAACTGACGCCCATTGCTGACATCTGAGGCAGGACACCTTCAGGCCTTACTTAATGGGGAATGAGCTCTACTATGGAGGACTGGGGGTGTAACACAAGGATCTCCTTTCTGAGGAGGATTGGCGATGTCTTGCAATTCGAGAGGTAAGTTATCCGGGGGAGATAAGTTTTAGCTAAGATATAGGCTTATTTTGGGGGAAAGACAGTGATGTCATAACTAGGGCTATCTAGGAGTGTATGATGTCACAATACAAAGGCAGGGAATAGGGATGTATCACAACCACAGAGCTGGATTATTTTAGAGCTGATGATGTCACACAGTAGGGAGCAGAAGTAGCTGCGGAGCTGAAGGTGTCACACAGTAGGAAGCAGTAGCTTTGGAGCTATATCACACAGTAGGGACCAGAGGTAACTGGGGAGCTGATGTCATCATACAATAGGGAGCAGAAGTAGCTGGGGAGCTGACTATGTCACACAGTAGGGAGCAGAAGTAGCTGGGGAGCTGACTGTCACACAGTAGGGAGCAGAAGTAGCTGGGGAGCTGACTATGTCACACAGTAGGGAGCAGAAGTAGCTGGGGAGCTGACTATGTCACACAGTAGGGAGCAGAAGTTCCTGGGGAGCTGATGATGTCACAGGGAAGGAAGCGGTAGCTGGGGAGCTATGTAACACAGTAGGGAGCAGAAGTAGCTGGGGAGCTGACTATGTCACACAGTAGGGAGCAGAAGTAGCTGGGGAGCTATGTCGCACAGTAGGGAGCAGAAGTAGCTGGGGAGCTGACTATGTCACACAGTAGGGAGCAGAAGTAGCTGGGGAGCTGACTATGTCACACAGTAGGGAGCAGAAGTAGCTGGGGAGCTGACTATGTCACACAGTAGGGAGCAGAAGTAGCTGGGGAGCTGACTATGTCACACAGTAGGGAGCAGAAGTAGCTGGGGAGCTGATGATGTCACACAGTAGGGAGCAGAAGTAGCTGGGGAGCTGATGATGTCACACAGTAGGGAGCAGAAGTTCCTGGGGAGCTGATGATGTCACACAGTAGGGAGCAGAAGTTCCTGGGGAGCTGATGATGTCACAGGGAAGGAAGCGGTAGCTGGGGAGCTGACTATGTCACACAGTAGGGAGCAGAAGTAGCTGTGGAGCTGACTATGTCACACAGTAGGGAGCAGAAGTAGCTGGGGAGCTGACTATGTCACACAGTAGGGAGCAGAAGTAGCTGGGGAGCTGATGATGTCACAAAGTAGGGAGCAGAAGTTCCTGGGGAGCTGATGATGTCACACAGTAGGGAGCAGAAGTTCCTGGGGAGCTGATGATGTCACAGGGAAGGAAGCGGTAGCTGGGGAGCTGACTATGTCACACAGTAGGGAGCAGAAGTAGCTGGGGAGCTGACTATGTCACACAGTAGGGAGCAGAAGTTCCTGGGGAGCTGATGTCACAGGGAAGGAAGCGGTAGCTGGGGAGCTATGTCACACAGTAGGGAGCAGAAGTAGCTGGGGAGCTGATGTCACACTGTAGGGAGCAGTAGGAGAGCTCATACTTAACTAGAACATTTTCATCCAGACAGGACCACTGACCTCACACGAGAAGCAGCACTATTTGCAGCACTATTTGCGGAGAGCTGGCGAGGACCATGAGCAGAGGGTGGACCTGCTGATGTCACACAATAGAGGAAGTTTATGGGAAGAGCTGGTGATGTCACACATTAAGGAGGGAGGCGCTGATGTCACATGATAAGGAGGTGGGATTCTGGGGGATGGTGGTGGTGATGTCACCTGATAAGGTGGGAAGGATTTGTGGGGAGAGCCGGTAATATAACAATATAGAGATGTCCCCCATGTAAGATTTGTAGAACACCTTATACAATTGTATGTAAACATGAAGAAGACATTTCTGCCACAACCGTTATATCATTTCTTTTAATTCCTGTTTCCCTGATCAGACATCCATAAAATAACTAATATACTGAATAGTAAATAGCGGCTCGTGTCTTCTCTTCATATAACACATCACGTAACGTAATAAAAACGGTAAACATCACAAAGAAAAAAGAAAAAATTCCACTGCTTTCCGAAAAAACCCACATTGAAAAGATCAGGCACTGAGGAGGGTCTATAAAAATACAAAAATCTCTTCATAGCAGCAACGTGATTCAGGATTATATAAAAGGGGGAGCCCCGACAAGCAAACATGTGGCTCCTCCCTTCACCCCTACAAAAAAAAATAATAAAAAAACGGACACCATTAATATAAAACACAGGGAGACATAAAACAAAATGTTATAACAAGGTAACAAGCGGTATATAAAAATCTCAAGTTGGCAGCATCTCTAGTACTCGGAGTGGAGTCTGCAGTACTGCTGGAGTCCAGAGGGGGCGCACAATCAAAGCTGGTAGAGGGATCTGCGGAGATCTGCCATTGCTTTGATACTGCAAACCATTTTTTTTTTTGGGGATAGGTGAAAAAAAAAATTCTGCCCATTATCTACTGAAACCAAAGAATAGCCTCAACTATTAACAAGAGATAGACCTTCAAGGCTGAGATGAAGAACACTAGGATACTATATCAGCATGAAAGATAAGAGAGAAGTGTTTTAGGCAATGTGATTTGAGAAGGTGCTGAGACTTCCTGCTGGGAAAGGGGAAGAAAGAGCTGCACGATTCACAGCTGCTACAGAGACCACATACAGACAAACTGGACAGGATTGTAGGGGTGGAAGAGGATGGATTTCACAATGTTTGGGTCAGAGGCTGCCCTGGCACTACTTTTTGGTTGTGTGGCTCATCTTATAAGGTTGATCTGAAGAATCATTGGAGGATGATGAAATGAGAAGACCTGACTGCACCTCCTCAAGCTCATTACTGCCATCCAGAATGTACCCTGTGCTTCTGAGGTTGTTATTTTGAAGATCTCAAAGTTGTGTAAGCCATGACTGGTTCTTGATATTTGCTGGTTTTTGATCCTTGGCTCTGGTGGAAGACTATCGATCAGAAACCACTGGACTGAAGGTGGATCATCTCCTCGTACTACGTCCGAATCTTGCGCTTGTCGTCAAAGAGGCTCTTTAACATGTAAACCTGGAGGAAGGCCACCACGACCAGCACCCCGAGGTTCACCGCCGACCAGAAGTTCACCCGATCCATGTTGCTTTCTTGTAGGTTGCGGTCTCTCGCCTCGAAGGCTCGGAGGACGGTCTGCATCTGCATACTGCGCTCCAGCCTGGCCTTCATACTCTCTATGGACTCCTAGCAGAAGAAGAAGAGGACATCATGAGCGATGGGGTAGTCTTTATAAACTGCTGAGAAGCCAGGGAGATGTGCCCTTCATAGCACCTCCCCCTTGACAAGATGCCAGACCACTGCAGCCATTACTCAGAGCAGAGGGGAGGGTCTGTGGAGCAAGTGAATGCAGTGACCAGGATATCCCCAGGATGAGAAGGAGGATGGAGAACCTCTCAGGGTTTATCTTTAGCTTTACCTTGATGTCTTCTATCTTGATATCCAGTAGCTCGTCCGGCTCCACGACATCCGCCCAGCTGTCCGGCTCGTCGTCCCCCTGCTGACCGTCAAAGATCAACTCAAAGAACACCAGCTTCTCCGAGATGGTGCTGAACGAGTTATCGAAGCAGATCATATAGTCTCCCGCCTCGGTGGGCTCCACCCTGCGCACAAGAAACATACAGAAACATCCCGAAAATATACAGAAACTGGAATCCCTCCAGAGCTGCGATCAAAAGTGTCCGGAGCTCTCCGCCCAAAGTGATGGCTCTAGTGGACACTACAACTAAGGACAGGAAGGGGTTACAGGAAAGTCTCACCATCCATGGCCGCCCAAATATCCTGTGAACGTGGTGGCATTAGTCTACTTACGTGTGGACCCCGTCAGATCTTCTCCTCTCCATAATCAAAAGGATCCCGGACGGGGTGGTGACCGAGAAATCCACATCTAATCCGGCTCCTCCAATCACCTGCCAGGAAAGTGATAACATCATATTAATAAAGTGTATTACGACAATCCCTAATCAGTGTACGGGGTGAGGAGGCAGAATAATAAAAATAATAATAAGTAATGTCATGTATGTACAGTGACTGCACCAGCAGCAGAATAGTGAGTGCAGCTCTGGAGTATAATACAGGATGTAACTCAGGATCAGTACAGGATAAGTAATGTCATGTATGTACACAGTGACTGCACCAGCAGCAGAATAGTGAGTGCAGCTCTGGGGTATAATACAGGATGTAACTCAGGATCAGTACAGGATAAGTAATGTCATGTATGTACACAGTGACTGCACCAGCAGCAGAATAGTGAGTGCAGCTCTGGGGTATAATACAGGATGTAACTCAGGATCAGTACAGGATAAGTAATGTCATGTATGTACACAGTGACTGCACCAGCAGCAGAATAGTGAGTGCAGCTCTGGAGTATAATACAGGATGTAACTCAGGATCAGTACAGGATAAGTAATGTCATGTATGTACACAGTGACTGCACCAGCAGCAGAATAGTGAGTGCAGCTCTGGAGTATAATACAGGATGTAACTCAGGATCAGTACAGGATAAGTAATGTCATGTATGTACAGTGACTGCACCAGCAGCAGAATAGTGAGTGCAGCTCTGGAGTATAATACAGGATGTAACTCAGGATCAGTACAGGATAAGTAATGTTATGTATGTACACAGTGACTGCACCAGCAGCAGAATAGTGAGTGCAGCTCTGCAGTATAATACAGGATGTAACTCAGGATCAGTACAGGATAAGTAATGTCATGTATGTACACAGTGACTGCACCAGCAGCAGAATAGTGAGTGCAGCTCTGGAGTATAATACAGGATGTAACTCAGGATCAGTACAGGATAAGTAATGTCATGTATGTACACAGTGACTGCACCAGCAGCAGAATAGTGAGTGCAGCTCTGGAGTATAATACAGGATGTAACTCAGGATCAGTACAGGATAAGTAATGTCATGTATGTACACAGTGACTGCACCAGCAGCAGAATAGTGAGTGCAGCTCTGGGGTATAATACAGGATGTAACTCAGGATCAGTACAGGATAAGTAATGTCATGTATGTACACAGTGACTGCACCAGCAGCAGAATAGTGAGTGCAGCTCTGGAGTATAATACAGGATGTAACTCAGGATCAGTACAGGATAAGTAATGTCATGTATGTACACAGTGACTGCACCAGCAGCAGAATAGTGAGTGCAGCTCTGGAGTATAATACAGGATGTAACTCAGGATCAGTACAGGATAAGTAATGTCATGTATGTACAGTGACTGCACCAGCAGCAGAATAGTGAGTGCAGCTCTGGAGTATAATACAGGATGTAACTCAGGATCAGTACAGGATAAGTAATGTTATGTATGTACACAGTGACTGCACCAGCAGCAGAATAGTGAGTGCAGCTCTGCAGTATAATACAGGATGTAACTCAGGATCAGTACAGGATAAGTAATGTCATGTATGTACACAGTGACTGCACCAGCAGCAGAATAGTGAGTGCAGCTCTGGAGTATAATACAGGATGTAACTCAGGATCAGTACAGGATAAGTAATGTCATGTATGTACACAGTGACTGCACCAGCAGCAGAATAGTGAGTGCAGCTCTGGAGTATAATACAGGATGTAACTCAGGATCAGTACAGGATAAGTAATGTCATGTATGTACACAGTGACTGCACCAGCAGCAGAATAGTGAGTGCAGCTCTGGGGTATAATACAGGATGTAACTCAGGATCAGTACAGGATAAGTAATGTCATGTATGTACACAGTGACTGCACCAGCAGCAGAATAGTGAGTGCAGCTCTGGGGTATAATACAGGATGTAACTCAGGATCAGTACAGGATAAGTAATGTCATGTATGTACACAGTGACTGCACCAGCAGCAGAATAGTGAGTGCAGCTCTGGGGTATAATACAGGATGTAACTCAGGATCAGTACAAAATAAGTAATGTCATGTATGTACACAGTGACTGCACCAGCAGCAGAATAGTGAGTGCAGCTCTGGGGTATAATACAGGATGTAACTCAGGATCAGTACAGGATAAGTAATGTCATGTATGTACACAGTGACTGCACCAGCAGCAGAATAGTGAGTGCAGCTCTGGGGTATAATTCAGGATGTAACTCAGGATCAGTACAGGGTAAGTAATGTCATGTATGTACACAGTGACTGCACCAGCAGCAGAATAGTGAGTGCAGCTCTGGGGTATAATACAGGATGTAACTCAGGATCAGTACAGGATAAGTAATGTCATGTATGTACACAGTGACTGCACCAGCAGCAGAATAGTGAGTGCAGCTCTGGGGTATAATACAGGATGTAACTCAGGATCAGTACAAAATAAGTAATGTCATGTATGTACACAGTGACTGCACCAGCAGCAGAATAGTGAGTGCAGCTCTGGGGTATAATACAGGATGTAACTCAGGATCAGTACAGGATAAGTAATGTCATGTATGTACACAGTGACTGCACCAGCAGCAGAATAGTGAGTGCAGCTCTGGGGTATAATACAGGATGTAACTCAGGATCAGTACAAAATAAGTAATGTCATGTATGTACACAGTGACTGCACCAGCAGCAGAATAGTGAGTGCAGCTCTGGGGTATAATACAGGATGTAACTCAGGATCAGTACAGGATAAGTAATGTCATGTATGTACACAGTGACTGCACCAGCAGCAGAATAGTGAGTGCAGCTCTGGGGTATAATTCAGGATGTAACTCAGGATCAGTACAGGGTAAGTAATGTCATGTATGTACACAGTGACTGCACCAGCAGCAGAATAGTGAGTGCAGCTCTGGGGTATAATACAGGATGTAACTCAGGATCAGTACAGGATAAGTAATGTCATGTATGTACACAGTGACTGCACCAGCAGCAGAATAGTGAGTGCAGCTCTGGGGTATAATACAGGATGTAACTCAGGATCAGTACAAAATAAGTAATGTCATGTATGTACACAGTGACTGCACCAGCAGCAGAATAGTGAGTGCAGCTCTGGGGTATAATACAGGATGTAACTCAGGATCAGTACAGGATAAGTAATGTCATGTATGTACACAGTGACTGCACCAGCAGCAGAATAGTGAGTGCAGCTCTGGGGTATAATTCAGGATGTAACTCAGGATCAGTACAGGGTAAGTAATGTCATGTATGTACACAGTGACTGCACCAGCAGCAGAATAGTGAGTGCAGCTCTGGGGTATAATACAGGATGTAACTCAGGATCAGTACAGGATAAGTAATGTCATGTATGTACACAGTGATTGCACCAGCAGCAGAATAGTGAGTGCAGCTCTGGGGTCTAATACAGGATGTAACTCAGGATCAGTACAGGATAAGTAATGTCATGTATGTACACAGTGACTGCACCAGCAGCAGAATAGTGAGTGCAGCTCTGGGGTATAATACAGGATGTAACTCAGGATCAGTACAGGATAAGTAATGTCATGTATGTACACAGTGATTGCACCAGCAGCAGAATAGTGAGTGCAGCTCTGGGGTATAATACAGGATGTAACTCAGGATCAGTACAGGATAAGTAATGTCATGTATGTACACAGTGACTGCACCAGCAGCAGAATAGTGAGTGCAGCTCTGGGGTATAATGCAGGATGTAACTCAGGATCAGTACAGGATAAGTAATGTCATATATGTACACAGTGACTGCACCAGCAGCAGAATAGTGAGTGCAGCTCTGGAGTATAATACAGGATGTAACTCAGGATCAGTACAGGATAAGTAATGTCATATATGTACACAGTGACTGCACCAGCAGCAGAATAGTGAGTGCAGCTCTGGGGTCTAATACAGGATGTAACTCAGGATCAGTACAGGATAAGTAATGTCATGTATGTACACAGTGATTGCACCAGCAGCAGAATAGTGAGTGCAGCTCTGGAGTATAATACAGGATGTAACTCAGGATCAGTACAGGATAAGTAATGTCATGTATGTACACAGTGACTGCACCAGCAGCAGAATAGTGAGTGCAGCTCTGGGGTATAATACAGGATGTAACTCAGGATCAGTACAAAATAAGTAATGTCATGTATGTACACAGTGACTGCACCAGCAGCAGAATAGTGAGTGCAGCTCTGGGGCATAATACAGGATGTAACTCAGGATCAGTACAGGATAAGTAATGTCATGTGTGTACACAGTGACTGCACCAGCAGCAGAATAGTGAGTGCAGCTCTGGGGTATAATACAGGATGTAACTCAGGATCAGGACAGGATAAGTAATGTCATGTATGTACACAGTGGCTGCACCAGCAGCAGAATAGTGAGTGCAGCTCTGGAGTATAATACAGGATGTAACTCAGGATCAGTACAGGATAAGTAATGTCATGTATGTACACAGTGACTGCACCAGCAGCAGAATAGTGAGTGCAGCTCTGGGGTATAATACAGGATGTAACTCAGGATCAGTACAGGATAAGCAATGTCATGTATGTACACAGTGACTGCACCAGCAGCAGAATAGTGAGTGTAGCTCTGGGGTATAATACAGGATGTAACTCAGGATCAGTACAGGATAAGTAATGTCATGTATGTACACAGTGATTGCACCAGCAGCAGAATAGTGAGTGCAGCTCTGGGGTATAATACAGGATGTAACTCAGGATCAGTACAGGATAAGTAATGTCATGTATGTACACAGTGACTGCACCAGCAGCAGAATAGTGAGTGCAGCTCTGGGGTATAATACAGGATGTAACTCAGGATCAGTACAGGATAAGTAATGTCATGTATGTACACAGTGACTGCACCACCAGCAGAATAGTGAGTGCAGCTCTGGGGTATAATACAGGATGTAACTCAGGATCAGTACAGGATAAGTAATGTCATGTATGTACACAGTGACTGCACCAGCAGCAGAACAGTGAGTGCAGCTCCGGGGTATAATACAGGATGTAACTCAGGATCAGTACAGGATAAGTAATGTCATGTATGTACACAGTGACTGCACCAGCAGCAGAATAGTGAGTGCAGCTCTGGAGTATAATACAGGATGTAACTCAGGATCAGTACAGGATAAGTAATGTCATGTATGTACACAGTGACTGCACCAGCAGCAGCAGAATAGTGAGTGCAGCTCTGGAGTATAATACAGGATGTAACTCAGGATCAGTACAGGATAAGTAATGTCATGTATGTACACAGTGACTGCACCAGCAGCAGAATAGTGAGCGCAGCTCTGGGGTATAATACAGGATGTAACTCAGGATCAGTACAGGATAAGTAATGTCATGTATGTACACAGTGACTGCACCAGCAGCAGAATAGTGAGTGCACTCTGGAGTATAATACAGGATGTAACTCAGGATCAGTACAGGATAAGTAATGTCATGTATGTACACAGTGACTGCACCAGCAGCAGCAGAATAGTGAGTGCAGCTCTGGAGTATAATACAGGATGTAACTCAGGATCAGGACAGGATAAGTAATGTCATGTATGTACACAGTGACTGCACCAGCAGCAGAATAGTGAGTGCAGCTCTGGAGTATAATACAGGATGTAACTCAGGATCAGTACAGGATAAGTAATGTCATGCATGTACACAGTGACTGCACCAGCAGCAGCAGAATAGTGAGTGCAGCTCCGGGGTATAATACAGGATGTAACTCAGGATCAGTACAGGATAAGTAATGTCATGTATGTACACAGTGACTGCACCAGCAGCAGCAGAATAGTGAGTGCAGCTCTGGAGTATAATACAGGATGTAACTCAGGATCAGTACAGGATAAGTAATGTCATGTATGTACACAGTGACTGCACCAGCAGCAGAATAGTGAGTGCAGCTCTGGAGTATAATACAGGATGTAACTCAGGATCAGTACAGGATAAGTAATGTCATGCATGTACACAGTGACTGCACCAGCAGCAGCAGAATAGTGAGTGCAGCTCCGGGGTATAATACAGGATGTAACTCAGGATCAGTACAGGATAAGTAATGTCATGTATGTACACAGTGACTGCACCAGCAGCAGCAGAATAGTGAGTGCAGCTCTGGAGTATAATACAGGATGTAACTCAGGATCAGTACAGGATAAGTAATGTCATGTATGTACACAGTGACTGCACCAGCAGCAGAATAGTGAGTGCAGCTCTGGAGTATAATACAGGATGTAACTCAGGATCAGTACAGGATAAGTAATGTCATGCATGTACACAGTGACTGCACCAGCAGCAGCAGAATAGTGAGTGCAGCTCCGGGGTATAATACAGGATGTAACTCAGGATCAGTACAGGATAAGTAATGTCATGTATGTACACAGTGACTGCACCAGCAGCAGAATAGTGAGTGCAGCTCTGGGGTATTATATAGGATGTAACTCAGGATCAGTACAGGATAAGTAATGTCATGTATGTACACAGTGACTGCACCAGCAGCAGCAGAATAGTGAGTGCAGCTCTGGAGTATAATACAGGATGTAACTCAGGATCAGGACAGGATAAGTAATGTCATGTATGTACACAGTGACTGCACCAGCAGCAGAATAGTGAGTGCAGCTCTGGAGTATAATACAGGATGTAACTCAGGATCAGTACAGGATAAGTAATGTCATGCATGTACACAGTGACTGCACCAGCAGCAGCAGAATAGTGAGTGCAGCTCCGGGGTATAATACAGGATGTAACTCAGGATCAGTACAGGATAAGTAATGTCATGTATGTACACAGTGACTGCACCAGCAGCAGCAGAATAGTGAGTGCAGCTCTGGAGTATAATACAGGATGTAACTCAGGATCAGGACAGGATAAGTAATGTCATGTATGTACACAGTGACTGCACCAGCAGCAGAATAGTGAGTGCAGCTCTGGAGTATAATACAGGATGTAACTCAGGATCAGTACAGGATAAGTAATGTCATGCATGTACACAGTGACTGCACCAGCAGTAGAATAGTGAGTGCAGCTCTGAGGTATAATACAGGATGTAACTCGGGATCAGTACAGGATAAGTAATGTCATGTGTGTACACAGTGACTGCACCAGCAGCAGAATAGTGAGTGCAGCTCCGGGGTATAATACAGGATGTAACTCAGGATCAGTACAGGATAAGTAATGTCATGCATGTACACAGTGACTGCACCAGCAGCAGAATAGTGAGTGCAGCTCTGGAGTATAATACAGGATGTAACTCAGGATCAGTACAGGATAAGTAATGTCATGTATGTACACAGTGACTGCACCAGCAGCAGAATAGTGAGTGCAGCTCTGGAGTATAATACAAGATGTAACTCAGGATCAGTACAGGATAAGTAATGTCATGCATGTACACAGTGACTGCACTAGCAGAATAGTGAGTGCAGCTCTGGAGTATAATACAGGATGTAACTCAGGATCAGTACAGGATAAGTAATGTCATGTATGTACACAGTGACTGCACCAGCAGCAGAATAGTGAGTGCAGCTCTGGGGTATAATACAGGATGTAACTCAGGATCAGTACAGGATAAGTAATGTCATGTATGTACACAGTGACTGCACCAGCAGCAGAATAGTGAGTGCAGCTCTGGAGTATAATACAGGATGTAACTCAGGATCAGTACAGGATAAGTAATGTCATGTATGTACACAGTGACTGCACCAGCAGCAGAATAGTGAGTGCAGCTCTGGAGTATAATACAGGATGTAACTCAGGGTCAGTACAGGATAAGTAATGTTATGTATGTACACAGTGACTGCACCAGCAGCAGAATAGTGAGTGCAGCTCTGGGGTATAATACAGGATGTAACTCAGGATCAGTACAGGATAAGTAATGTCATGTATGTACACAGTGACTGCACCAGCAGCAGAATAGTGAGTGCAGCTCCGGGGTATAATACAGGACGGGTGATATAACTGGTCTGTACCTGGTACTCCACCTCCATGCTGCCATTGTACAGCGCCGTCTGGTAGAAGCACTCCTGTCTCCCGGCCGGCAGTAGGAAGGTGAGCTCGGAGTCCTGGGGTTGGTTCAGCCCCGCGGAGATCAGGGGCAGCAGCACGAACACCAGGCCGCGCAGCGAAGCCATAGGACCGGCTGAGACTCGGCTCTGACTGCCTGGCGGCTTCCGCACAGCGGCCCCGCCTCTCATTGGTCCACACATCTTTCAGTAACTTCTCGACGACTTCTCATTCGTCTACACGGCGATCACTCCAGAGATTTTGCGCTGTTATTGGATGTCGCAGGCCAGCACCGCCCCTCGCTTGATCGTCCATGTAAGGGCAAGAAGCTGACCTGTACCAATGAGATGGCGGGGAGGTGACCCCGTGTACCTGAGGGCGCCCGTCACTGTGTGACCTATGGATCCTATAGAGAAGAAGAGACCATCAGCAGTCACTGTACAAATATACCGTATATGAAAGCATACATAAAAAAAAACTATTAAAAAACATTAAAAATATAAATAAAAATCAGGTAAAAATATAATTATCTATAATTAAATAAATTGCCATTTTACAATTACGTTTGCGCTTAAGTTTTTTAACTCCCCACCTTCAAAAATTCATAACTTTTGTATTTTTTCCATTTACAAAGCTCTTTGAGGACTTCTTAAAGGAAATCTACAGACAAAATCCACCATGATAAACCAGGGACATAGATCCGGGCACCGTGACTGTGGTATCTTCTTATATGCGTTATCCATGGCCTCCTGCCTTCTAAAATCAACAATTAAAATTATGTGAATGAGCCTGAAGGCTCTGAGGGATGTTAACAGAGCCCCTCCACACTATGGGGCAGATTTACTTACCGGCCCATTCGCGATCCAGCGGCGCGTTCTCTGCGGTGGATTCGGGTCCAGCCGGGATTTATTAAGGTAGTTCCTCCGCCGTCCACCAGGTGGCGCTGCTGCGCTGAAGAGCATCGGAACGCACTGGAATACACCGAGCCGGGCTGAGTGAAGGTAAGTGCAATTTTCTCGACATATTTTTTTTTAAAAATGCGGTGGTTTTTCCGAATCGGCGAAATCGGCGCAAATCGGAAATATTCGGGTAACACGTCGGGAAAACGCGAATCGGCCCTTAGTAAATGACCCCCTATAGCTTCACAGGCTGTTACACTTCTCCTTCCCCTCTGTTCTCTCCGCATTTCCCCCTCCCTCTGTCTGATGTAATCTCACTGCAGCACAGGATGTTTTCGCACACAGTAGGAGGGGGAAGTGCTTCTGCACAGTGTAACAGCCTGTGAACCTACAGCATGGAGGGGTTATGGTAACACCCTAAGTAGCCCCTCAGACTCCTTAGCATAATTATAAAAGTTGATTTTAGAAGGAAGGAGGCCATGGATAACACATATAAGAAGATACCACAGTCATGGTATCTGGATCTATGGGTTAGATTTCAATAAAACAGTCACGTTCAGTTTTCCAGGACTGCTTGGATTAAACAGAAAAGTGTCTCCGTGATTGGTTGCTATAGACAATAAAGAGAGTTCCCCTAATGGACACTGTCACGGCGCTTCCATTTTTTCTTCGCAACACACTAATTTCTGTGATTTTACAGATTATGCGCTGCCAAAAAATAATGTGACAAAATCTTTAGTGTCACGGGGAGCAGTGATCGATTGCCATGACAGCCTCGGGTCTTCTGAAGACCCGAGGCTGTCTGTATTTAACCCTTTCATTACAATGTGCTAATTGCACATTGTAATGTATGAGGATGAAGATCACCATATACTGCCATACTGTAGTATGGCAGTATATGATAAGATCAATCAGACAACCTAGGGTTAAAGTACCCTAGGGAGTCTGAAAAATAGTAAAAGAAAAATTAAAAAAAGTTTAAAAAAAATTAAAATAAAAAACCCTAAAAATTCAAATCACCCCCCTTTCCCTAGAACTGATATAAATATTAATAAACAGTCAAAATCATAAACACAATAGGTATCGCCACGTCCAAAAATGCCCGATCTAGCAAAATATAATAACGGTTTTTCACTGCATTTAACCCCGTAACGGAAAATAGCACCTGAATTTGAAAATGGCACTTTTTTGCCATTTTTGAAAAATATTAAAAATTGAATAAAAAGTGATCAGAAGGTCATACTGCCATAAAAATAGTAGCATTGAAAACGTCATCAAAAGTCGCAAAATATGACACCACCCACAGCTCCATACACCAAAGTATGAAAAAGTTATTAGTGCCAGAACATGGCAAAATCTGGAAAAAAAAAATTGTACAGGAGGTTTTAATTTTTGTAAATGTATGAAAACATTATAAAACCAATAGAAATTTGGTAGCCTCGTAATCGCAAAGAATAAAGTAGACATGTCATTTGTGGCGCACAGTGAAAGCTGTAAAATCCAAGCCCACAAGAAAACTGTCCAAATGCGTTTATTTACCAATTTCACTGCATTTGGAATTTTTTCCCGCTTCCCAGTACACGGCATGGAACAATAAATACTGTCACTATGAAGTGTATAAGTGTATGTTTATGTGTAAAAATAAAAAAGTTATAGATTTTTGATTGTGGAGAGTGAAAAATAGAAATGAAAAAACAAAAAAGGGCGAGGTCCTTATAGAAATAATAGAAATAAAGAAATCGTTATTTCTCTCACACCACACAGCGCTGTACAGATCATATACACACAAAATAAGACATTACAGAGGAATAATAAAATCTGATGACACACCCGGTTCTGTCGCGATCCAGCGGCGCGTTCTCTGCGGTGGATTCGGGTCTTCCGGCGATTCACTAAGGCAGTTCCTCCGACGCCCATCAGGTGTCGCTGCTGCGCTGAAGTCCGCCGAGGTCCGCCGGAGTTCACGATCCTATTCCTGGTGAAGGTAAGCGCGTGTCCAGTGACACTTTTTTTTAAATGCGGCGGTTTCCCCGAATCCGTCGGGTTTTCGTTCGCCACGCCCCCCCCATTTCCGGCGCGTGCATGCCGGCGCCGATGTGCCACAATCCGATCGCGTGCACCAAAAACCCGGGGCAATTCAGGGAAAATCGGCGCAAATCGGAAATATTCTGGTAACACGTCGGGAAAATGCGAATCGGGCCCTTAGTAAATGACCTCCATTAGGAAGAGATAATGGGGCTCATTTACTAAGGGTCGCGTACTGCACTTTCGTCGGACTTTGCACCTTTTTTTGGGGATTGCACGGCTTGGACAGTTATTTAACAGGTGTCTGGGCTGGGATTGTGTCGCAGCTGCACTGGCTTTCATGCGACACGAATGGGGGGGGGCATGCCATCATTTGGGGGATTTAACTTTCAAATTGTGTCACAAGCCCATACACTTACACGCAGTACTAAAAAGATTGTGAACTCTGTCGGACCTGAGCGGGAAAGCGACAGATGCAGGATATCGGGCGCACGATTGTAGTGAATAGTGCCACAGTGCGTTATCGGTGGATAATGCACTTTCGGTGAATCTCCAGTGGACGAGTAAGTATATGTGCCCCAAATATGTATAAAATTATTAGAAATTTTTGGGAATTCTATCAAGTTGTAAGATCGTATTGTGAGCGTCTTTATATTTCTTAAAATTAAACAATAAAAATAAAAATCAAATACTATACAAAAAATATCAAGATTGTGGTAAAAATAAAAGTACTAACAAAAAAGAAGATATAAAAAAAGGCAAATGAAAATATGAATAGAACATATGACACCACAACAGGTATTGCACAGTGCGGGGTGTGAACAGTGGGCTGTCTGTATGGTGTTATCCACGTGATGCGGCTCGTTGTTTCGTGACATGGTTGTGGTCACCTCCAGTTCCTTATTCCTGGGTGTGGTGACACAAACTACGAGACATCTCAACGAGAGCCGAGCATGGAGCTCCTAACATGTATAGGTGAGGTATCCCATGTATATTCTGTTGTTATGAGAGATATCTGACCTAGGTGTAATAGTAGAAGCCCCTGGGCCACAATCTGTGACAGGACCCCAGTCATTACGCGCCATTATTATACTATGGGCTTCTCACATGTATAGGTGAGGTATCCCGTGTATATTCTGTTGTTATGAGAGATATCTGAGGTGTAATAGTAGAAGCCCCTGGGCCCCCGATCCATAACAGGGCCCCAATCATCACACGCCATATATTATACTATGGGCTCCTCACATGTATAGGTGAGGTATCTAACGTATATATTGTGTTATTATGAGAGATATCTGAGGTGTAATAGTAGAAGCCCCAGGGCCACAATCTGTGACAGGGCCCCAGTCATCACGCCCTGTATATTATACTATGGGCTCCTCACATGTATAGGTGAGGTATCCCGTGTATATTCTCTTGTTATGAGAGACATCTGAGGTTTCATAGTAGAAGCCCCAGGGCCCCAATCTGTAACAGGGCCCCAGTCATCATGCGCCATTATTATACTATGGGCTCCTCAGATGCTTAGGTGAGGTATCCCATGTATATTCTGTTGTTATGAGAGATATCTGACTGAGGTGTAATAGTAGAAGCCCCAGGGCCACAATCTGTGACAGGGCCCCAGTCATCACGTGCCGTATATTATACTATGGGCTCCTCAGATGTATAGGTGAGGTATCCCGTGTATATTCTGTTGTTATGAGAGACATCTGAGGTTTCATAGTAGAAGCCCCAGGGCCCCAATCTGTGACAGGGCCCCAGTCATCACGCGCCTTATATTATACTATGGGCTCCTCAGATGTATAGGTGAGGTATCCCGTGTATATTCTGTTGTTATAGAGGTGTAGTAGAAGCCCCTGGGTTCCAATCTGTAACAGGGCCCCAGTCATCACGCTCCATATATTATACTATGGGCTCCTGAGGTACCAGGGCCCAGGTGTGACCACCTCATCTCATCCTGCATGTACATTATAGAGAGGTCTGTGTGTGTGGCTGGTCTATACAGTATGACCACCTGCCCATGGGTGGGTGGATGACATATTATATGACACAGGTAATGCCCCACGTAGATAAAATCAAGAAAAGTTGAAGGGGCCTATGAGACCCCCAGGCACAGGGCACCAGTAAGAGCTAAAACCACTGCAGCATGGGGCGTCCTAATGATGAGAAATGTCCAGACTTCTGACCGCCTGTATCCCTGACTACTAACCCCATCATATTATTTGTGCTTCCATCTAGGTCTGATTGGAATAAAACTGGTTCTGGTGACCTCAGGTAAGAGCTCTCAGTATAGATGTAGATAGATGATGTAGGGACGTAGACATTGCCGTTATACATAAAATACATAGGGGCAGAACAGGCTCATCACATAAGGGAGAACTAGTGTCTATTTCCTTACTGTGACATCACTGTGTGTATTATCTCTGTACTGTGACATCGCTGTGTGTATTATCCCTGTACTGTGACATCGCTGTGTGTATTATCCCTGTACTGTGACATCACTGTGTGTATTATCTCTGTACTGTGACATCGCTGTGTATATTATCCCTGTACTGTGACATCACTGTGTGTATTATCCTGTGTTGTGACATCACTGTGTGTATTATCTCTGTACTGTGACATCACTGTGTGTATTACCCCTGTACTGTGATATCACTGTGTGTATTATCCCTGTACTGTGACATCACTGTGTGTATTATCTCTGTACTGTGACATCGCTGTGTATATTTTCCCTGTACTATGACATCACTGTGTCTATTATTCCTGTACTGTGACATCACTGTGTGTATTATCCCTGTACTGTGACATCACTGTGTGTATTATCTCTGTACTGTGACATCGCTGTGTATATTTTCCCTGTACTGTGACATCACTGTGTCTATTATTCCTGTACTGTGACATCACTGTGTCTATTATTCCTGTACTGTGACATCACTGTGTGTATTATCCCTGTACTGTGACATCGCTGTGTGTATTATCCCTGTACTGTGACATCGCTTTGTATATTATCCCCATACTGTGACATCACTGTGTGTATTATCCCTGTACTGTGACATCACTGTGTGTATTATCTCTGTGTTGTGACATCACTGTGTGTATTATCCCTGTACTGTGACACCACTGTGTGTATTATCCTGTGTTGTGACGTCACTGTGTGTATTATCCCTCTACTGTGACACCACTGTGTGTATTATCCCTGTACTGTGACCTCACTGTGTGTATTATCCCTGTACTGTGACATCACTGTTTGTATTATCCCTGTACTGTGACATCACTGTGTGTATTATCCCTGTACTGTGACATCGCTTTGTATATTATCCCCATACTGTGACATCACTGTGTGTATTATCTCTGTACTGTGACATCACTGTGTGTATTATCCCTGTACTGTGACATCACTGTGTGTATTATCCCTGTACTGTGACATCGCTGTGTGTATTATCCCTGTACTGTGACATGACTGTGTATTATCTCTGTATTGTGACATCACTGTGTGTATTATCCCTGTACTGTGACACCACTGTGTGTATTATCCTGTGTTGTGACGTCACTGTGTGTATTATCCCTGTACTGTGACATCACTGTGTGTATTATCTCTGTACTGTGACATTACTGTGTGTATTATCTCTGTACTGTGACATCACTGTGTGTATTATTCTGTGTTGTGACGTCACTGTGTGTATTATCCCTATACTGTGACATCACTGTGTGTATTATATCTGTACTGTGACATCACTGTGTGTATTATCCCCTTACTGTGACATCACTGTGTGTATTATCTCTGTACTGTGACATCACTGTGTGTATTATCTCTGTACTGTGATATCACTGTGTGTATTATCCCTGTACTGTGACATCACTGTGTGTATTATCTCTGTACTGTGACATCACTGTGTGTATTATCCCTGTACTGTGACATCACTGTGTGTATTATTCTGTGTTGTGACGTCACTGTGTGTATTATCTCTGTACTGTGACATCACTGTGTGTATTATCTCTGTACTGTGACATTACTGTGTGTATTATCTCTGTACTGTGACATTACTGTGTGTATTATCTCTGTACTGTGACATCACTGTGTGTTTTATATTTATATCACACAGAAGTTTTACCTCCACCACAACTATCTGTGATGACATCAGGAACCCTTTATATGGGTCAGGACATAGAACTACAATGCACAGCACCAGGAGACTATCCTGAAGGCACCTTCTACCTGTACTCACACAGCACGGGGGAGAGGCTCCAGACAGTTCATGCTCCTGAGACAAAACACAGTGTGACCTTCACCATAGAGACTACTTACACCACAAAGTCTATGGAGTATGTCTGTATGTACGAGAGTTATGTAGGAACTGAGCTGCAGGAGTCGGAGGTTAGCAGCGTCCTCTCCCTGACACTTCATGGTGAGTAACGTCTCCTCTATGTACAAGCCCTAATAAGATCAGTAACCTAAGGAAAGTGATTCTTTCTCCTCTTGCTTGGCTCTTATAATCCTCCCTTACTGATAAATGACACTCTGAAATGTGTCTGAATTCTGTTCTGTGCTAGCAGGAGGTGCAAAAGCTTATTCAGATGTCAGATTACATAGAGTCTACTGAGGAGGGAGGTGGAGGAGTGAGTCACAGCAGCTAGATCTACACCCACCAGACACATGTCTACATCACATCATCTCTGTCTTTGGCTCATCAAATTGGTGAATGTTAAACATATTTTGCAGTTCCGGTGTGGGTCTTTGTCGTAGTCGGACTGGCGGGCCTTGTGATCCTTGTGGCTTCGGTATTGGTGACATTATATCTGGTGAGAAGAAGTAAGTATCAGCCTTTGGTATGTAGAGGATGGCTATGACTTCTGTGTAGTAGAAGGGTCTATGCTTAGAAGAGACCAAAACTAATACAGCCAAGTGCTATGTGTGGAGGGAACACTGCACATCCCCCTGACCACACCATTCCCACCGTGACCCCCGGGAGGAGGGTACATGGTGCTAGGGGGAGGCGGGGCTTCGGTAGGGATTGGGAATATGCTTAGAGCATATGGGAAGCTAAATGGAGCTTCTAGGTGTGCAAAGAAGAATGGAGGGAACCTCCAGCCTCTACATGTAGAAAGAAGAATGGAGGAACCTCCAGCCTCTAGATGTACAAAGAAGAACGGGGGAACCTCCAGCCTCTAGATGTACAAAGAAGAATGGGGGAACCTCCAGCCTCTAGATGTACAAAGAAGAATGGAGGAACCTCCAGCCTCTAGATGTACAAAGAAGAATGGAGGAACCTGCAGCCTCTAGATGTACAGAGAAGAATGGAGGAACCTCCAGCCTCTAGATGTACAGAGAGGAATGGGGGAACCTCCAGCCTCTAGATGTACAAAGAAGAAAGGAGGACCTCCAGCCTCTAGATGTACAAAGAAGAATGGGGGAAACTCCAGCCTCTAGATGTACAAAGAAGAATGGGAGGGACCTCCAGCCTCTAGATGTACAAAGAAGAATGGGAGGGACCTCCAGCCTCTAGATGTACAAAGAAGAATGGGAGGGACCTCCAGCCTCTAGATGTACAAAGAAGAATGGAGGAACCTCCAGCCTCTAGATGAACAAAGAAGAATGGGGGAACCTCCAGCCTCTAGATGTACAAAGAAAAATGGGAGGACCTCCAGCCTCTAGATGTACAAAGAAGAATGTAGGAACCTCCAGCCTCCAGATGTACAAAGAGGAATGGAGAAACCTCCAGCCTCTAGATGAACAAAGAAGAATGGATGGAACCTCCAGCCTCTAGATGTACAAAGAAGAATGGGGGAACCTCCAGCCTCTAGATGTACAAAGAAGAATGGGGGAACCTCCAGCCTCTAGATGAACAAAGAAGAATGGGGGAACCTCCAGCCTCTAGATGTACAAAGAAAAATGGGGGAACCTCCAGCCTCTAGATGAACAAAAAAGAATGGAGGAACCTCCAGCCTCTAGATGTACAAAGAAAAATGGGGGAACCTCCAGCCTCTAGATGTACAAAGAATAATGGAAGAACCTCCAGCCTCTAGATGTACAAAGAAGAATGGGGGAACCTCCAGCCTCTAGATGTACAAAGAAGAATGGAGGAACCTGCAGCCTCTAGATGTACAAAGAAGAATGGAGGAACCTCCAGCCTCTAGATGTACAAATAAGAATAGAGGAACCTCCAGCTTCTAGATGTACAAAGAAGAATGGGGGGACCTCCAGCCTCTAGATGTACAAAGAAGAATGGAGGAACCTCCAGCCTCTAGATGTACAAAGAAGAATGGAGGAACCTCCAGCATCTAGATGTACAAAGAAGAATGGAGGGACCTCCAGCCTCTAGATGTACATATAAGAATGGAGGAACCTCCAGCCTCTAGATGTACAAAGAATAATGGGGGTACCTCCAGCCTCTAGATGTACAAAGAAGAATGGGAGGACCTCCAGCCTCTAGATGTACAAAGAAGAATGGAGGGAACCTCCAGCCTCTAGTCTAGATGAACAAAGTAGAATGAAGGAACCTCCAGCCTCTAGATGTACAAAGGAGCATGGAGGAACCTCCAGCCTCAAGATGTACAAAGAAGAATGGAGGAACCTCCAGCCTCTAGATGTACAAAGAATAATGGAGGGAACCTCCAGCCTCTAGATGTACAAAGAAGAAAGGAAGGACCTCCAGCCTCTAGATGAACAAAGAAGAATGGTGGAACCTCCAGCCTCTAGATGTACAAAGAAGAATGGTGGAACCTCCAGCCTCTAGATGTACAAAGAAGAATGGTGGAACCTCCAGCCTCTAGATGTACAGAGAAGAATGGAGGAACCTCCAGTCTCTAGATGTTCAAAGAAGAATGGGGGAACCTCCAGCCTCTAGATGTACAAAGAAGAATAGAGGAACCTCCAGCCTCTAAATGTACAAAGAAGAATGGGGGTACATCCAACCTCTAGATGAACAAAGAATAATGGGGGTACATCTAGCCTCTAGATGTACAAAGAAGAATGGAGGAACCTCCAGCCTCTAGATGTGCAAAGAAGAATGGAGGAACCTCCAGCCTCTAGATGTACAAAGAAGAATGGGGGAACCTCCAGCCTCTAGATGTACAAAGAAGTATGGAAGGACCTCCAGCCTCTAGATGTACAAAGAAGAATGAGGGAACCTCCAGCCTCTAGATCAACAAAGATGAATGGAGGAACCTCCAGCCTTTAGATGTACAAAGAAGAATGGAAGAACCTCCAACCTCTAGATGTACAAAGAAGAATGGAGGAACCTCCAGCCTCTAGATGAACAAAGAAGAATGGAAGAACCTCCAGCCTCTAGATGAACAAAGAAGAATGAAGGAACCTCCAGCCTCTAGATGTATAAAGAAGAATGGAGGAACCTCCAGTCTCTAGATGTTCAAAGAAGAATGGGGTACCTCCAGCCTCTAGATGTACAAAGAATAATGGGGGTACCTCGAGCCTCTAGATGTACAAAGAAGAATGGAGGAACCTCCAGCCTCTAGATGAACAAAGAAGAATGAAGGAACCTCCAGCCTCTAGATGTATAAAGAAGAATGGAGGAACCTCCAGTCTCTAGATGTTCAAAGAAGAATGGGGGTACCTCCAGCCTCTAGATGTACAAAGAATAATGGGGGTACCTCGAGCCTCTAGATGTACAAAGAAGAATGGAGGAACCTCCAGCCTCTAGATGTACAAAGAAGAATGGGGGAACCTCCAGCCTCTAGATGTACAGAGAAGAATGGAGGAACCTCCAGCCTCTAGATGTACAAAGAAGAATGGAGGGAACCTCCAGCCTCTAGATCAACAAAGATGAATGGAAGAACCTCCAGCCTCTAGATGAACAAAGAAGAATGAAGGAACCTCCAGCCTCTAGATGTACAAAGAAGAATGGAGGAACTTCCAGCCTCTAGATAAACAAAGAAGAATGAAGGAACCTCCAGCCTCTAGATGTATAAAGAAGAATGGAGGAACCTCCAGCCTCTAGATGTTCAAAGAAGAATGGGGGAACCTCCAGCCTCTAGATGTACAAAGAAGAATGGGGGAACCTCCAGCCTCTAGATGTGCAAAGAAGAATGGAAGGACCTCCAGCCTCTAGATGTACAAAGAAGAATGGAGGAACCTCCAGCCTCTAGATGTACAAAGAAGAATGGGGGAACCTCCAGCCTCTAGATGTACAAAGAATAATGGAGGAACCTCCAGCCTCTAGATGTACAAAGAAGAATGGGGGGAACCTCCAGCCTCTAGATGTACAAAGAAGAATGGAGGAACCTCCAGCCTCTAGATGTACAAAGAAGAATGGAGGATCCTCCAGCCTCTAGATGTGCAGAGAAGAATGGGGAACCTCCAGCCTCTAGATGTACAAAGAAGAATGGAGGATCCTCCAGCCTCTAGATGTACAAAGAAGAATGGGGGAACCTCCAGCCTCTAGATGTACAAAGAAGAATGGGGGGAACCTCCAGCCTGTAGATGTACAAAGAAGAATGGGGGAACCTCCAGCCTCTAGATGTACAAAGAAGAATGGGAGGAACCTCCAGCCTCTAGATGTACAAAGAAGAATTGGGGAACCTCCAGCCTCTAGATGTACAAAGAAGAATGGAGGAACCTCCAGCCTCTAGATGTACAAAGAAGAATGGAGGAACCTCCAGCCTCTAGATGTACAAAGAAGAATGGAGGATCCTCCAGCCTCTAGATGTACAAAGAAGAATGGGGGGACCTCCAGCCTCTAGATGTACAAAGAAGAATGGAGGAACCTCCAGCCTCTAGATGTACAAAGAAGAATGGAGGAACCTCTATAATTAATAATACATAATACTTATAATATATACCCTAATGGACCAGCTACATCTGGTCCTATCAGTACAGATGGTCCTTCAAGGCATGGGCTTCAATTAAAATAAATGGACAAAAATGTAACATGTTAATCTCCATCAGATTCGTTGCCCATAGGTTTTGATCTTACCCCGGTGGCCGCTCTATTTATTGTCTCTATAATCTGTTTCCTTTCCTATAGATAAAAAGAAGAAACAGGAACAAAGGTAACAATTTTGGTATCTTTATATTCCTTTATGTCCACCCTAAAGGACTGAAATGCAATAAGAATTTCGGAGGTGGTTGGCCTGGACCTAATAGGAACAGGAACCCAGGTGTTCAATGTTCCTGTCATCATTCAGTCCTGTCCATCCTGACTACCTCTCTATTAGTTCCTGCCCCCAACTACTTCTCTATTAGGTCCTGCCCCCAACTACTTCTCTATTAGGTCCTGCCCCCCAACTACTTCACTTTTAGGTCCTGCCCCCCAACTTCTTCTCTATTAGCTCCTGCACCCCAACTACCTCCCTATTAGGTCCTGCACCCCAACTACTTCTCTATTAGGTCCTGCCCCCCAACTACTTCTCTATTAGGTCCTGCCCCCCCCCCCAACTACTTCTCTATTAGGTCCTGCCCCCCCCCCAACTACTTCTCTATTAGGTCCTGCCCCCCCCCCCCAACTACTTCTCTATTAGGTCCTGCCCCCTCAACTACTTCTCTATTAGGTTCTGCCCCCCACCCAACTACTTCTCTATTAGGTCCTGCCCCCAACTACTTCTCTATTAGGTCCTGCCCCCTCAACTACTTCTCTATTAGGTCATGCCCCCATAACTACTTCTCTATTAGGTCCTGCCCCCCCCCCAACTACTTCTCTAGTAGGTCCTGCCCCCCAACTACCTCCCTATTAGGTCCTGCACCCCAACTAATTCTCTATTAGGTCCTGCCCCCAACTACTTCTCTATTAGGTCCTGCCCCCCAACTACTTCTCTATTAGGTCCTGCCCCCCCCCCCCCAACTACTTCTCTATCAGGCCCTGCCCCCAACTACTTCTCTTTTAGGACCTGTCCCCCAACTACTTCTTTATTAGGCCCTGCCCCCCCCCCCCAACTACTTCTCTATTAGGTCCTGCCCCCAACTACTTCTCTATTAGGTCCTGCCCCCCAACTACTTCTCTATTAGGTCCTGCCCCCCAACTACTTCTCTATTAGGTCCTGCCCCCAACTACTTCTCTATTAGGTCCTGCCCCCCAACTACTTCTCTATTAGGTCCTGCCCCCCCCCCCCAACTACTTCTCTATCAGGCCCTGCCCCCAACTACTTTTCTATTAGGTCCTGTCCCCCAACTATTTCTCTATTAGGTTCTGCCCCCCAACTACTTTTCTATTAGGTCCTGCCCCCCAACTATTTCTCTATTAGGTCCTGCCCCCCAAATACTTCTCTATTAGGTCCTGCCCCCCCCCCCCCCCAACTACTTCTCTATTAGGTCCTGCCCCCTAGCTACTTCTCTATTAGGTCCTGGTCCCTCAGCTACCTCACTATTAGGTGTATAAGATGGATCAGTGATGTTTTCCCGATACGTGGCTTGTGTCGTGGTCTGGTTATCTCTTCTCTGCATACGTTTTATGCTATAGGTTTCTATTTTCTGCTATTTTGTGTTATAGATTGATGATCTCTCTTGATGTATCTCATAGTGATGTCTCTTGTATATCCCTGGTTTGTGTGTATTTCTGTGGTTCCCTTCCCTCAGTGATAATGAAGAACAGTCGTGTAATATTGTGTTTTACACTTTTCAGGGATAAAGACTCAATCTGGATTGACCAGAATATCACAGCAGGTGCCCATCATTCCTCTGTGTCTGTCTCTATGCTCTTCCATTGTCTATACCCCCCTCACTGGATCCATCCTAACATCACACACACGGATCCCTCCATCCCTCCTCCCATCCGATCTCCTCTCGTCCTTCTTATCTGTCCTGTCCTTCCCTGTCCTCTCTCCGCTCTCCCTGGTCCTGAATCCTTCATCATGAAGTTTTGTCTCTCCACAGATTGGCCGGTTGGAAACCGAAACATGGTCTTCTCTTCGGTGAGTCACATGGGACTTAGTTTTCTTAATTAAAATAATGTGCCATTGGTTAAAAATATTCACAAACTCTCCCCCTATGGAGGCTCTGTCCCCTGCTCTCATATAGGATGTATAGGTGACCATATAGGATGACACCAGAGAAGTTGGACCTCCTTACTCAGGCTCAGGCTAGACTACCAGGGAACCTAGAATTAACCTTTCACTACACTACACCAACAGGGAACCTAGGATTAACCTTCCACTACCCTAGGCCACCAGGGAACTTAGAGTTAACCTTCCACTACCCTAGGCCACCAGGGAACTTAGAATTAACCTTCCACTACCCTAGGCCCCCAGGGAACTTAGAATTAACCTTCCACTACCCTAGGCCACCAGGGAACTTAGAATTAACCTTCCACTACCCTAGGCCACCAGGGAACCTAGGATTAACCTTCCACTACCCTAGGCCCCCAGGGAACTTAGAATTAATCTTCCACTACCCTAGACCACATGGGATCCTACAATTAACCTTCCACTACCCTAGACCACATGGGATCCTACAATTAACCTTCCACTACCCTAGGCCCCCAGGGAACATAGAATTAATCTTCCACTACCCTAGGGAAGTTGAGACTGCACCTATTATGCGACATTGTCGTATTTTGTGCCATTGATGAACTTGTCCTCCCTTTCTCATCGGGTCAGAATTCCACCTCGAAGACTGACATCTCCAATACTCATCCGAGTAATATGGATTCTCCGTCAGAAAATGGGCTGGCGCTACCTTTCAGCACGTTCAGGACATGAGCACCGAAATTCTGGGTTTTTGTTATAACTGTGACCTCCAAGACTTGGAAACTGGACTTGGCTACTTGATGGTCCATGTAAGGTCCATGAAGGTGCAGTGTCCTTCTATCACACCATCATGACCTGCACCATTAGGACACAAGTCGGTAAGAGGTGTCAATAACCTGTGGATCATCTACTGGCAGGACCAGGTGCAGCTTACAGAACCTCATTCTGGACTTTATTGTATGTGTACGAGTACTGGATCAGTGACCGTCCATCAAAGACAAAATGCGAGGAGAAGAAGTGATGTCACCTCTCACATCCCTCAATATGATCCCACGTTGTGTCCTACAGCAATGACCTCTCCGTGGTCCCCACAAGCCTCTACTGTCCCTAATGTGAACAAAACCTAAATATTTTACATCTCTTTATTGACTTTCTTTCTACAACTTCATCCCAGGACCCCACCCTATTATCAGCCTGGACCCCAATATAGTAAAGCTTCTCTTATTATGTTCACACTTCTCAGGTCTGTATAGAGTGGTCTGACAGTAATCGTGGGTCAAATGGACGACGGTATTACCAGATAGATGAATATGGAGATAGGAGATAGACAGACAGAAATGAGATAGATATGAGATAGATAGATAGTGTAGACATCTCACTGGAGAAGTGCTCGAGGGGGTGTACATCTCACCTAGGTTGCTACGTAGTGTGAGATGGTAAGTCCAGGATTGATCTGTTGCTCAGCAGTATTATGCTGCTGAGTTGTTGTTTAATCTTGCCGGGCCTGGATTTACATGGAGTGGCAGGTAGGTTTGGTAGTGGGACTTGCCACTCCCTCCCCTCGATCCAGTTCGGGTTTTGGATCAGGTGAGCTCTGCTCCTAATCAGCCTGTGAAGGTAAAAGCTTTCCAAAGCTTGCAGGTCTGGGCTCTCAGCCAGGAAACAGCCTATGTGGGTTTGGAGGAGCCCTGCATCTTCCTGTCTATGCGGCCGCTGTGTTTACGAGTGTTAGATAGGTGAGACAACCTGTTAGTAAGCGCCCAGACGGGTAGGTCTTTTGTTTGAACTTTTAAAAGCACGGTGTTGCTGTATTTATGTTTGCTGGACTGTTTATGCTAAAAATAAACGCCAAGTTGATCTTTTATACATCTACGTCTGCTGTGAACTGTGTCCTAACACACCATCCCCCGGGAAGATCCCTACAATTGGTGCTGCGGAGCGGGCAAAAACGGTTGCTAGGGGCAACGGTGTGTATCAACTTGGCTACAGCTGCTTATGTCCTGGGTGAAGACTGCTACTTCACTCCAAAAACAGACAAGCGCCATGGAGGAGATGTGGAAGCAGTTTATGCAAGTGAATTTGCAACAGCAGCAGGCTCAGACAGCGGCTAACCTGCGCCATGAACAAGCAATGGCTCAACAACAAAAACTCATCGAGCTCCTGATAGCTAAGCAAGAGGCGTCTGCAGAGGCTAATCCACAGCCAGCGGTGGCAGCCGCTCCAGAGACTTTTTATGTGAGACGGGCTGTGCAGCGAGCGCTGCAAAAGATGACTGCTGAGGACGATGTTGAGGCCTACCTAACTGTCTTTGAGCGTGTGGCTGAGCGAGAGAAGCTACCAGCTGCTGAGTGGGCAGAGGTCATTGCGCCCTATTTAACAGGTGAACCTCAAAAGGCCTACTATGACCTCAGTGAGCAGGAGGTCAAGGACTATACTCGGCTAAAAGCAGAGATACTTGCCCGACTAGGAGTTACCGCTGCTGTCCGTGCCCGGAGGGTACGCAACTGGAACTACAGTCTGGACAAATCTGCGAGGTCCCAGATGTATGACCTGATCCATTTGGCAAGAAAGTGGTTGGAGCCAGACACCTCTACTCCTGCACAGATCCTAGAGAGGGTCGTGATGGATCGCTACCTCCGAGCACTGCCTGCTGACCTGCAACGCTGGGTGGGACAAGGTGATCCTAAGAATGCAGACGAACTTGTCAACCTTGTGGAGAGGTTCCAAGCGACTGAGGACTACCTCCGTGATGTTCCTGCAGCTTCTTCACCTCCCCGGAGTGCCAGGTCTGTGCCGTCACCTGGTAAGAGACTTCCATCGATTGGGGGAGTGTGGAGGGGTGCTGATCGAGGGAAAAGGGCTCAAGAGGTATCTCAGGGGCAAAAGACTGGCGATGGTCCCGGGTGGCCAAGTGGCCCTAAAAAGGACTCCCTGCCAGGGAGACCAGGCCCTATCAAGTGCTGGAGATGCCATGAGGTGGGACACGTGTCTGCCCATTGCCCCCTTACCTCTGAGCCAATGGAGTGTGACGCTAGCCGGCGTCAGTCGCTATTTGCGGAACCATCTTGTGTTGCAGTTCCTGGACTAGAGACTGAACCGCAAGTCTGCAACATTACCATTAATGACTTCCCTGTTAAGGCGTTGCTGGACTCAGGAAGCCTTGTAACCTTGGTGCATGCCAGCCTGGTGGCTGGGGACTTTGGGTCAAAAAAACACATGAGTGTGGTTTGCATACATGGTGATACAAAAGTTTACCCTATAGTGCTGGCTAAAGTCGGGACTGAACTAGGCTCCGTACAGTATGAAGTGGGTGTGGTTAAAAACCTCATGCATAATGTAATATTGGGACGAGATTTTCCGTTGTTCTGGGCTTTATGGGGAAAAAGAAAAACCCCCGAAAGGAGTGAGAATACCCCTAAGGTTGTTGCATTACCCACTGTAAATGATAAAACTGTGCAGGATGAAAGTGATGCTTTTCCTTTACAGGCCCTGGCTGGAGAGGAGGAGGAAGCTCCTCCCACTGAGCAAAATATACCAGACTTAGAGGTGTCTAGGGTTAATTTTGGGACTGCACAGTTGTTGGACCCCACTCTTAAAAATGCGAGAGAGCAGGTTACTGTTTTGAATGGGGTACCTCAGGAACCAGATGCTGAGAATAAATTTCCACATTTTTCCGTGACTAATGATTTCTTCTATAGAGTCACTAAAATTAATGATGAAATTGTGGAACAGCTTCTGGTCCCTAAGCCGTACCGGCGTCAGGTGCTTGACATGGCACATAACCATGTTCTTGGGGGACACTTGGGGACTGAAAAAACGCGGGAGAGAGTCCTCCAGAGGTTTTATTGGCCTGCAATTTATGATGACATTAAAAAATACTGCGAGTCATGCCCCACATGTCAGCTTAGCGCCCCAGTGTCACATTTTCGTAGTCCTTTGGTGTCGCTCCCCATTATAGAGGTGCCTTTTGAGCGTATTGCCATGGATTTAGTGGGTCCCATTGTAAAATCGGCTAGAGGACACCAGTACATTTTGGTTGTCTTAGACTATGCGACCCGCTATCCTGAGGCTGTGCCCTTAAGAAACACTGCATCTAAAACAATTGCCCGGGAGCTGTTTTATATGTTCTCTAGGACTGGGATCCCCAAAGAAATCCTGACTGACCAAGGTACGCCCTTTATGTCTAAGGTGATGAAGGAGCTATGTAAGCTATTTAAAATCACACCTATACGCACCTCTGTATATCACCCCCAGACAGACGGATTGGTGGAGAGGTTTAATAAAACCCTCAAACATATGTTGAAGAAAGTGGTAGAAAAAGATGGTCGTGATTGGGATCACTTGTTACCTTACCTGATGTTTGCTGTGAGGGAAGTTCCCCAAGCGTCCACAGGGTTCTCTCCCTTTGAGTTGGTCTATGGTCGTCACCCTAGGGGTCTATTAGATATTGCAAAGGAGACATGGGAGAGTGAGTCCACCCCATACAAAAGTGTTATCGAGCATGTAGCACAAATGCAGGACCGTATAGCCACTGTAATGCCCCTAGTAAGGGAACACCTCCAGAGGGCGCAAGAGAGCCAAAGTAGAATTTACAACCGTTCTGCGAGAATCAGGACATTTAACCCAGGTGACAGGGTTCTCATACTAGTTCCCACTATAGAGAGTAAATTCCTAGCGAAGTGGCAAGGTCCCTATGAAATTGTTGAAAAGGTCAGTGAGGTAAACTATAAGGTGCACCAACCAGGTAGAAGGAAGCCTTTCCAAGTTTATCACATAAACTTGATCAAATCCTGGAAAGACAGGGAATCCTTGGTGGCAACAAATCCTGGTAATAATTTGTCACAACCAATCCCTTCGGTCAAGGTTGGTGATACCCTATCAGGGTCACAGAAACAGGAGGCTAAGGAGTTTTTGCAGAAAAACAAAGACAAGTTTTCTGACCTTCCAGGGCGTACACACCTCATCCGTCATCACATTGAAACTGGGCCTAGAAGCAGAGTAAACCTCAAGCCCTATAGGATACCAGAAGCACGCAGAGAGGCAGTGTCTGCTGAGGTGAAACGTATGCTTGACCTAGGAGTGATTGAAGTTTCACAGAGTGAATGGTCCAGTCCGATTGTGCTAATCCCAAAGCCCAATGGAACTTGGAGGTTCTGTAACGATTTCAGAAGGTTGAATGAGATCTCCAAGTTCGATGCTTATCCTATGCCCAGGGTAGATGAGCTGATTGAAAAGATGGGTAATGCCAGGTACATAACCACCCTCGATCTCACAAAGGGCTACTGGCAGATTCCTCTTACTGATGAGGCTAAAGAGAAAACTGCATTCTCCACCCCTGAGGGGTTATTCCAGTATGTAGTGATGCCATTCGGGTTACATGGAGCACCTGCGACTTTTCAGAGGTTGATGGACTTGATTCTGCGACCACATCGTGATTATTCAGCTGCCTACCTCGATGATGTGGTCATTTTTAGTCCCGATTGGGAAAGTCACCTCTGTAAGGTACAGGTTGTGTTGAATGCCATAAGTGATGCAGGGTTGACCATAAATGCCGAGAAATGTGCACTAGCCCTAGAAGAGGCCAAGTACCTGGGTTACATTATTGGGAGGGGTTTGATTAAGCCACAGTTAAATAAAATTGAGGCAATACAGAATTGGCCTAGACCCCTGTCAAAGAAACAGGTCAGAGCTTTCCTGGGTATTACGGGCTATTACCGTAGGTTTGTGCCGAACTTTGCCTCAATTGCAGCCCCGCTAACTGACTTGACAAAGGGCGGAAAGTCAGCAATGGTGACGTGGACTCCAGAGGCCGAGAAGGCTTTCCAAAGCCTTAAGTCTTCTCTGTGCCAACAACCTGTGCTAGTTACCCCCGATTTCAGGCGAGAATTTCTGGTCCAGACAGATGCCTCTAACACAGGGTTAGGTGCAGTTCTCTCACAGGTGGTGAATGGTGAGGAGCATCCGGTGATGTACTTGAGTAGGAAGTTAACCCCGGCCGAGAAGAATTATGCTATTGTGGAGCGTGAATGTCTGGCAGTGAAGTGGGCCCTAGAATCCCTGAAGTATTACTTGCTAGGCAGGAAATTCAAGTTAGTGACAGACCATGCCCCCCTAACATGGATGAAACTAAACAAGGAGAAAAATGCAAGGGTGACTAGATGGTTTCTGTCCCTACAAAATTTCAATTTCACTGTGGAACACAGACCAGGGAAATTACAGGCGAATGCTGATGCACTGTCAAGGGTACATTGTCTGTGGGGACAAAATGCTCAGCCCTCCGGTCTGAAAAAGAGGGGGGGGATATGTAGACATCTCACTGGAGAAGTGCTCGAGGGGGTGTACATCTCACCTAGGTTGCTACGTAGTGTGAGATGGTAAGTCCAGGATTGATCTGTTGCTCAGCAGTATTATGCTGCTGAGTTGTTGTTTAATCTTGCCGGGCCTGGATTTACATGGAGTGGCAGGTAGGTTTGGTAGTGGGACTTGCCACTCCCTCCCCTCGATCCAGTTCGGGTTTTGGATCAGGTGAGCTCTGCTCCTAATCAGCCTGTGAAGGTAAAAGCTTTCCAAAGCTTGCAGGTCTGGGCTCTCAGCCAGGAAACAGCCTATGTGGGTTTGGAGGAGCCCTGCATCTTCCTGTCTATGCGGCCGCTGTGTTTACGAGTGTTAGATAGGTGAGACAACCTGTTAGTAAGCGCCCAGACGGGTAGGTCTTTTGTTTGAACTTTTAAAAGCACGGTGTTGCTGTATTTATGTTTGCTGGACTGTTTATGCTAAAAATAAACGCCAAGTTGATCTTTTATACATCTACGTCTGCTGTGAACTGTGTCCTAACACACCATCCCCCGGGAAGATCCCTACAATAGATAGATAGATAGATAGGAGATAGATAGATAGATAGATAGATAGATAGATAGATAGATAGATAGATATGAGATAGATAGAGATAGATATGAGATAGATAGATAGATATGAGATAGATAGATAGATAGATAGATAGAGATAGATATGAGATAGATAGATAGATATGAGATAGATAGAGAGATAGATAGATAGATAGATAGATAGATAGATATGAGATAGATATGAGATAGATATGAGATAGATATGAGATAGATAGATAGATAGATAGATATGAGATAGATAGATAGATAGATAGATATGAGATAGATAGTTGGATATAACACTGATTTCCCCCCATTGCTTTCTATCTTTGTGTAGATGTAAGTTGTAGTAGTCGGTGTACACTGTGTGTCCTGCTACATATGAGGCTTCTGTGGCTTCCGGTTACACCACTGATTGCAGCATCCAGATGAAGAAATAAGCCTCCCGGGCGATGATATTCTCCTATTATTTTACTTACTGGAATATCCAGTGTCAGGGAGACAGAGAAACTATGCGGCTTTGTAAATAACACTGTAAGTAGGGAAATCTCCGTGGCGCTTTTGTTACGGTTACAAAGCAGCAGCCTGCATGCGCGCACACCCACAGAATAGTCATTTCTATTGATCAGCCAATAATCAAACTCAGCTGTCAGATGGTGAGGTCTCTGGGCTCTGATGCATTGATGTTTGGACCTTACAAACCTCTGAGTGTGATGTCAGACGTGCCGCGGCCTGCAATCGGGAACGAGCTGCCGGTGTTTTGCATTAAATTAACGCAAAACACCGGCGGCTCGTTCCCGATCGCAGGCGTTTCCATAGAAACCGCGATGCGATCGGGCCAAGGCCCGCCCCGGTGGGCACGAATTTGTCTGCGTTTGCAAGCGCAGACAAAGCGCCACGTGTGGCACCGGCCTAAGGGTGAAGGCACACATGGCGTTTTTGGGCCGTTTTTGGGCCGTTTTTACTAAGTGCGTTTTCAGATCGTTAAAAACGCATGCGTAAAAAAAGCATCCGTTTTTTAAAAACGCATGCGTTTTTGTCCGTTTTTCATTGCGCAATTTCGGGAAAACGGACAAAAACGCATGCGTATTCAAAAAACGCACCCGTTTTCAAAAAACGGATGCGTTTTTAATGATCTGAAAACGCGCTTAGTAAAAACGGCCCAAAAACGGCAAAAAACGCCATGTGTGTCTTCACCCTTAGGGCGCGTTCACACGTTGCATTTTGGTCGCGTTTTCATTGCGTTTGAAACGCATATACAACAGCTGAGGAGGGGTGATTTGCCTAATTTCATCACTGTTAACATGTCCGTTTACAAAACGCATCGTAAATGCGATGTTAACGCATGCGTTAACAACGCGTTAACGCATGCGTTTTGTTAACGCATGCATTAACATTGCATTTACAAATGTAAACGGTAATGTAATTAGGCAAATCACCTCTCATCAGCTGTTGTATATGCGTTTCAAACGCAATGAAAACGCGACCAAAACGCAACGTGTGAACGTGCCCTCAGGGTGAAGACACACATGGCGTTTTTGGGCCGTTTTTAGTTAGTGCTTTTTCAGATCGTTAAAACGCATGCGTTTTTGACCAGTTTGAATTAAGATAATTGCTCAAACCTGTCAAAAACGCATGCGTTTTTAACAATCTGAAAACGCACTAACTAAAAACGGCCCAAAAACGGCCTAAAAACGGCATGTGTGTCTTCACCCTTAGGGTGAAGACACACATGGCGTTTTTGGGCCGTTTTTGGGCCGTTTTCACTAAGTGCGTTTTCAGATCGTTAAAAACGCATGCGTTAAAAAACGCATGCGTTTTTGTCCGTTTTTCCGAAATTGCGCAATGAAAAACGGACAAAAACGCATGCGTTTTCAAAAAACGCATGCGTTTTTAAAAAACGGATGCGTTTTTTAACGCATGCGTTTTTAACGATCTGAAAACGCACTTGGTAAAAACGGCCCAAAAACGGCCCAAAAACGCCATGTGTGTCTTCACCCTTAGGCTGCGGTCACACGTGGCTTTTTGAACTCGTTTATGGCCCGTTTTTAAGGGCGCTGTCACACGTTGCGTTTGCAAACGCAGACGCAGACCAAACCGCGCCCACCGGGCGGTCCGCGGTCCAATCGCATCGGCGTTTTCAATAGAAACATAGAGAAACGCCGATGCGATTGGACCGCGGACCGCCCGGTGGGCGCGGTTTGGTCTGCGTCTGCATTTGCAAACGCAACGTGTGACAGCGCCCTTAGCAGTCTGTTTAAAAACCCATGCGTTAAAAAAAAATGCATGCATTTTTGACAGGTTTGACCAATTATCTTAATTAAAACTGGTCAAAAACGGATGCGATTAGGCAGATCACCTCTCCTCCAGCTGAGGAGAGGTGATCTGCCTAATTACATTACAGTTAACATTTGCAACAATGCGTTAACGTATGCATCAACAAACCGCACACATTAACATCACATTTACATTGGGTTTTGTAAACGTAATGTGGGCATGAGTTCATTAACAACTATGAAAACGTATGACAGATGGAATAAAAAAAAGTTTGATATATGTCCTAAAGATAATGGGGCTTATTTACTAAGGGTCCTGCAACCGCATTTCTGTCTGGTTTTCTGACGTTTTTGGGGATCGCGCCACTGGGACAGGCATTCAGAAGGGGACCTGATCGGATTTTGGCGCATCGGCGCCGGCTTCCATGGGACAGAAATCGGGGAATTCGTATTCGGACTGAGCGCAGGATTTAAGATTGAGGGCGCGTTCACACGTTGCGCTTTCGTCGCGTTCATAACGCGACGCTAGCGCACAGGGGGCGGAGTTTGGGGCGATCACATATGCGTTTCCAGAGAAACGCATGCGATCGGGTTATCAATCGCATGCGTTTCCCGGGAAACGCATATGCGATCGGCCCGAGCCCCGCCCACTGTGCGCTAGCGTCGCGTTTTGGTTGCGTTTTCATTGCGTTTGAAACGCATATACAACAGCTGATGTGAGGTAATTTGCCTAATTACATTACCGTTTACGTTTGTAAACGCAATGGTAACGCATGTGTTAACATCGCGTTTAAGATGCGTTTTGTAAACGGAAATGTTTACAGTTATGTAATTAGGCAAATAATCTCTCCTCAGCTGTTGTATATGCGTTTCAAACGCAATGAAAACGCAGGTCAAAACGCAACGTGTGAACGCGCCCTCAAAGGTGAACTCTGTCGGACGTGAGCGGGGAAGCGACACATGCAGGATATCGGGCACATGATCTTCTTGAATTGCTGCAGATGTTCATTCCGGTCGGACAACGCACTTGCGCAGGACGGGTCAGTCAATGTGGCCCAATGTCGTGTGCAGGTAGCCTTGTCCTGGATTCTGTGGGACAGTCCCAGGGGCGGATTAAGGGCGCGGTCCCACGTTGCGTTTGCAAACGCAGACGCAGACCAAACCGCGCCCACCGGGCGGTCCGCGGTCCAATCGCATCGGCGTTTTCAATAGAAACATAGAGAAACGCCGATGCGATTGGACCGCGGACCGCCCGGTGGGCGCGGTTTGGTCTGCGTCTGCGTTTGCAAACGCAACGTGGGACCGCGCCCTAAGGGTGAAGACACATGTGGCGTTTTTGGGCCGTTTTTAGTTAGTGCGTTTTCACATCATTAAAAACGCATGCGTTTTTTGAAAACGCATGCGTTTTTGACCAGTTTGAATTAAGATAATTGGTCAAACCTGCCAAAAACGCATGCGTTTTTAACGATGTGAAAACGCACTAAAAACGGCCCAAAAACGCCACATGTGTCTTCACCCTAAGACTTTCTATATACGGTACTAGAATGAAGCTTCCTGAGGAATGGAGGATGTGTCCCTTCTGCTGCTTTCAAACTGTGGCTTCAGGACCCTTTGAGGGCCTTCAAAGGTCCTGAGTTGCTCCTGTGTACATGTGTATTGAAAGCAGGAACAGATGTATGAGGATTTCATTGGTGAAGGACCTTCTCAGTATAAAATTTAGTGAGTGGTTTGGGTGGCCATGGGGCCCCTAGAAGGTTTAGGCCCCGGGGTACCACCCACATCGCCTATATTATATTCCACTACTAGAGGAGACTGGATATCAGCTGATGTCCTTCATTCCGGGACTGCTGGTGGTCTGCACCCAAGCTGAACTCCCCTACAATGGCGAAGCTGATGGTCCCTCGTGATGTCCAGGCTACAAATTACATTCACAACATGAGAGCTGATTCCATCCCCCCCTGCATTACATTAATATATACTGTAGGATGCAGAATCTGTAGCAGGACTCTCATTCCTATTGTTCCATTTATCTATGTTTTTCCTTTGTAATGTTTTGTTTGATTTGTAAATGTTCCCCATGATCCGTACAGAACATGATGACGTTATATAATTAATGATTTATTGTTATAATTACTATTATTATGTAGGAAAGAGATACTTTACGGATAGTTGCGTTGCAAAGACCTCTACTAGATTGCTGTTGTGAAACGATGATGTAATACCACCTTAACACCTGAAGGTGTCCTCAGCGTACCTCTACTACAGAGCATCAGTTTCCACGAGAAGCGCAGTACCCGTTCTTCGCCACAAGATGTCGCCCGCCCGAGCCCACAGTCGTTCCCCCTCCTGACCGCCGCGTGTCGCTGCTGTGCCGCCCTCTCCCGCTCTCCTCCTCCGTGGCCCATAACTCCCCGCGCCGTCCCCTCAGCCCGCCTCTGTAAAGATGGCGGCGGTGTCGGTGTTTCCCGGCGTGCGGCTCCTCAGTATCGGGGACGCGAACGGGGAGATCCAGAGACACGCGGAGCAGCGGGAGCTGCGGCTGGAGGCGCGGGGAGGGGAGATAGCGCTGTATAACGGTGAGTGGCGCCGGGGGGAGTCTGACTGCAGTGCACACGGTGCGGTATTATGTGCGGTACTGGAGGAGGGAGCCCGGATATGACTATACAGGATGACATATATAGGATGTATCTCTATAATACATTGTAGTAATAGTATATGTGGGACATAATTGTGTTATAACTGGGGGCTCATCTCATCGCTGGACGTAAATGATGGGGGTTATAGCAGCGTCAGGTGCAGTATGGGGTTAATCTGTGTAAGGGGGGCCCTGCCTATATATTAAGCGGGGGGCCAGATATACATAGATCAGTATCTGGGGGGGGGGGGGGGGGGTCTTTTGTGTCATGTGACTTCATTTCGGATTGGGGGACGTATAGTCGGAGCCTGCACCAACTTTATAGTCCCGTCATGTCCCTTCACGCTCCTGTAGTCATGCGATGGGATAGATGGTGGAGGGAGGTTAGAGACTGCAGGACTGAGGAGAAAGGACCATCGTGTCACGAGTGCAGGACCTTCAGAAGGGTCCACCTATTACTCAACAGACCTAGAGGACCCTAAAACTATGACAATCTTCACCTATCAGATTGTTTCCTGCCTGGTCCTCAGGTTTTCTCCCAATGGTATCAGATGACAGAGGCTGCTGCAGCTAGTAGTCAGCTTCTATCTCACCCCAAGTGCTTTACATACAGCAGTTCTTTTCTGTAATGTCCTGTACGCTCCTGCTGATGCTTCTGAGTAAGGGTTATGGAGCCGATCCTCCTCTGCAGTCTGTGTGCGGTGTATGGGAGACGACATGGCAGCCAGTCTCTGTGTCATTGATTTGTAATTTACTTAGTGCATTAGTTAACTTCATTCTCAAGATCTCTGCTTGCTGTCAGTGCATGGAGTTCAGGCTTCTTCATGTAAGCTGCAACCACATAAATCCCACAGCAATGGTCTCCTTCCTAGACTGATCTCCAAACCCATCTTTTCAGCATAGTTTGTTACAGTGTATCAGCCCCACAGGTGGATCATCTTGAAGGTCATGGACATATCGGGCCGGATTATTACAGATTGACACTTTTGGGGAGATTATGACGTGTTTCTATGACGTACAGAAGCAGTGAAATAATTGCAAATTCTTGCTCACTATAGGAATTTGATTAAAATTGCCAATACGCCGCCTCAGAGCCGCGTTCCCAGGTCGAGTCTGCGGTCTTTTCATAAATCGGCGAATGATTTCACGCAGAACTGCGTCAGGTCGGACGTGACATAGTTTAGCCCGGCGGTCACATAAGCCATAAGTTGTCACTTTTTGGGCTGATCCACCTGTATTCAATCTATAACCACCTTGACACAATGTACTATCCACCCGGAGGTTATAGGTCGGATACAGGGGATCGGACCAGGAGGTTGTAGATCGGATACACTGTATCCAATCAGCCCGGTGGTTATAGATTGGATGGTTGTCCAGTGTATCAGGTTTGGATTATACGCAGGTTTGTATGTGGATGATCCTTAGATTGATAATCTCATGCACACACTGCTGGAGCGCGGAGGAGAAATCCCCTGCAAAATGTGGGGCCAGACCGAGGGAGCAAATCCACATGTTAGATTCCTGTACAGACCCCACTGTGTGCAGGAGCCCCTTACATTGTATCCGTTCACTGACAGCAAGCTAGTTACTAAACGCTACTTTTTAAAAGTTTATGCAGTGTTTTAGATTATTGCTACAACTCTGTTCACACCTGCAGCCGTATAGATCCATCAGATTCATCACATGATGGACCGGAGCCACAGACTTGGGGGTTGAGGGTCCATAATATTGGACAGGACCTGCACACCGGGGGGGTCCTATACCTCCTGCTACTGTGTGGGATTCAGCTGCCGCTATTGGGGGGGGGGTCTTATTACTTGCACAAGATTTGGCTTTAGACTTGTTCTGTACTGGTGATTCCTAGAGCGCTGTTCACATCTGCATTGTCACCTGGCGAGGAGAAGGGTTGGATCTTTCTCAGCCCCATGGCTGGATTGTGCTCCCTTCTCCCTGTTTAGTGCGGCCCCATTGTTCCCCCTCTGCAGCCCTGAAATCAAGGGGATTTGTGGTGAGGAGGAGGGGGGAAGCCTCATCCCATTGTCACCAGCCCGGGGATAGAGAGACCCCTCGCTGGGATTTTGTGGTGGTCTCACAAAAGGTTTCCTTAGCCGTGCCCCCTGGAGACTCATGACTCCGGCCGCCCTATAAACCGGCAGCGACTGTCATGGTAATGAGCCGGGTTTTATCTTTGTATGGCACAGATGCGGCTCTGCCCGGGAGGAGGCCGGTACCTGGCACAGATGCCACGCGGGCCGTACAGAAGGGGTTGGATGTTGTGGGGTCTGATGCTTGGGGCCATGACATGTCCAGATGCTGAGCTCTGATGCATCTTGCATATGTCTAGAAGTGCTGTGAGATGGAGGGGGGCCTTACCAAGGAGGATACAGGAAAATACCAGGGGGTGACGATGCCCGGCAGCTTTTATATACCCCACAGACTCATGGTGTGACCCACAGACGCCTCATCTGTCATAAGACACCACCTATACAGAAAAATGAACTGTAACCTTTATAACGTCTTCCTAAACCTCTTCAAGATGGGGAGGTCCTTGTCATGTGACCTGTTGACTATTTTGGATGAGGTACCCCTATCTAAAGAGAAGCTGTTGCCACATTTTCACCTAAAAAGCTACTGAGAGGTTCCTATAGAGCCCTATCAACTAAGTGACCCCCTTTTTTTAGCTAACAATTATTTCCCTTTCATCTGCATAAATCAACTTTGTTATTTCCTGGCACCGGAGGAGGTGTTTACTACTTGGCCGGCCCCTCCCATATCCTGTGCCTCTTTTTATCATGTCATGTGACCTGGTTGACATCACTACAGGTCCTTTAGCCTCCTAACATCGGCAAACTGTACACCATGCATATATCTGATCACATTAAATCACAGAAGCCTCTATGGACTTCTGCTCCTTCTCCATGGAGGCTGCTGTCATTTCATGTGATCAGATAGGTACATTGGTTAGACCTTGCAGATGATGTCCTCCTAGTCACCTGACTTTGTGTCCAAAGATATAACAGAGCTCTCCATACAGCAGAATATTAGTCTGTAAATCAGAACATGAAGGCGCGGTAAAGCAAGTCCATTTTAAATATGCAGGACTCGCGTCAGGTGAGTTGCATATAAGTTTACGAACTGATTTTTATAACATTTCAGCCATGGAAAGGCACCAGTTAGGAATAATGGCAGTGTTTGTTTTTTTTTAATAGTTTTTAATAAATCTTTATTTTGGGTGGGTTAATTTGCACGACAGGTTCTCTTTAAATTAGACTAATACAGATAGCAGGCATTGATGTAGCAGCATCATATTTATGTCCCACGATTGTAATGAAGACTTGTCCTCACACTGCTGTGCTCTGTGCATTGAGATAACCTCTTCCTTCATGAGAGATTACTGTACCTTGATGTACCAGAACAATACCTCGCAAAGCAGCAGTGTGAGACCAGTACAAACTGTGCCATATAAATGCATATTTCCCAGTCCTGCTGCGTGATTACACCTCCAGTGCAATACAGAACTGTGGCTGCACAGAGCACAGCAGTGTGAGGACATGCCCACACTTCAATCCTGGGATGTAAATCCATTTTTCAGTTCTGCTGCTACTGACATACACAGAGCTATGATTACAAAGATCTCCCACTGGCTGCAGTCTGTATGGTCAAACCCGCTGATAGGTTCCCTTGAAATTGATTACATTGTTATTTTTGTACACGTCTCAGCTCACACTGCTCTGTTCTGAGCCTCTGGCATCGTCCTCAACGGGTCTGACTGGAAGAATAGCAGTGTGTATGTGACGGATACTGTGACCGGGCACTCCCCAGGTGTAAGGAGGGTGTGAACATGGCCTCATGTACTTGTCTCATCTGTCATCTATTTGTCTCCTCCAGAAAATGTCTGCGTGTTCAAGTGCACGATCACCGCGGACACGGAGTGCAGCCGCGTGGGGAAGCAATCCTTCATCGTCACCCTGGGGTGTAACAGTGTCCTGGTGCAGTTCGCCACCCCGGCAGGTGCGTCCCAGTGGTCCGCAGGGGGTGTAATCAAGTTTCTCACTTTACCATAAAATGTCCTTAAAGCGCCACCTAGTGGACGAATGACGTAGCGGGATGCAGAATGTATGTAACCACACGTCTCTTCTACTCAGATTTCTGCTCCTTTTACAATATCATCAAGAACTGCCGGAGTTCATCTGGTGACAAAAGTGTCTTCAGCGAGCGTACCGAGGAGTCCTCAGCCGTGCAGTACTTCCAGGTATGTCCACATCCGTGTCTGCGCTGTGCCAGGCTCTCGGGTGCCGCCGCCATTTTTATTAAAGTCTGACTTCTTCCCCTCTGCAGTTCTATGGTTACCTGTCACAGCAGCAGAACATGATGCAGGACTATGTCAGGACCGGCACTTATCAAAGAGCTATCTTACAAAACCACACAGACTTCAAGGACAAGGTGAGAGGCCCTTGTCCTAGGAGCTAGCACTCTGCCCCAAGTCAGGATTTGCTATGACTCTCCACATATTCTCTCTCTCTCAGGTAGTCTTGGATGTTGGCTGTGGTTCAGGGATCTTGTCCTTCTTTGCGGTTCAGGCCGGCGCTCGTAAGGTGTACGCAGTGGAAGCGAGTTCAATGGCGCAGCACGCTGAGGTGAGCCCCACGACCTGTGACCTGTGCTCTAGTGATAGGCCTGGTCCTGGTTATTCACCACCTCCTGTGTCTTGTACAGCTGCTGGTGAAGAGTAACAACCTGACTGATCGGATAATAGTCATCCCAGGGAAGGTGGAGGAAGTGGCTCTCCCCGAGCAGGTGGATATTATTATATCTGAGCCCATGGGATACATGCTCTTCAATGAGCGCATGCTGGAGAGTTACCTACATGCAAAGAAGTTTCTGAAACCTAATGGTAAGAGATGAAAACATGTAAAGATCACAAATGTCAACAGTTACCACCCTATTACTACCCCTATGTAAAAGCGTGAAGAAATCAGGTGATGCTTATCTATCATGTCTTACGAAGAGAACTTGTATTCTCGAAAGCTCACCATAAAACATACTGTTGGCCTCAAAAAGGTATCGCCTCCTCTTCTGTTCTACATGGCTAACATGGTACCAATCTACACATACCCTTATGTGCAAGAATATATCTACTATACTGCCCCACTATGTACAAGAATATAACTAGCAAAATACTGCCCCCTATGTACAAGAATATAACTCCTATAATACTGCCCCCTATGTACAAGAATATAACTACTATAATACTGCCCCCTATGTACAAGAATATAACTACTATAATACTGCCCCCTATGTACAAGAATATAACTACTATAATACTGCCCCCTATGTACAAGAATATAACTACTATAATACTGCCCCCTATGTACAAGAATATAACTACTATAATACTGCCCCCTATGTACAAGAATATAACTACTATAATACTGCCCCCTATGTACAGGAATATAACTACTATAATACTGCCCCCTATGTACAAGAATATAACTACTATAATACTGCCCCCTATGTACAAGAATATAACTACTATAATACTGCCCCCTATGTACAAGAATATAACTACTATAATACTGCCCCCTATGTACAAGAATATAACTGCTATAATACTGCCCCCTATGTACAGGAATATAACTACTATAATACTGCCCCCTATGTACAGGAATATAACTACTATAATACTGCCCCCTATGTACAAGAATATAACTGCTATAATACTGCCCCCTATGTACAGGAATATAACTACTATAATACTGCCCCCTATGTACAAGAATATAACTACTAGAATACTGCCCCCTATGTACAAGAATATAACTACTATAATACTGCCCCCTATGTACAGGAATATAACTACTATAATACTGCCCTCTATGTACAAGAATATAACTACTATAATACTGCCCCCTATGTACAGGAATATAACTACTATAATACTGCCCCCTATGTACAAGAATATAACTACTATAATACTGCCCCTATGTACAGGAATATAACTACTATAATACTGCCCCCTATGTACAGGAATATAACTACTATAATACTGCCCCCTATGTACAAGAATATAACTACTATAATACTGCCCCCTATGTACAGGAATATAACTACTATAATACTGCCCCCTATGTACAGGAATATAACTACTATAATACTGCCCCCTATGTACAGGAATATAACTACTATAATACTGCCCCCTATGTACAAGTATATAACTACTATAATACTGCCCCCTATGTACAAGTATATAACTACTATAATACTGCCCCCTATGTACAGGAATATAACTACTATAATAATGCCCCCTATGTACAAGAATATAACTACTATAATACTGCCCCTATGTACAGGAATATAACTACTATAATACTGCCCCCTATGTACAGGAATATAACTACTATAATACTGCCCCCTATGTACAAGAATATAACTACTATAATACTGCCCCCTATGTACAAGTATATAACTACTATAATACTGCCCCCTATGTACAGGAATATAACTACTATAATAATGCCCCCTATGTACAAGAATATAACTACTATAATACTGCCCCTATGTACAGGAATATAACTACTATAATACTGCCCCCTATGTACAGGAATATAACTACTATAATACTGCCCCCTATGTACAGGAATATAACTACTATAATACTGCCCCCTATGTACAAGAATATAACTACTATAATACTGCCCCCTATGTACAAGAATATAACTACTATAATACTGCCCCCTATGTACAAGAATATAACTACTATAATACTGCCCCCTATGTACAAGAATATAACTACTATAATACTGCCCCCTATGTACAGGAATATAACTACTATAATACTGCCCCCTATGTACAGGAATATAACTACTATAATACTGCCCCCTATGTACAGGAATATAACTACTATAATACTGCCCCCTATGTACAGGAATATAACTACTATAATACTGCTCCTCTGCAGGTAACATGTTCCCCACTATCGGAGACGTTCACCTCGCACCATTTACAGATGAGCAGCTTTACATGGAGCAGTTTACAAAAGCCAATTTCTGGTGAGTGTCCCCCCTCCTCCCTGTCCGTCTGCTTTGGCTCTGTGTCCCCTCCTCACCACCCCTCCTCCGCAGGTATCAGCCATCTTTCCATGGCGTGGACCTTTCGGCTCTGCGTGGAGCTGCTGTGGATGAGTATTTTAAGCAGCCGGTTGTGGTAAGTGGATCGGTGCGGTGCATGGCGTTGCCTGGTTTTCCTTCCATGATCCATTAACCCTTTCTTTCCTCTCTCTGCAGGACACCTTTGATATAAGAATACTGATGGCCAAATCTGTGAAATATACAGTGAATTTCCTGGATGCCAAAGAGACGGATTTGCACAGGTATGTGACTCTTTCCATGGCCTCTGCTCTCTCGCTCTGGATGGTTTTGGTGGTAGTAATGGTCTCCCCCCACAGGATAGAGATCCCCTTCTCCTTCCACATGCTGCACTCTGGCCTGGTACACGGCTTGGCCTTCTGGTTTGACGTGGCTTTCATTGGATCCATGTAAGTAGTGTCTAACATGTATGACCTGTGTCTCCAAAGGAGTATTTTTATTACTCTCATGGCTCATCGATCAGCATGTCACCGAATCCTACTCTAAATCTACCATCCTGGTAACCCAGGGACACTTGGTCATAGATCCAGGCACCGTGCCTGTGGTTATATTTTCTTATTTGTTTTCCATCGCCTATTACCTTCTAAAATCAACTTTTACAATTTATGCTAATGAGCTAGGTGTTACCAGAGTCCCTCCGTGCTGTAGATTGTCATTCATTACCCTTATTTCATTGTGAATCTGCAGAACGGAGGGTCTCTGGGTAATTTTAAGTTGTTTTTAGAAGGTATAAGGCCCTGGATAAGACACATGAGATTATCAGCATCACGGTGGAGTAAGTGTCCCTGGTTTATCATGATGGGTTTTTTTGGTATTTTTAAGGGTATTTACATACTTGAGTGAGACACTGGCCTCACAGGTCATTTTATGACCTTCTTCCCACCTTTTTTATTACTCTACAGAATGACTGTCTGGCTGTCTACATCCCCCACCGAACCCCTCACCCACTGGTACCAAGTCCGCTGCCTTCTGCAGTCCCCGCTTTTTACCAAAGCTGGAGACACGCTGTCTGGAACAGTCCTGCTCATTGCTAATAAGAGGTAGGAGTGTGCGCTGACCTCGCCCCCTGCCTCCCCTCACTCCCCGCTGCTCTTACCCTGCTGACATGACGCCTTCTTGTCCTCTTCTCCCTGCAGGCAGAGTTATGATATCAGTATTGTCGCTCAGGTTGATCAGACTGGATCCAAATCAAGTAATCTGCTGGATCTGAAGAACCCCTTCTTTAGGTGGGTCCCTGTGTCCGCACGTCATAGTATTTGTATCATCAGGGAGGAGTATTTGAGTGTTTGTGTGTGTTACAGGTACACCGGCAGCACGCCGTCCCCACCCCCCGGATCACACTACTCCTCACCTTCCGAGAACATGTGGAATACGTCGGGGGGATACTCCATGAACACAGGAATGGCCATGGGAGGTGAGTGATGTCCATATGTATAAAGGGCTGGGTGTAGCGGTTCTGTTTTTGTGGGAGTGTGAAAGATATAATTGGGTTTCTGTGTGCAATGCCCAGGGTTGACTAATGCCTGTGTGTTTCCTCCCCTGCCAGGCATGCCCACGGCGTACGATCTCAGCAGTGTTATAGCTGGAAGCTCAGGCATCAGTCACAGTAACCTCATCCCTCTAGGTGAGCAGCAGGCGGTCGCGTGTTCTCCTGCATCTCTGCGCCCGGAGCCCCAAGACCTGAGACACGGAACCTCCAGTAATACCACAATCTCCATTCTCTCATAACTTCACCCTCCCCCATCGCAGCAGCTTAAAATCTACGCATTCACTTGTTTCTCAAATGTTGTCCTGCTGCATGTCCGTCATGGGATGAAGTGTAGGCTTAGTCATCAATTAACAATCCCCCAAGTAACTAAACCCTAATCCCCTCCATTAACAGCAACCTCCTAGTCTAAATCGCCACCTCCTGGGAGGACTAACTCGTCACCTTCATTACTTACACCATAGACATGAAGATAGAAAATCATGGTGCATGTCCATGTCTGACCACAGGTATATAAAGTGAGTGCAGCTCTGGAGTATAATGCAGGATGTAACTCAGGATCAGTACAGGATAAGTAATGTCATGTATGTACACAGTGACTGCACCAGCAGAATAGTGAGTGCAGCTCTGGGGTATAATACAGGATGTAACTCAGGATCAGTACAGGATAAGTAATGTCATGTATGTACACAGTGACTGCACCAGCAGAATAGTGAGTGCAGCTCTGGGGTATAATACAGGATGTAACTCAGGATCAGTACAGGATAAGTAATGTCATGTATGTACACAGTGACTGCACCAGCAGCAGAATAGTGAGTGCAGCTCTGGGGTATAATACAGGATGTAACTCAGGATCAGTACAGGATAAGTAATGTCATGTATGTACACAGTGACTGCACCAGTAGCAGAATAGTGAGTGCAGCTCTGGAGTATAATACAGGAGGTAACTCAGGATCAGTACAGGATAAGTAATGTCATATATGTACACAGTGACTGCACCAGCAGAATAGTGAGTGCAGCTCTGAGGTACAATAGATAAGTAATGTCATGTATGTACACAGTGACAGTGCAGCTCTGGAGTATTGTATAGGATTTGTGATGAATCTGTTGATCACTTTTGTGATCTGGTGGTCAGAGGTGAACATCCCCTTGAATATCTGGCAGTGTGGTCTGTGTAGACCTCTAGTATTAGGAAGCATTTCTGTACTTGTAGCCACCAAATGGTAACTTGTATCTCTGTTCCTAATTTAGTTTTGCAACTCTGACATCCGCATGGTCCAAACTGTGACACACACACACACACACCACTACATACCCCCCCATCATAGTGTGGTGGTGACCTCCCCTCTCTAACCCCATCACTAGGGCAGGATCCATAAACACTGACCCCTCCATAGTGACCGGACTAACCATGTAACCCGGTGAATGCGCCTGACATAAGCAGCCACCAGACCCACAAGGCGCAGGTGGCTGCTTATAGCCTGTTGTATGTGTTGTTTATGGCGCTCGTCTGCATCCTGTGGCAGGGCATGCTGGGAGTTGTAGTCTTGCAATAGCTGTGCAGCCACAATTTGCAGACCGCTGCCTTGTAGCAGATGTCTTATATTTTTTTGGAATTGGAGGTTCTCAGGTCTTATTATTTTTTTTGATCCATTTACCACATGGACACGTCCAGCCGGACCTCCGCTCATACACTGAGCCCAGAACCTCTTCATTCCAGAATCGGTCCTGGTCCAATAGTGTAAAAGGAAATATTACAACTTGAGAACCTCATTTGCATCTTGTGGGGTTGTCCCAGATTTTACTAATGTTCAGACAATTGTATATTTTGGGGGTAGGGGGTGATGATGGCCTGACCTTAGGATAGATCAATGCCAGAGATGTGGGGGTCCGAATCTTGTAGTGCCCGTTCAGCATTCTGTAGTTTCTGCATTGCCTGCAGTTGGGCAGGGCTCATTCTAGACTATTTTGTCCCTTTAAATTTATGTTAAAGGGGATGATGGAGAGGACTGGGGCCCCTGGAGACTCTGGGATTAGATGTTGGACCCCTGCTAGTCACTTGCTAATGATCCTGAGGCCAACCCATGTGTATTGTAGGTCTGTAAAACCTGGGGGCGGTTAAAGGCAATGTCACGGGTTAGAAATAAAATAGTCTTTGGTGGCACCAGCCCTGGAGACGAGGTGATTTGTAACCCTGGACATCCCCTTTAAGTGGTAGACTGCATAGTAGTGAGTGGTTGGTGCAGTCTTGTACACTGTGGTCTCGCTGTGGGGAAATGTCTGTCCTATAACCTTCCCGTCTCCATCCCCCACCTCCTCCCCCCCCCCCGTTTCCTTGCAGCTAACACGGGAATCGTAAATCACACCCACTCCAGAATGGGATCTATCATGAGCACAGGGATTGTACAAGGTGAGGCCCTGCCGCTGCGCCATGACTTGTCTCGTCTCTCTGTCTCCAGGGATGTGCAAAAAACTTCTTGTTCTTTTTTTGTTTTTTTCTCTTCCTCTCCCGCAGGATCGGCCACAGGACAAGCTGGTTCTGCCTCCTCCACCCACTACCCAGTCAACAACCAATTCACCATGGGCGGCCCGGCCATCTCTATGGCTTCCCCCATGTCCATCAATACCAACACAATGCATTATGGGAGTTAAGAGTTGCTCATCCTTTCCCCGCACCCTCTACGCCCCCTCCATCCCCCCAAAGCAACAGGAAACCAAATGCCGCAGAGACGTCTCTGCCCTCCCCCCGATATCTCCTCCTCCTTCCTATCTGCCATCTTGGTTTCTAGCTGCCCCTCCCCCTCAGAGCCGGCTGCTTTCTGACAATGGACTTGTACATTTTTTTTTTGTTTTGTTTTTTTTTTTAAACGTACTTTAAAATAAAACAGCTGTCGCGCAGTGTCATAAGAAGAAAGGCGCGTGACGGAGCCGCCTGAGAGGGGCGTCGTGTCTGATACTCCCATTGCTGTGAATTAGGATTGGATCAGTACCGGGGGTCCGCCTCACCAGGATTTCTCTTTCTTGCGGGGGAATATTTCATGTTTACGTTGCAGCCGCTTTCTCGTATTCAAATATTTTTTTCCCCCTCCTGTACACCCCCTATATTTGCAGTAACCTTGTCATTGAGGCGGAGCCTAATCTTGCCCCACCCTAACGCTTCAGCAGCGCAGCCTGTGACACTACATTGTGCATGTCCCGTCGGGAAGAGACAGAAGCTCCTCGCCTCGTTCTCACACAGTCTTACGATTCTGCGCCCTATGGACGGCCTTAAAGGGTGACGCCGCGGAGGCATCAGTCCTGGCTTGTTGATTGGTTAAGAACTAGCGACATCATCGCGGCTGAAGCGCTGTCTCCTCTTATGCTTGATACTTGTGATCTCCCTATTGGCCGGCAGGATGGTGGTCTTCTGCCTTCTATGTCGGTGACCTGGGGGCGACCCCCTTTGATTTGTTCTCCGTTGGTTTTGGGGCTGGATGGACCTTGAGCTGTGTACCGGCATGCGTATATAGTCTGGAGAGTGTACTGTTAATGGTGTAGTCTGTGACAGGTATGGGGTTGACTTTTAAGGGGGCGGGCGGGTGGAGAATGTGTATAATCGCCTTTCTGTTCTCTCTGCGGGGGGCACAATCTGAACTGGCTCTCTAGATAGGAAGACAAATTTGTTTTTTTTTTGTCGCTTGAGCTGCGCGACTACGACTACAACTTCAGTATTCACAATGATCAGGTTCAAGTCATCGTGGTCCATCCTCTCCCGGTGTTTCCTTTTTAGTTTTCGGAGACTGACAGAATTTCGTGTGCTGGAAGCGGCATGGGGTGGGAGGCGGCCATTGTTGCTCGGGGGCGGGGCTGTGGGATGTTTAATGTGAATCTCTTCCGTTACGCTGGACTCTCCTCGGTCTCCCATCCTCTCTCCTACCTCTGTTTTCTCCACTTGTACGGCAGAGTGGATGAATCATGTCCTGAATGCGTCCGTCCCTGCATCATGTGTGTGCTACACCCCCCTCGGGACGTGCTCCGCCTGCCCTGCAATGATTCCTTCTGGTATCGGGCCGGAGCATATCCTTCATGTACTGGTTTGGATCCTCAGGTTTTTTTATTTTTTAGGGTTTCTTTTTGTTGTGCCCACCCCCTTGTCTTCTGTCTCTGTGTCCTCTGTGGGATGGCAGACTGTCGTATTAGGATGGCTTTTCAGAGGTAATGTCTGAAGACACATAGGAAACCATTGCTAACAACAGCTGCTGGTCTTATTTCTGCCTGTAGTGTTCAATAAAGTTGGGAGGGATTTTTTGTTTTGTTTAGGTGTGTATAATTTTATTTTTTTTTTCCCCTCACTTTGTATGGTGACCAGAGAAAAATAATTTGTCTACCAGTCAAACACCCCCCTTCCGGCCTTTGGTTCTGATGTCGCACACCGCCGGCCAGTTAGTGGCTGTATTCGGTATTGCAGCATATTACAGGCCGAGAAAGCGAAAGCAGCGTGATGGGGAGTAATTTTAACACTTGATTGCTGGGGATTTTGGGTGTCAGACGCCCCCCATCTTCTGTAGCTAGAAATGTGATTCTGATGTCACAGAAAAGATTAGAATTTCCTCTTTTGGATCACATCAGGATTGTAGTGCTAGAGATACAGAGCGTTACAGAAATAGTTTGAGACTGGATCTAGATCTGCATCTTTAACTGCCTTTCTCTCTGGTTCTGAAGATCACGGGAACCTGATGTGATCTGAAAGATAAGATTTTGGTCTTTAATATGACACCAGCAGCATGTTTCTAGGTCCTATAGAACTGAAGATGGGAACGTCTGAAGTGACTCTCTCTCTGCAGCCTCTAACCTCATCTCTGGTAAAATGTGACTCTTTTCTACTCCATGTCGAGTGACTTTTGAGAAGTTTTTTTTTCCATATATCAATGAGTTAGATTTTCACACGGGGTAATTCAAGAAAGTACTACATCTCTCAGCATGCGCCCATATCTGTATGCTTGGTGTTGTAGTCTTGCTGCTTTGCCCCAGCTATACTTTAACACTTTTATCCATAGGACTTGTTCACACTGGCATCTGTTTGCTAATAATGTGTAATGGAAGATGTGTCCTGCTCTTTCCTGGTGGTGCCTAGAAGATGATAGTGTGAACAAGCCCTAGGGGATGTGTATGTAAACAATAATTGTAACCAACTGCAAGCACGATGTGGTGAGGATGGGGTTTCTATTCACTGATGGACAGCAGAGATCTTGAATATAACCCTCTTAATGCCTGATCTGACAGAAAACGGGCGAGACAGAAATGTAATAAGGATATAGAGAACCTGTGAATTTCCTGTGTGCGATCCTGCAGTGAAGGTTGTCTGGTTAGGAATGCTTACAGGACTCTTAAAGGGATCTACCAGCAGGATGAAGGACTGAAGGGCTCCAGGTTCCTTGCGTGTTAAGTGTTCCTGGTGCTAGATGCCCTTTAAATATGGATGGAGCAGGGATTTAAATAGGTTCTGATGCAAAGAATGGATCCTAGTGTGAGACTATAGCCGCCCCCCCCCCCCCCCCATACCCATGCTACACTGCCATGGGTACTGGACTCCATGTAAAGTAGAATGATGCTGGGAGTCCCTGCAAGATTAGTGCACCATAGGCAGACTGTTGCAGCACTGGAATCATATAGTGTCCAGTCTGCTGTATAATTTCTATATGGATTGAACGTACCTGTGTGAATGGGGCCTTATACTGAAGATTTATCCACCAGCTCAGGGTCTCATGTAAGTCAGTGTCCACGAGGTGATCATCTAGTGATGGAGCCGCTGAACCAGTAACATTTGGTTTCAAGGGTGGAACTTGGAACAGCTGCTGCAATCTCTACTATTCTGTGATTGTTTTTTTTTTTTTTGTTTTTTTTTTTAAGGGAACCTGTCTCCACATTTTTCCTAAATACAGCTAGCAACAGGTTTCCATAGAGCCCTAGTAATGTCACCCATCTTTTAGCTAAAAAGCTTGTTTCCCCCTCACATCCCCATAAAATCAACTTTGTTATCTTACCTGGCATACAGCCCAGTCCTGCAGGAGTCAGAGGATATGTCCTGCTTGGCAAAGTTCAGCCATTCCTTCCTTCCTTCCTATTCAGCACTGCATGTCATGTGACTAGGGTGATGTCATCTACAGTCCTTCACCCACAAACATTAGCAAAATCTACCTCCTGTATGTATCTGATCTCTCTGATTTCATGTGATCTGATACATACATGGGGTAGATTTTGCAAATGTTTGGGTAAAGGACTAGATGACATCACCCTGGTCACATGACATGCAGCGCTGAATGGTAAGATGACATTGAGAAGAGCTGCTAGTCTGAGCAAGACAAGCCCCCTCCCAAGATAAAACAGTTAATTGTGACCAGATGATCAGGAGATGCTCACCTGGAGACTTCTTTGTTTAATGTGTATCACCATGTAAGGTGGTCTTGATGCCGTGTATAGGTGCTGCTGGGCTCCAAAGTACCATGACACCCGAGCCTGGCCGGTATGCAATAATATAATGGTATGGGAAGGTAGATGTTTTTTGGTGTACTATAGGGGGCGCTAATACCAAATAATAAAGAGTTACAGAAAAGAATCTATATACGATGTATAGTCCTGGAAGAGCCTTTCATTCCTCATCAATTACTCCAGGAATGGTTTTTTTTGTATAGTCAACGACTCTACCCAATAAACTTTTTACTTTATAAAGATAATTTTCCGTAACTCATTTCATTATTTGGTATTTGTGCACCAAAAATTTTTCCCGCCCCATTTTCTGACCTTTTATATTAAAACCCCCTCTTTGCTGGATCTGGCTGTACGCCAGGTAAGATAACAAAGTTAATTTTAGGGGGATGTGCAGGAAACGATTTTTAGCTAAAAGAAGGGGGGGGGGCATCTAGTGAATGGGGCTCTGTCGCTAGCTGTAGGTGAAAAATGTGATGGGTTCTCTTAACTGTAAATTTTTTTTTTTTTGTAATTCAGCCATTTCCTTTAAGGGGGTTATAATAATAATTGCTAGCTCCTCTCCATGGGTAGTGTGTGGTATTGCAGCTAATATCCATTCATCTCACACTACAGCTAGCAGCAGACTTGTCTTCCAACTTCTGGACAATCCCTTTAATATCATCGTAGTAAGAGATGAACTCGTGCTGCATCCAATTCATAAATCATGTAGGTGGGAATTGTAATGTGTGGGGGAGCGTTCCGTGTCTAGTGTAATTTTTTTTCCTATATAAAGTTTACATCGGCCTCCAATAAACTATAGGCTGGGGGGGGGAGTTGTACTTGATCTAAAGCCTGAATGTCACAGGAGTGTTGTGAAGTGTCTTAGCCCCATCACATTCCTAAGGTTCTGCTGTCATGTCTGATTTTGGGTCTGGAGCCTCTATGTATCACTGTGGGCAGAGGAGACCCGGCTCTAATAACACGTAGGTACAAGAGAAAAGAACATTTCTTTATTAAGAGAAGAAATCATCTTATGGCTACAGAGAAGTGATGTCCCCATCACTGTGTGACCTTACAACAGGCCCAGGATCCCTCGCTCCCCTCCGGCCCCTTACATCTTCTGGGTGGTGATGTGTGCCTTGGGGGTTGTAGTGACGGGTGCTGCCGGCTGCTCCTCCACTCTCCAGAAGAAGTATTCCTGCAGCGGAGCACAAGCCGCATGTTATTACATGTCATGTACAACAGGGGGCGCTCCTCCTATACACACACAGCTACAATATTTTGTTGGCTTTAATTTTCAAGAGCACTAATAAGGGATCATTGAGTATCTTACAGTAAGTTAGTAGCACACTTTATCCTATGACCACCAGCCAATCAGATTGGGAAATAAAAAAAGGAAGGACCTAGATTGGGTTTTAACATATAAACTCCCCTGATTATTGCATGGGATGGAGGAGTCCTGCAACTGTCCATCACAGGGAACCTGCCATCAGGACTTCTCAGTTTGACCTTATGGCAGGTTACCATAGGCTAACACTAATTACAAGTCTTTTATAATAGATATTCTTGGTTCCAAGTCCCGGTGTCGTCATCATTATCTCCTCTCTGCTGCCCTGGGTGGGGGCGGAGCCAGGAGCAGTGATGACGACACAAGGACTTGTAGCCATGTAACAGACACCCCCCTTCCACTGGCCCAATTCTCTTTGCTTGCAGGGAGCCAGGTCTACTTTTATAACTGATTGGAGTTCAGAATGTTTATTAGAAAAGACTTGTAATTAGAAGTCGTCTATGACAACCTTTCCTTTGGTCCAAATGTGAAGTCCTGTTGATGGGTTCCCTGTAAGTGACAGTTTTAGCATTGAAGAACTGTAATTAGGTTAAAATGTGAAGTCCCGATGACAAGTTCCCTTTAAAAGGGGTTGTCCAGATTTACTTATGTAAAGGGTAGTGGGCCTGGACCTATAACCACGCTATGGCAGTGATGTCACCACTGTGTATATATATATATATATATATATATATATATATATATATATATATATACACACACACACACACACATATTTGAGGCCCGACCAACCCCTCTCAGTGCTGTGCATTATATATGACCCACCCCCCACCCGTGCTTAGGCTTCATTACTCTATACAGATATGCCATGAGGCCCCTGCCCGCAGCCCCGGTATGACTGTAATATCACAATCTCCGTACCTTGCAGCCCACAGCCAGGAGCACATGTAGCAGCGCTATACTCGCCAGCGTACCAATAGCCACCATTTTATTATCTCGCCGGACGTGCGGCCAGAAGGCAAAGATTAGAACAAAGCCGGAGAGACACATGGCCACCAGGAGGATGATCCAGCGGAATATCTCATAGGGAACCACACACAGGACCTACCAGGAGGAATACAGGGTTAGATAGCATCTTCATGGTAACATCACAGTGTAGTCGCTCCAGCTCCCTCTTCTGGGGGTGAAGGGTTGGGTGTATGTGTAAGTACTCACCGTAGAAGGAATGTAGGCGGATAAGGAGTATCCATAGACACACACGGTCTCCATAAAGCTATAGGTGCTCACCCCAGAGCTCACCCCCTTCCTCCACTGAAGGAATCCCCAGAGGGCGAGCGGCACCAGCCAGGCGTAGCTGTATATGACGATGCCAGCCACTGTGACTGCAGGAGAGAGGGGAGGTCAGTCACAGCACCCTGCGTCCCATGTAACACCCTGCGTCCCATCACCCACCTTTGTGGAACTGGGGGCTGTAGTTGTAGTCCGGCTTGCCGTGCATCTGAATAAACGTCGCCAGGTTCCCCACCACAGTGACCGTGATCACCAAGGTGGCGCAGATCCAGAACGGCCCTGGGGAGAGAAGCAGGCTGCGTGCTTAAAGGGGCGTTCCACCGGATAGAGATGAGAACGCGCTGTCCCTCCTGCGCACTCACCGTACAGATCTGGGTTGTTTCGGAGGTGATATCTCACAAAGTTCCTCCCCGGCATCGGTATGAAGGAGGCTCTGATCCTGTCCAGCACCTGATACAGGACAACACAATGGAGGAAGCAGGAGAAGGATGCCCCCTACTGGACCTTTTATTTGCATTGATCGTGTAATATCAATATAGAATGAAGGTTCCCATGGTGACAACCCCTTCCCATATACCCGATGTGCCATGAACTATACGACCCCCTACCAGCACCATAAAACTCAGTACAGGAATAGTACAGCGCCTCCTATAGGTGGAGAGACCGGACTCACCTGGGAGGTGTCTACATCAAACAGGTCCTGGTAATACTGGAAGGTCCAGAAGCCGGAGGTTTTCTTCTGCGGAGCGAGGAGCTGACGTGTTAAAGGGATATTCCAGTTATGAACTTACAGACCAATGAGGAATCCCCTGTGCCCCAAAATGAATGAAGGACCGGTTCACACATGTGCAGTCACTCCAATCAATCTCTATGGGATCAGCAGAGACACCAGAGTGATGATCGCTGACATAGAAGCCCCCCGCCCCCCATACATGTAATTCAGGGTGGTCTATAGGGGGCGTCATACCTCTGTCTGATCTGTCTCACCCTCCTCGCCATCGCTGTCTCCCCCCATCTGTAGCGTGGCATGCTGGGGTCTCGCCTCCTCGCTCACGCTCTTCGTTGTGGCATTTGGGGTTGTGGCGAGGAGATCCTCCGCTTCATCAAACTCTGCAGGGACAGGAAAAGAAACCTTATATGTATGTGTCGCTCTATTGCTCCCCGTTATCGGCCATTGGTATGCCTCAATGTGACGACTGACCAGATAGCGCTGAGGATTCGGAGCTTTGTATCAGAGAACCAGGACTTGTAAGATACCCCCATAACACACAATACAGGAGAGACGGTGATCAGCGACCAATCACAATCCGAAATACATTGTGAAAGTAAGTAAAGTAACATGAACACTGTGATCTGATTGGTTAATGTCTCTTGCTATAACGCTGTGACTGGGACCGTCTGATACGTGGTTATATACGGGGGGTCACATACTTATGATAAGATTTAGGTACGCAGAGACCCCTTACCAGTTCCCATTACTAATTACACCTGTATATTACACCTCCTACGTCATCACTATGAGAACACGGCAGGTGATAACCAGAACATCGCACCTGGAACTTACCTTGGAATTGGAGTTGGTCGGCAGACGCCATGTCATCGCAGCGACATGCCCCGAATCACGTGATCACCGGAGAAGCGACAACTACCGCATCACCAGCACAGAGCGGCCGCGTCACCACTCACCGGACTGTACCAACTGCTGCCCGGCTACAGGGGGGTTTACTGAACTGTGACTCCTAGCGGTGAAGAGAATCATTACACTGACGTACAAATCACTCACCAGTTAATTTACAAATGTATTATGGGTAGGAGATGGATCAGAACATAAAATACATAAACGCACCTTTCGTGTATTGATCATATGGAACAATCCGAACTCACATACATTTTGTCTAACGGAACCTCTAGAAGGACATGTATGTGCTCGGGGGAGGAATGAGGAGATTGCACCAACTAAGGGCACGGGCACCGGAAGTGGCCTCAGTGCTGGAGGAGAGAAATGGCCGGGAGGTGTATAGGGGTCTTACTGCGGAGGTCGTGCTCCGGGACTGCTGCTTCGGTAACGCCACCGGCCAAGCCAGGGTTCTGGGAGCGAATGAAGGAGAAGAAGATGGGTGAGAGAATGGAGACTGAGGAAATGGGGGACGGGGTATAGAGGAAACACGTGGGGCAATGCTGTATCTCACAGCGTACAACTACTATAATACTGCCCCCTATGTACAAGAATATAACTACTATAATACTGCCCCCTATGTACAAGAATATAACTACTATAATACTGCCCCCTATGTACAAGAATATAACTACTATAATACTGCTCCCTATGTACAGGAATATAACTGCTATAATACTGCCCCCTATGTACAAGAATATAACTACTATAATACTGCCCCCTATGTTCAAGAATAGAACTACTATAATACTGCCCCCTATGTTCAAGAATAGAACTACTATAATACTGCCCCCTATGTACAGGAATAGAACTACTATAATACTGCCCCCTATGTACAGGAATAGAACTACTATAATACTGCCCCCTATGTACAGGAATAGAACTACTATAATACTGCCCCCTATGTACAGGAATAGAACTACTATAATACTGCCCCCTATGTACAAGAATATAACTACTATAATACTGCCCCCTATGTACAGGAATATAACTACTATAATACTGTCCCCTATGTACAAGAATATAACTACCATAATACTGCCCCCTATGTACAAGAATATATCTACTATAATACTGCCCCCTATGTACAGGGATATAACTACTATAATACTGTCCCCTATGTACAAGGATATAACTACTATAATACTGTCCCCTATGTACAAGGATATAACTACTATAATACTGCCCCCTATGTACAAGAATATAACTACTATAATACTGCCCCCTATGTACAGGAATATAACTACTATAATACTGTCCCCTATGTACAAGAATATAACTACCATAATACTGCCCCCTATGTACAAGAATATATCTACTATAATACTGCCCCCTATGTACAGGGATATAACTACTATAATACTGTCCCCTATGTACAAGGATATAACTACTATAATACTGCCCCCTATGTACAAGAATATAACTACTATAATACTGCCCCCTATGTACAAGAATATAACTACTATAATACTGTCCCCTATGTACAAGGATATAACTACTATAATACTGCCCCCTATGTACAGGAATATAACTACTATAATACTGTCCCCTATGTACAAGAATATAACTACCATAATACTGCCCCCTATGTACAAGAATATATCTACTATAATACTGCCCCCTATGTACAGGGATATAACTACTATAATACTGCCCCCTATGTACAAGAATATAACTACCATAATACTGCCCCCTATGTACAAGAATATATCTACTATAATACTGCCCCCTATGTACAGGAATATAACTACTATAATACTGCCCACTATGTACAAGAATATAACTACTATAATACTGCCCCCTATGTACAAGAATATAACTACTATGATACTGCCCCTATGTACAAGAATATAACTACTATAATACTGCCCCCTGTGTACAAGAATATAACTACTATAATACTGCCCCCTATGTACAGGGATATAACTACTATAATACTGCCCCCTATGTACAAGAATATAACTACTATAATACTGCTCCCTATGTACAGGAATATAACTACTATAATACTGCCCCCTATGTACAGGAATATAACTACTATAATACTGTCCCCTATGTACAAGAATATAACTACTATAATACTGCTCCCTATGTACAAGAATATATCTACTATAATACTGCCCCCTATGTACAGGGATATAACTACTATAATACTGTCCCCTATGTACAAGAATATAACTACTATAATACTGTCCCCTATGTACAAGAATATAACTACTATAATACTGCTCCCTATGTACAAGAATATATCTACTATAATACTGCTCCCTATGTACAAGAATATATCTACTATAATACTGCCCCCTATGTACAGGAATATAACTACTATAATACTGTCCCCTATGTACAAGAATATAACTACTATAATACTGTCCCCTATGTACAAGAATATAACTACTATAATACTGCCCCCTATGTACAGGGATATAACTACTATAATACTGCCCCCTATGTACAGGGATATAACTACTATAATACTGTCCCCTATGTACAAGAATATAACTACTATAATACTGCCCCCTATGTACAAGAATATAACTACTATAATACTGCCCCCTATGTACAGGGATATAACTACTATAATACTGTCCCCTATGTACAAGAATATAACTACTATAATACTGCCCCCTATGTACAAGAATATAACTACTATAATACTGCCCCCTATGTACAGGGATATAACTACTATAATACTGCCCCCTATGTACAAGAATATAACTACTATAATACTGCCCCCTATGTACTATAATAGTGTATAACAGATACTTTCTATCTCCTCAGTTGTTTGGACTAAGAGTCTGCTGCGTGATTATAAGGAGGCCTGTAAGGATATAGTAGTAGGAGCTAAGGATCGCCCTGGTAAGGCTGCTCTCTATCTCTCCCTGCTGGCAGGGGTGGGGGTTTGCTCGTCTAGGGCGCCCTCTGAGGACTCCTTCCACTGTTCTCTCCTGGAGGCTTCGGCCTCTCTCCTCCTCCTCTCCCCCTGGACCCGGAGCGGTACATCAGACGGCCACGTGCAGCGGCTCATGGAGCTGAGTAACGAGGGACGTCTGCGGCACCTGGACCTTCTGGTGGTGTCCCTTGTGTATGAGGCACCCTATGACCCGGAGTGTGACCTGTACAACACCCAGTGCCCGCACCTGCAGCCTCGCATGGTGGACTTCCCCCGCCGGGTGCTGGACATCGGCTTCTTAGGGCAGTGGTGGCTCCTGAGGAACAAGATGAAGGACTTTGACATCAATGAAGAGGAGTTCCGCCACCTCCCCCCCGGCATGAGGAGCATAACCCACAACGACCTGCACTCCCAGGAGAACGAGAGACTCTATGAGAGCAAATACAAGCCCATCCTCATGTCTGAAGACCCCCTATGACAGGAGGGACAGGACCACCATGTACAGTACTATTATAGGAATGTAACTCCTCACTGGCAGGGGGTAGTCCGGCTGCAAGGACAGTGGTCAGACTTGTAACGAACATGTGAATAAAACTGCACGTTACCCCAGACTTGTACCTCATCTACAACGAGAAGATAAAATATATATATATCGATTGCTAAATGTGTGGCCTAAGCAGAAGAGTCCACGATCATTCCTGGAGGATAAATGGGCATAGAAAAAGCTGCAACTTTGTGCTACACTGGATTTAAAGGGATTTTATTGACCATCAAGATCCATCCTGATAAACATTACTCATAGATCCAGGCTCCGGGACTGTAGGAACCTTCTTATATTTATCTATGGTCACCTTTATTCTAAAATCAACTTTTAAAATGATGTGAATGAGCCATAGGAGCTCCTGTTACCAGAGCTCCTCCGTGCTGCACCTTCCCCTGCTCCCTCAGCACTTCCCTCTTCCTCTTTCTGATGTAATCTCACACATTGGGAGGGGGAAGTGCTCCTGCACAGTGTAACAACCTGTGAAGCTGCAGCACAAGGGGCTCCGGTAACTTAAAAAAAAAACCCTTAAAAGTTGCTTGAAGAAGGATGGATAAGAAATATAAGAAGATTACCACAATCACAGTGCCTGGATCTATGAGTAAGTGTCCTCGGTTTATCCGGGGATTTTCCCTTTATTTATTGGGAAGTTTTGCGGGCTCTGTTATGTAGTTTAGGGTGTCCCAGACGTTGGGATATACACTTTAACCATCATGCAACTGCAATGAGTGATCATAAAATCTGCTTCATGTTATACCCGCCTTGTGATGTCACGTCCCCAGTGTGTGGATTTATACATTTGTGCCGAAATGTTCTGAGTAATTTGATTTACCGTATATACTCGAGTATAAGCCGACCGAGTATAAGCCGAGACCCCTAATTTTACCACCAAAAACTGGAAAAACATTGACTGGAGTATAAGCCGAGGGTGGGAAATGCATTGGTCACAGACCCCCCAAGTATATAGCCAGCCTGCCCCCAGTAGTATACAGCCACCCCAGCCTGCCCCCAGTAGTATACAGCATGCCCCCAGTAGTATACAGCCTGCCCAGAATTTAAAAAAAAAACAAAAAAAACCTTATATACTCGCCCTCCGGTGGCCCCGATGCGCAGCGCTGCTCCCCCGATGTCCGCGTGGCTCGTCTTCTGGCTTCCCGGCTCCTCTTCTTGCTTAAGCGCCATCTTCTGTAATATCGTGGTGAGTGCGACGTTACAGAAGATGGCGCGGAAGCCAGAAGACGAGCCGCGCGGACATCGGAGGAGCAGCGCTGCGCATCGGGGCCACCGGAGGGTGAGTATATAAGTTTATTATTTTTTAAGTCCAGTATTGACTTGTGTATAAGCCGAGGGGACGTTTTTCAGCACATTTTTTGTGCTGAAAAACTCTGCTTATACACGAGTATATACGGTACTTCCCCTTTATAAAAGCCTGATACCAGTTGTCACCACCAGGGGGCGGCCTGCATCTGTTTCTCATTCTGTGTAGCTTCAGCTCCGGCTACTCCACGCTCCTGTAGCCTCTTAGAGAAATTTACATATTAGGGCAATAAAAGATTTACAAACTTATCGGGCACTGGAGGATTATCCCTGTAAAGGGATCCAATGGCATTTATTAGAGGAACCACCTTTTCTGGTAATATAATTGTTCGGTGCCATGACAGATCGGCTATTAAAGGGGTGCACCTAGGTGCCTGTTCCATTTCCTGCCCCCCTCGGAGGAGAAAGTTTTATCCTTTAATCATCTATGAACAGCGATCTTCCTGCTGACTGATCCTGCACATGTACAATGTATTCCTGAGCAGCTGATACCATAGAACAATAGCATGCGCTGGGTTATACCTAGTGTTACCCATCTGCAATTTACCAAGAAAAGCCTTTAATGAGCTCTACATTGTGGACAAAGGGGGTAACATAGCAACAGATGATGTCATCAGATTAGGGTGGAGGTGTAATTAATTGCTGCAATGTGTGTGTAGTGGTAGGAACCGCGCAGAGACCCGGCTACTGTCCGCCTGGCAGGTGAGTGCACACTGCTGATCTGTATCTACTACAACTCCCAGCATGCCCTATGCAGACAACCTGTGAAACTGCAGCATGGAGGGGCTCTGGAAACACCCCCATCTGTCTCATTAACATAATTATAAAAGTAGATTTTCGAAGGAAGGAGGCCGTGGATAACATAAGATTAGCACAGTCCCAGTGCCTGGATCTATGAGTAATGTCCCTGGTTTATCAGGATGGATCTGACTACCGAGGATTTGTTTGTAGTCTGTTACCATGGAGACAGTTGTGAATATCTGTTTTTGGCACTTTGATGCTTTGAGAGAATATTTAGAAAATGTTTTCAGTTTAGATGCAGATGGTGGGTCCCTAGATATGCACCAGGAGGTGCAGGATGATCATACACACTCTTACTATAGCAGTGTAGATGCGGGGTATGAGTGGGAAGTATTATGTAAGCATGGCGCGGTGCTCGCTCGCACGCCGGCTCCAGGCTGGATTAGCAGTGGGCACAGTAGATCCGGCTATGAATAGCCTGTTGTTGGTCGGCTGGGCCGTATCTCTGGCCTGATCTGCGGCTGATTATCTCGGTCATGTCTGGACAGGACTGTTTGCTCAGGGCAGTTTATCATGTGCTCAGGATTGTTACTTGTAGTCTGTGTCCTGTGTACTATGGGAGGACTGTACACAAGGTGCGGGGTCCCAGGGTCAGCCACAGACACATCACTATCCTGGAGGATCCGCCCTAGGACTCTGCATTGTGCTGTTACTCTGTTATTCCGCCTAGAAATGTATGATTATATTGACAACTGGGTGTCACCCTTTGTGGGTTTGACCAATCAGTGCTGTGTATCATGTTGTGTATGGACACACATATTTGACAAGAGGAATAGTAGAACTTGGTTGTCACATGAATTTTTAGGAGGAATAACAGAGAGATTTGGGATACAAGAGAGCAATGAAAACGTGTAACAGCAGGATGGGTCCATAGCAGCCAATCAGCGCTCTGCTTTCATATCTCAACCTGCTGTGGCAAAATGAAAGCTGCTCTGGGATAGGTTGTTAGGGGCAACGAGGCCTGTGGTATGAGCCTGACTGTGAGGGAATAGATATACAGCGGCCATTACACAAGCATCACAAGCCATCAGACATCTGTATAGATATGAGACATGATATACGAGAGAGCAGGGAGATGGATGCAGACTCGTGTATATATAATAGTACATATATACCATAGATCTAGAAAAACTGATAGATATAGGGATTGTTAAAGGGGTTGGCCCGGTGGCGTAACTAGTGATGAGTGGGCCCTATAGCAAACTTTTGGGTGACCATTTCCCTCCCCCTTCCCCCCCCCCCCCCACATTTATCGTAATTATACTGCTATAACAGTAATTACAAGGTGTTAGGAATGATGCACCAACCACCTAAGAGGACCTACCTTTACAAATAACATGTCCCAGCAACGGCCTCCCCTCACTGCAGACATGCCCCGGGGGCTGCCTCCCCTCACTGCAGACGTGCCCCGGGGGCCGCCTCCCCTCACTGCAGACGTGCCCCGGCGGCCGCCGCCTCCCCTCACTGCAGACGTGCCCCGGCGGCCGCCGCCTCCCCTCACTGCAGACGTGCCCCGGCGGCCGCCGCCTCCCCTCACTGCAGACGTGCCCCGGCGGCCGCCGCCTCCCCTCACTGCAGACGTGCCCCGGCGGCCGCCGCCTCCCCTCACTGCAGACGTGCCCCGGCGGCCGCCGCCTCCCCTCACTGCAGACGTGCCCCGGCGGCCGCCGCCTCCCCTCACTGCAGACGTGCCCCGGCGGCCGCCGCCTCCCCTCACTGCAGACGTGCCCCGGCGGCCGCCGCCTCCCCTCACTGCAGACGTGCCCCGGCGGCCGCCGCCTCCCCTCACTGCAGACGTGCCCCGGCGGCCGCCGCCTCCCCTCACTGCAGACGTGCCCCGGCGGCCGCCGCCTCCCCTCACTGCAGACGTGCCCCGGCGGCCGCCGCCTCCCCTCACTGCAGACGTGCCCCGGCGGCCGCCGCCTCCCCTCACTGCAGACGTGCCCCGGCGGCCGCCGCCTCCCCTCACTGCAGACGTGCCCCGGCGGCCGCCGCCTCCCCTCACTGCAGACGTGCCCCGGCGGCCGCCTCCCCTAAAAATAATAAACGTATATACTTGCCCTCCAGCGCTCCCTACATATACATACACATATATAAGCACATATAAAGATACAGTCATATGAATTATACTCACCTCCAACTGGTTCCAGTGCTAGTCTCCTATAGATAGCAGGCATCAGAGTTTATACAGAATGCCTGCTATCTTTACAGGTAATAAACTTACCTGTATGTATGTAAGTGGAGATCATGTGGCAGATTTACTTACCCGGTCCTGTCGCGATCCAGCGGCGCGTTCTCCGTCGAGGATACGGGTCTTCGGCGATTCAGTAAGGTAGTTCGCCCGATGTCCACCAGGTGTCGCTGCTGCGCTGAATTCTGTCGGAGTGCACTGAAGTTCACAGTCCTGGTTGCAAGCGCATGTCAAGCGGCACTTTTTTTTTTTTTTTTTTTTTTAAATGCGGCGGTTTTTCCGAATCCATCGGGTTTTCTTACGGCCACGCCCCCTGATTTCCGTCGCGTGCATGCCAGCGCCGATGCGCCACAATCCGATCACGTGTGCCAAAATCCCGGGCAATTCAGAGAAAATTGGAAATATTTGGATAACCCGTCGGAAAAAACGTGATTCAGGCCCTTAGTAAATGACCCCCATGTCTCTGCTGACTTTCTTCACAATTGTAGCGACATCGGGAGACCAAGGCTGGCGGATCAGACAGGGGGTGGAAGGCAGAAGGCCTGGTAAGCCCCGGGGGCAAGTACCGAGGCAGAGGAAGGTCCGTCTCCTCTCTACCGCGGGAGTTAGCTGGCCATTTGGGGGGCTTGTGTCATGCAGGTTTGTTTTCGTGCCAAGCACACAGGGGCCCTGTTACACCATAGTTGAGCATTTTGATTCTGCCTCACACCGCGGGCCCCTACTGCTCGCAGGCACCGAGCAGCCGCTACGACTGTAGTTACGCCTCTGGGTGCGCCACTTTACCTCATGTATATTGGTAAATTACACACACATTACAAAATACATCTACTAATAGTTCTGCTCCGCTTTCTTGATATGTAAAGTGAAGCCTCCTGTCTGTTACCTCATCATTTTACCTCATCATTTTACCTCATCAGCCAGAGATTCCTGTCCATAAAATGGCCGCAAAAGACAGGAGCATGTATGAAGAAAGCGGAGTAGATCTTCTAATAGACGTACATGGGTAAAACACATACACACCAAAAAACCTGAACCACCAGCTCCAAGCTGCGAAGGCATCAATGTGGCACGGCCTCTGGCAGGGTCCTTCCTGCCCTGTAACTGCCCACGCGCTGCCAGTTAGGACCTGATAAAGAAGTATAAGATGTGCGTTCGCCCGCCGGATCCATCACACGCCGCCGCACAATAAATCTCCATAGTGTGGGAGTTTTCTGTCTTTAAAACATCTTACAATTGTTGCAACTAGCGATTGTGACTTTGTAGGTGAGTGCGCAGGGCACTTTTCAGTTTGGACAACTTCCTCCATACAAGTTTTCCAAAATGATAAGAATTGAATTACCAAATCATTAGTCTCCCCTCCTGCCATAGGAGAAACATGAGAACTAGTTGCTACAAATTTGCAACTTTTTACGACTTTTTAATAATAATAATTATAATTCCTTTATTTATATAGAGCACACAGAGCTGCACAGAATTTGCCAAATCAGTCCCTGTCCCCATTGGGGCTCACAATCTAATCACCTACTAGTATGTTTTTGGAGTGTGGGAGGAAACCGGAGGACCTGGAGGAAACCTACGCAAACACGGAGAGAACATACAAACTCTTTAATAGCCTCTAGAATAAAGTCATGGCGCCTGAGGCCGTGTCACACAATGTGCTATGGCTGAGTATTGAGGCGCAATCCAGAGGCTTCCCCTGTGATCACACGCAGAGATAACATTACATAACATTGCGTCGCTAAACGTGATGGAAACGCAGTGTTACCTGACAGGGGAAGCCCTTGGATCAATCATGTGAACGCGACTGGAGACACTAAAAAAAAACTAGTCCTGGGTGCGCGTGCTGTGTGGTATCGGGTGGGATCCGGTGTGTGCGCAGCAGCCTAGGTAACCCTTTGTCGGCCTGGGCTTCCCTGCGCGGTCACACCTTCGTGTATTTATTGACACACAGGCTTAGTAGTCACAGTGCAGGTGACACATGACAAGTTCTCCTCGTCCAGGTACACACATCCATCCCCGGAGTATTTACTAGGAGCCCGTGTCTCCAACACAGCATCGCTTCACCGCCGCCATGGCGTCCAAGACCAGTGGGAAGAGAGCGTCTGTGGCCAGTGTCCGGATCAACCTGGACACCGCTGACAAAACCGTCCCCAAAATGGTAAGAGACCTCCCACAGCTGTAATACTGTGTACTGGAGCGTTATAACCGTATTACACGAATAGTCGGGTCACATGACTTGTATCCTCTAGCTATGTTATAACTTATTACAGTACAGTGTAACATTATAACCTTATTACATACACACGATGCAAGTTACCGCAACATAATTATAGCCCCGTACATGGATACTGTGATGAAGAACCATGATATAATACCGTATCAAGAAGGCTATATCATGTGCAGACCCATAGCAGAGAATTTAGAGATTCAGGATGTAATACTGTATCATTATAACCTTATTACATGGAAAAGATGACAGCGGAGACTATATTGTGTAATACGGTGTCATTATAAGGTTACTACATTGTGTTGTGCTGAAGAATCTGGGATGACAAAGGTGAAGTCTAATATACAGTATGTTCCCGGTGATTGTAGCGTTATAGCGGTATTATGTGTGTGTAGCATCATGGTGTGGTTATATTATCCTATTATGTATCCATACACATGATGCTGAGACTGCGGGATGTGGTCATTATTTGTCTGACTTTGCAGCAGGTATATAATATAATAAGTCATGTATAATATATCAGAGGTGTAATATATAATAATGACCCGCGTCTCCCGTATCCAGCCTGTACGCAGTAAGCCGTCTCTGGGTAATGTGTCGATCAGTAACCAAGCCTCCTGGAGTCTGACCGGTCTGCTCGCTGCCCAGAGGATGACCAAGAACCTGAAGGTAAGTCCTAGGTATGTAGTGTAATACAAGGGTTTGCAGGGTATATAATAGAGTGGTCATCCGGTCTCCCGGGTTGCACTGTGCCGTCATTCAGCTGCTCTTTACCTGCACTCAGCTCATTATCTGCACTGCCTGTACCTCTACAGCCCTACCCCTGCTCTGCTGTACAATAACAATTGTTCTGCTTTATTGCTGCACAAGCACAGAAAGGAGTTTGTCTCCATTTTTCAATGATCTCAGCTCTGCTTCATCGCTGCACTGCCACAGCTCCACTCTCATCACTGCAGCCTGGACTCTTCTGCTATTTTCAATTTTGCGACTTTCAGCAACAAAACTAAGTCAGCTCTGCTACATTGAATGTAACCAACACTTGTTTGTCTACTACTACCCCCTGTCCCCCTACTGCATCCCTACAGTTGTTGCACTGTGTGAATGCAATGATGATTTTGAATTTGGGGTAAAAGTTAGGGGATGTTCTTGAGTCAGGCGCACCCAAAAATGTGTGCACAAGTGGGGAAAGGGTGTCTTTCTGAAAGTATTGAGGTGGAGTTGCAGCGTCAGGACCCGGAGCTGGACCGTGGTCCCGATGAGATATGCAGTTTTTAGACCTGATGACGACGCCGTTACGGTGTCGAAACGCGTTGTCACAATACTAATAAAAACCCTTATCACCCTTATTTGGATGTAGCGCGTCTATCCATTTGACCCCGTTTTTTTTCTCTCTCTGATCTCCAATGATGATTTTGTAGTGAGCTGTATTACCACCATTCCAGCAGTAGGGGTCAGCAATTCTTCCAGTTGTCAGTCTATTTCTCCATTATGTAGGAGAGGACACAGCGCCCCCTGCAGGTGACAAGAGAAATAATAGAAAAATGGGAAATACCTGATGTAGGTCTAGTGTATAGAGATCCAGGTGACATCTATGTGATATTATGGCTGGACACTGCGGGTACCATTATTAGGGGGGGGGGCACACTCTCTGCTGTTATTGGGGCCACCCCAGCAATATAAAGGGGGGGGCACTTATGTGTTTCCTGGATGAGATGTAAATTACTTGAATGACTTTTTATCCTTGTGTCTTGTTAGGAGAGACGAGCCCAGAAGGTGGCGCTAGTGAAGAAGATTGAGATTATAGAACCGCAGGTGAGTGGCGGCATTTTTAGCGGGGGCAGGGTGCACAGAAATTTGGAGTTTCTTGCTTTTTGTCACCATGTCCACGTGTGACCTCCCAGGTCAGACACATTGGGTCTCGTACACGCGCGTCTTGCCAACGCTCCGGCGACCGCTGAATACTCTGCACAACTCCCGTGGCCCATGTTGTTGTTGCCATGGTGACCAGATTCTCTGGCGTTCCGAGTACAACATCGAGAAGCAGAAACCATGGCAACAGCAGCTCGTAACGGGGAGGACTTTTTTTTTTTTTTTGTCCTTTTGAGACAAGAGAAAATATTGAAATTTGTTTTAAAGGGCAGATTATTAATTGTAACGAGATCTTGTCAGGAAATAATGAAGGCGCTGGAGCTTGTAGGGTGTAAGCGTCTATGGTACACCAGGAGCCGGGCACCTGCACCTGCATAAAACAATACGGGTTTCCCATTTTTTGATGTTTTGTGGACAATAAAGGGGGAAAAGTGGTTAATTTTTGAGGTAAATCTGTCAAAGGATTATTATTATTGTCCTACCTGAGAGCAGCACCTGATAGCAGGAATGGAGCTCTGTGATATATAGGTTTATAAAATTTGGATATAGATTCTAAAAGGACTTCTAGTGGAGGCAGTGAGAGTCCTGATTACCCCGCCCACACACAGTGATTGGCAGTGAGAGTCCTGATTACCCCGCCCACACACAGTGATTGGCAGTGAGAGTCCTGATTACCCCGCCCACACACAGTGATTGGCAGTGAGAGTCCTGATTACCCCGCCCACACACAGTGATTGGCAGTGAGAGTCCTGATTACACCGCCCACACATAGTGATTGACAGGTTCTTGTTAATAAATCCTGTACTTTACCCTATTTGACCTATTATTTCCTCCTTTAGCCTCCATCCTTTGCCTCCCGCCCCCCTGAGAAGGTCCAGGTCTCCGCCATAAGGCACATCCTGGAAGACTACCTCCCGCTTCGGCTGGGTAAAACGACCTATGACCCCAAGAAGGTTCCATCACTGGTGAAGGAGATCAGCGAGGAGATCAGAAGCCAAGTGAAGAAGGTCCTGCCTGCACGATACAAGATGCTCTGTGTGGTGACCATGGGCGAGAGAGGTCAGGAGGACATCAAGGTGGTCAGCCGCTGCCTCTGGGACCCTCATGCTGATAACTATGCGGCCCACGTGTATCAGAATGAGAGTCTGTTCTGTGTGGTGTCTGTGTACACGGTGTTCTGCGAGTGACTGCACCCAGGACCAGAAATATGACTGTATCACCACATGTCCCAACCACCACCAGTGCCCTCCTGCTGTGCCCTCAGATGGGGCTCCTCTTATACACAGACTATGGGGAAGGGGGGGATATTTTTGGAGGCTGATATAGGGTTCTGAGAGAACTTACTTCAGATGAGATGTATGGGTTAATGTGTGTCCCCTCAAAACCATCATAGGCACCTCCCCCCTCTCGTGGCCATCTCCAGCCAGAAATCTTATTTATGACACATTTCAATAAAAAACATCTAACATATTTTGGTATAAATTGTCCTGTCCCCCAAGTGTCAGCGTGTCCCTGTCCTGTCCCCCCAAGTGTCAGCGTGTCCCTGTCCCCCAAGTGTCAGCGTGTCCCTGTCCTGTCCCCCCAAGTGTCAGCGTGTCCCTGTCCTGTCCCCCAAGTGTCAGCGTGTTCCTGTCCTGTCCCCCAAGTGTCAGCGTGTCCCTGTCCTGTCCCCCCAAGTGTCAGCGTGTCCCTGTCCTGTCCCCCCAAGTGTCAGCGTGTCCCTGTCCTGTCCCCCCAAGTGTCAGCGTGTCCCTGTCCTGTCCCCCCAAGTGTCAGCGTGTCCCTGCCCTGTCCCCCCAAGTGTCAGCGTGTCCCTGTCCTGTCCCCCCAAGTGTCAGCGTGTCCCTGTCCTGTCCCCCCAAGTGTCAGCGTGTCCCTGTCCTGTCCACCCAAGTGTCAGCGTGTCCCTGTCCTGTCCACCCAAGTGTCAGCGTGTCCCCCTCCTGCACCCCCCCCAAGTGTCAGCGTGTCCCTGTCCTGTCCCCCAAGTGTCAGCGTGTCCCGGTCCTGTCCCCCCAAGTGTCAGCATGTCCCTGCCCTGTCCCCCAAGTGTCAGCATGTCCCTGCCCTGTCCCCCAAGTGTCAGCGTGTCCCTGTCCTGTCCCCCAAGTGTCAGGGTGTCCCTGTCCTGTCTCCCCCAAGTGTCAGCGTGTCCCTGCCCTGTCCCCCAAGTGTCAGCGTGTCCCTGCCCTGTCCCCCCCAGTGTCAGCGTGTCCCTGCCCTGTCCCCCCCAGTGTCAGCGTGTCCCTGTCCCCCAAGTGTCAGCGTGTCCCTGTCCTGTCCCCCAGTGTCAACGTGTCCCTGTCCTGTCCCCCAGTGTCAGCGTGTCCCTGTCCTGTCCCCCCCCCAGTGTCAGCGTGTCCCTGTCCTGTCCCCCAAGTGTCAGTGCGTCCCTGTCCTGTCCCCCAAGTGTCAGCGTGTCCCTGTCCCCCAAGTGTCAGCGTGTCCCTGTCCCCCAAGTGTCAGCGTATCCCTGTCCCCCCAAGTGTCAGCGTGTCCCTGCCCTGTCCCCCCAAGTGTCAGCGTGTCCCTGCCCTGTCCCCCCAAGTGTCAGCGTGTCCCTGTCCTGTCCCCCCAAGTGTCAGCGTGTCCCTGTCCTGTCTCCCAAGTGTCAGCGTGTCCCTGTCCTGTCCCCCCAAGTGTCAGCGTGTCCCTGTCCTGTCCCCCAAGTGTCAGCGTGTCCCTGTCCTGTCCCCCAAGTGTCAGCGTGTCCCTGTCCCGTCCCCCAAGTGTCAGCGTGTCCCTGTCCTGTCCCCCAAGTGTCAGCGTGTCCTGTCCTGTCCCCCCAAGTGTCAGCGTGTCCTGTCCTGTCCCCCAAGTGTCAGCGTGTCCTGTCCTGTCCCCCAAGTGTCAGCGTGTCCCTGTCCTGTCCCCCCAGTGTCAGCGTGTCCCTGTCCTGTCCCCCCAAGTGTCAGTGTGTCCCTGTCCTGTCCCCCCAAGTGTCAGCGTGTCCCTGTCCTGTCCCCCAAGTGTCAGCGTGTCCCTGTCCTGTCCCCCCAAGTGTCAGCGTGTCCCTGTCCTGTCCCCCCAAGTGTCAGCGTGTCCCTGCCCTGTCCCCCAAGTGTCAGCGTGTCCCGGTCCTGTCCCCCCAAGTGTCAGCGTGTCCCTGTCCTGTCCCCCAAGTGTCAGCGTGTTCCTGTCCTGTCCCCCAAGTGTCAGCGTGTCCCTGTCCTGTCCCCCAAGTGTCAGCGTGTCCTGTCCTGTCCCCCCAAGTGTCAGCGTGTCCGTGTCCTGTCCCCCAAGTGTCAGCTTGTCCCCCTCCTGCACCCCCCCCAAGTGTCAGCGTGTCCCCCTCCTGCACCCCCCCCAAGTGTCAGCGTGTCCCTGTCCTGTCCCCCAAGTGTCAGCGTGTCCCGGTCCTGTCCCCCCAAGTGTCAGCATGTCCCTGCCCTGTCCCCCAAGTGTCAGCGTGTCCCTGCCCTGTCCCCCAAGTGTCAGGGTGTCCCTGTCCTGTCTCCCCCAAGTGTCAGCGTGTCCCTGCCCTGTCCCCCAAGTGTCAGCGTGTCCCTGCCCTGTCCCCCCCAGTGTCAGCGTGTCCCTGCCCTGTCCCCCCCAGTGTCAGCGTGTCCCTGTCCCCCAAGTGTCAGCGTGTCCCTGTCCTGTCCCCCAGTGTCAACGTGTCCCTGTCCTGTTCCCCAGTGTCAGCGTGTCCCTGTCCTGTCCCCCCCCCAGTGTCAGCGTGTCCCTGTCCTGTCCCCCCCCCAGTGTCAGCGTGTCCCTGTCCTGTCCCCCCCCCAGTGTCAGCGTGTCCCTGTCCTGTCCCCCCCCCAGTGTCAGCGTGTCCCTGTCCTGTCCCCCAAGTGTCAGTGTGTCCCTGTCCTGTCCCCCAAGTGTCAGCGTGTCCCTGTCCCCCAAGTGTCAGCGTATCCCTGTCCCCCCAAGTGTCAGCGTGTCCCTGCCCTGTCCCCCCAAGTGTCAGCGTGTCCCTGCCCTGTCCCCCCAAGTGTCAGCGTGTCCCTGTCCTGTCCCCCCAAGTGTCAGCGTGTCCCTGTCCTGTCCCCCCAAGTGTCAGCGTGTCCCTGTCCTGTCTCCCAAGTGTCAGCGTGTCCCTGTCCTGTCCCCCCAAGTGTCAGCGTGTCCCTGTCCCGTCCCCCAAGTGTCAGCATGTCCCTGTCCCCCAAGTGTCAGCGTGTCCCTGTCCTGTCCCCCCAAGTGTCAGCGTGTCCCTGTCCTGTCCCCCAAGTGTCAGCGTGTCCCTGTCCTGTCCCCCCAAGTGTCAGCGTGTCCCTGTCCTGTCCCCCAAGTGTCAGCATGTCCCTGTCCTGCACCCCAAGTGTCAGTGTGTCCCTGTCCTGTCCCCCCAAGTGTCAGCGTGTCCCTGTCCTGTCCCCCCAAGTGTCAGCGTGTCCCTGTCCTGTCCCCCCAAGGGTCAGCGTGTCCCTGTCCTGTCCCCCAAGTGTCAGCGTGTCCCTGCCCTGTCCCCCCAAGTGTCAGCGTGTCCCTGCCCTGTCCCCCCAAGTGTCAGCGTGTCCCTGCCCTGTCCCTCCAAGGGTCAGCGTGTCCCTGCCCTGTCCCCCAAGTGTCAGCATGTCCCTGCCCTGTCCCCCCAAGTATCAGCGTGTCCCTGTCCCCCAAGTGTCAGCGTGTCCCTGTCCTGTCCCCCAAGTGTCAGCATGTCCCTGCCCTGTCCCCCCAAGTGTCAGCGTGTCCCTGCCCCCCAAGTGTCAGCGTGTCCCTGCCCCCCAAGTGTCAGCGTGTCCCTGCCCTGTCCCCCCCAGTGTCAGCGTGTCCCTGCCCTGTCCCCCCCAGTGTCAGCATGTCCCTGTCCCCCAAGTGTCAGCGTGTCCCTGTCCTGTCCCCCCCCCAGTGTCAGCGTGTCCCTGTCCTGTCCCCCAAGTGTCAGCGTGTCCCTGTCCCCCAAGTGTCAGCGTGTCCCTGTCCTGTCCCCCCCCCCAGTGTCAGCGTGTCCCTGTCCTGTCCCCCAAGTGTCAGCGTGTCCCTGTCCCCCAAGTGTCAGCGTGTCCCTGTCCTGTCCCCCAAGTGTCAGCGTGTCCCTGTCCTGTCCCCCAAGTGTCAGCGTGTCCCTGTCCTGTCCCCCAGTGTCAGCGTGTCCCTGTCCCCCAAATGTCAGCGCGTCCCTGTCCTGTCCCCCAAGTGTCAGCATGTCCCTGTCCTGTCCCCCAAGTGTCAGCGTGTCCCTGTCCTGTCCCCCAAGTGTCAGCGTGTCCCTGTCCTGTCCCCCAAGTGTCAGCGTGTCCCTGTCCTGTCCCCCAAGTGTCAGCGTGTCCCTGTCCTGTCCCCCCAGTGTCAGCGTGTCCCTGTCCTGTCCCCCAAGTGTCAGCGTGTCCCTGTCCTGTCCCACCCAGTGTCAGCGTGTCCCTGTCCTGTCCCCCCCAAGTGTCAGCGTGTCCCTGTCCTGTCCCCCCCAAGTGTCAGCGTGTCCCTGTCCTGTCCCCCCAGTGTCAGCGTGTCCCTGTCCCCCCAATGTCAGCGTGTCCCTGTCCTGTCCCCCCAGTGTCAGCGCGTCCCTGTCCTGTCCCCCAAGTGTCAGCGCGTCCCTGTCCTGTCCCCCAAGTGTCAGCGCGTCCCTGTCCTGTCCCCCAAGTGTCAGCGCGTCCCTGTCCTGTCCCCCAAGTGTCAGCGCGTCCCTGTCCTGTCCCCCAAGTGTCAGCGCGTCCCTGTCCTGTCCCCCAAGTGTCAGCGCGTCCCTGTCCTGTACCCCAAGTGTCAGCGTGTCCCTGCCCTGTCCCCCCCAGTGTCAGCGTGTCCCTGCCCTGTCCCCCCCAGTGTCAGCGTGTCCCTGCCCTGTCCCCCCCAGTGTCAGCGTGTCCCTGTCCTGTCCCCCAAGTGTCAGCGTGTCCCTGTCCTGTCCCCCCAAGTGTCAGCGTGTCCCTGTCCCCCAAGTGTCAGCGTGTCCCTGCCCTGTCCCCCCAAGTGTCAGCGTGTCCCTGCCCTGTCCCCCCAAGTGTCAGCGTTTCCCTGTCCTGTCCCCCAAGTATCAGCGTGTCCCTGTCCTGTCCCCCAAGTGTCAGCGTGTCCCTGTCCTGTCCCCCCAAGTGTCAGCGTGTCCCTGTCCTGCCCCCCAAGTGTCAGCGTGTCCCTGTCCTGTCCCCCAAGTGTCAGCGTGTCCCTGTCCTGTCCCCCAAGTGTCAGCGTGTCCCTGTCCTGTCCCCCCAAGTGTCAGCATGTCCCTGTCCTGTCCCCCAAGTGTCAGCGTGTCCCTGCCCTGTCCCCCCAAGTGTCAGCGTGTCCCTGCCCTGTCCCCCAAGTGTCAGCGTGTCCCTGTCCTGTCCCCCAAGTGTCAGCGTGTCCCTGTCCTGTCCCCCAAGTGTCAGCGTGTCCCTGTCCCCCAAGTGTCAGCGTGTCCCTGTCCCCCAAGTGTCAGCGTGTCCCTGTCCCCCAAGTGTCAGTGTGTCCCTGTCCTGTCCCCCCAAGTGTCAGCGTGTCCCTGTCCCCCAAGTGTCAGCGTGTCCCTGTCCCCCAAGTGTCAGCGTGTCCCTGTCCCCCAAGTGTCAGCGTGTCCCTGTCCCCCAAGTGTCAGCGTGTCCCCGTCCTGTACCCCAAGTGTCAGCGTGTCCCTGTCCTGTCCCCCAAGTGTCAGCGTGTCCCTGTCCCCCAAGTGTCAGCGTGTCCCTGTCCCCCAAGTGTCAGCGTGTCCCTGTCCTGTACCCTAAGTGTCAGCGTGTCGCTGCCCTGTCCCCCCAAGTGTCAGCGTGTCCCTGTCCTGTCCCCCCAAGTATCAGCGTGTCCCTGTCCTGTCCCCCCAAGTATCAGCGTGTCCCTGTCCTGTCCCCCCAGTGTACTGTGAGTGTCCTGGCCTTTGGGGGCAGGACATTCTTTCCTTATTATTATATTTAGTTATGGCTCCTGTCTGAGTCAGGGATGTGGTAAGGATGACAGTAATAAGTCACACCTGCAGCCAGGGGGCGCTCTCACCGCATTCCCCATCATTGTAGATAATACAACTAGCCTCAGGATTTATGTACTCCGTCACGTGGTCTCTATCCGCCGCAGTGAAGCACTTACTGCACATGCGTCATTTTCCCCTTGTGCGGGTCAAGCCTCGCCGAGATTGAGGCGCCGCATCCAGTTGCTGATTGGCAGCCGGCGAATGAATGAGAGACCACGCCCCTTCTCCCCAGGCTGTTCTCCTGCCTTCCCTTCCCGGTCACGTGCTCAGCGTGGTGAGGCCGGAGCCGCCATCTTAGAGAGGCCTGCTGGAGACAAAGGATGTGCTGCAGAGGCAGAGTGCAGGCCCTGCCCCACAGCCCGAGTAATAAAGTGATTCAAATCCATGACTAACTTTATTAAAATGAGCAAATATTGAGAAAAAAACGCGAAAAACTGATATTTTGTCCCAGTGGAACCTGACACTATTGGCAGTATGGTAACCTACAAGGCGCCATATGTGGTCACAACCAGTGATAGCGGGCGAGGCCGGTCCTGTGACAGATGTGACCATATGTTATGTAGGGCAGCACCCTGTGTGTGGGCACTGGGGCTCCCAAAACCTGGAGTTATTCCCAGCCAAAGAGTCAGACACCTCATCCGAGTCCTCCATCATCTGTAGCTGTGCACTTAAAGGAATCTCCCAGCAAAATCCATCCTGATGAACCAGGGACATTACTCCAGGCACCGGGACTGTGTGTTATGCATGGCCTCCTTCCTTCTAAAATCTAAATTAGACTATTGAGGCAGAACGGCTCTAGGGACGCTACCAGAGCCCCTCAATGTTGCAGATTCACAGGCTGTTACACTGCAGGAGCACTTCCCTCCTCACACTTTGTGCTGCAGTGAGATGACCACAGGCAGAGGGGTACATTTCGGGCAGGAGCATGTGTCAAATGATACAATTTTATTCTGAACAATCACCACAAATATTCCCCAATCCAGATAAACCATCCAGGAGTCACATAGAGACAGAATTTGGAATCTGCCCTTTTCAAAGATGGCGGCTCCCCTCCCCTTTTTTCCCAGCCGTCTCCATGGCAATGGTTGAAACCTGAATCCCATTCTTTTTCCATAGGACAAAGAAGGAGCGACGCCGTGACGTCAGGACGTCCATGCTGCCGCTCGGAGTATATAATTTAGAGGGGGAGGGGAGAGGGGTTTAGTTGAGCAGTGTGTGCGGCGGGAAAGGGGCAGCGCTCGGCGGAGTCCCGGTGAGCGGTGGCGGCCGCAGGTGTGCAGAGGTGAGCAGCGCGGGAGCGGAGCCGCCAGGGGGAGCCCGGGCACAGGAGGAGGGGGCGCTCTGGGCAGTCATTGAATGAAAGGGGCGGGAGGTGGGAGGCGCAGCCGGGACAAAGGGGCCTGATAGCAACGAGGATCTCCAGGTAATGGGGTGATGGGGGGTCCCCGGGAGCCGGAGGGCAGGGGGTACAGCATCCTGTGCCACCACCATCACTGGCTCATCTCTTCTGTCACTGTAACCCTCACATTCCCCAGGACTCCTGATGATCAGGACATGTTACCACCCCGGGCATAAGTTTTCCTGGCATGGTCACTTTCAGTGCTGGGGGCACAGGGACCTGGAGGTGGGCACGGCTTGCTGTGTATTGGATGGTATGGTTCCTGGTGGTGCCAGGGCGCCTGTGCTTAATGAATGTGAGCTGTGTGCTGCCCGGGTACAATGATGCCATTCTACAATACACTGCCCGCTCCTGGGGCATGGAGTACGGTGTTGTGGCACCGGTCTGGGTTGACCATCATCATGTATGGTAATAGGATGAGGCTGGCATCTGGGCGCCAGGCAGTAAGGATTGTTGTGATATAAGGATGATCCCGGGCCCGTTTTCTGGTGGGCTACAGACTATCTATCAGTAATTTGGGTGCTGTGGGGCACAGCTGGCATCCAGAGCTTACAGAAGTTTATTGTAGGCTGGTGAATGTTACTGGGCACTGATGAGCTAGGTGCCGCAGAGTGAGCATGGGACGGGCACTTGTGGCACTATCATGTACATGGCTCTCCTCTATACCCTCCACGTTATCACCATGAAACTCTTAGGAGCCCAACTCCTGGTTCCTCCGGACCTTCACAGCAGGTTCTTAGTGGTGGGTCTATGGAGGTTCTCCATCCAGATGGGAGCAGATGTTTAGTCCTCTGTGTACAAGGCTTCTGTCCTGTAGTTGGGGTTGTATTGGTTTTGTTTGAAGCCCGGGATGAAGCTGCCTGATATAGGACAAGACCCCTAATGAAGGTCCCACCAAAATGATCGGAAATGGCTGGTAAACACATGACCTTCTGACCTCCTATGATTGTGACCCCCCCCCCCCCCCCCCATCACAGAGGATCAGGCATTATTACAGTGGGATTGCTAGATCTTAGTTAAAGGGCTGCTACTAACTCCTGGACTGGTGGCTTTATGACTGCTGAGACCCCCACTAACGCTGGTCCTGAGGCTGACCCTATTCTGAATAATTTTGTATAGAGAATTTTGCTGTGCGCTGCGGAGGGTCCCAATCTCTTATTTTCTGTATATAAATTGGATTCCAGTTACTGTATTAGTTCTTAATGATTTATTAATGGAAGTTCTCCAGCAGCGGTTCATAGTGACGTTTCGGTCCGTCACGGACCTTCTTCAGACACAATGTTTTGTAGGCACAATGTTGAAAGGCCTGTATATAGTGTGTGTAGTAAGATGTGCCGCAGCTTCCGCTAGTGTGAGGCTGAATAATGACCTGAGAGGAGGTCACTGAACGTTAAGGTGACCCCAGCACCTGATACATTTTGCATCTTCATACTGTAGGGATCAGTTCAGTCTTGGTTGGTTTTGTAACTGCAGCTGAAGACTTACCCGAGCCATAACCCGTCCGATCGACTTTGTCATTTTGGTTGTAGAAATTTGGCCACGCTTTTTTTTTTTTTTTTTTTAATCCTTTGAATGGGGGTCAGTCCATGAGTATCGGGAGTTTCCGGTGTTGGCCCAGTAGTGTGGAGCTGGGGCATTGCTTGGTATCGGGAGTTTCCGGTGTTGGCCCAGTAGTGTGGAGCTGGGCCATTGCTTGGTATCGGGAGTTTCCAGTCTTGTCCCAGTAGTGTGGAGCTGGGGCATTGCTTGGTATCGGGAGTTTCCAGTCTTGTCCCAGTAGTGTGGAGCTGGGGCATTGCTTGGTATCGGGAGTTTCCAGTCTTGTCCCAGTAGTGTGGAGCTGGGGCATTGCTTGGTATCGGGAGTTTCTGGTGTTGGCCCAGTAGTGTGGAGCTGGGGCATTGCTTGGTATCGGCAGTTTCCGGTCTTGTCTCAGTAGTGTGGTGCTAGGGCATTGCTTGGTATCGGGAGTTTTTTGGTCTTGTCCCAGTAGTGTGGAGCTGGGGCGTTGCTTCGTATCGGGAGTTGCCGGTGTTGGCCCAGTAGTGTGGAGCTGGGGCATTGCTTGGTATCGGGAGTTTCTGGTGTTGGCCCAGTAGTGTGGAGCTGGGGCATTGCTTGGTATCGGGAGTTTCTGGTGTTGGCCCAGTAGTGTGGAGCTGGGGCATTGCTTGGTATCGGGAGTTTCTGGTGTTGGCCCAGTAGTGTGGTGCTGGGGCATTGCTTGGTATCGGGAGTTTTTTGGTCTTGTCCCAGTAGTGTGGAGCTGGGGCGTTGCTTCGTATCGGGAGTTGCCGGTGTTGGCCCAGTAGTGTGGTGCTGGGGCATTGCTTGGTATCGGGAGTTTCCGGTGTTGGCCCAGTAGTGTGGAGCTGGGGCGTTGCTTGGTATCGGGAGTTTCCGGTGGTGGCCCAGTAGTGTGGAGCTTGGGCATTGCTTGGTATCGGGAGTTTACGGTGCTGGGGCATTGCTTGGTATCGGGAGTTTCCGGTGTTGGTTCAGTAGTGTGGAGCTTGGGCATTGCTTGGTATCGGGAGTTTCCGGTGTTGGCCCAGTAGTGTGGAGCTGGGGCATTGCTTGGTATCGGGAGTTTTTTGGTCTTGTCCCAGTAGTGTGGTGCTGGGGCGTTGCTTGGTATCGGGAGTTTCCGGTGGTGGCCCAGTAGTGTGGAGCTTGGGCATTGCTTGGTATCGGGAGTTTACGGTGCTGGGGCATTGCTTGGTATCGGGAGTTTCCGATGTTGGCCCAGTAGTGTGGAGCTGGGGCATTGCTTGGTATCGGGAGTTTGCGGTGCTGGGGCATTGCTTGGTATTGGGAGTTTCCGGTGTTGGCCCAGTAGTGTGGAGCTGGGGCATTGCTTGGTATCGGGAGTTACTGGTCTTGTCTCAGTAGTGTGGAGCTGGGGCACTCTTTCTGCCCCCAACCCCCCTCAAGTACCTATGCCCGATTGTTCTCACCCTACATCCAATTCACGTGAGATGTTTGGACCAGTCCACCACAAAAATTGTTATGGTAACAGTCTAGTTAGTACGGCTGGACATGTCAGCAGGAATAGCCATACAGTGCTATGGACAGTGTTTGGGTACCACCCCTGGAGAGATGTGTAATCCTACCACTGCATGTGTAAAGGGAGCAGTAGGACTGTGAAATATGGATTTATATTCCAGGATTATAATGGGAGTGTGTCCTCACACTGCTGTGCTCTTGGCTCTCTGGATTAAAGGATGTCAGCCATTAGTTTTACCGATAGAGTGGTCCTACTAACCATTTCCTGATGGACTGTTCTCTTAAGAACTTTTTATTATAACTCCATACGTTATATAGAGTTATAGAAATTATGCTAATAATAAGACTGGAGCCTCTTATAATATATTCACCCACCCATTACACCACCAGGCCTGTGCAAAGAGCAGGAGACGTCAGGGACCAGGTGGGACTGGAAGCGTAACGGGGGAGTGAGTAAATGATAACGCAAGACGCTCCGGTGACGTAGCCGGAGAGTCACAGCCTCATTAGCATAATTTTTAACAACTCTATTATAACTCTATATGCAATATATAGTGCTGAGAACAGTGCCTGAGTAACTGGTTAGTGGGACACGTCTGCCATCAGTAAGACTGCAGTAGGGCGATTGTGTTTGTTGCAGGTAACATCAGAGAACACTTCCCAAAAGCTACAATCCTGGAATATAAATCCAAATATCACAGCTCTGCTGCTACTAACATACACAAAGATACGATTACACAAATCTTCAGGGACAACACATAATACTACTGGAAAAACTTTCTTCTGATCCAGATATTCTTAGCGCTCCCTAAGACACATTCTTATACAGGGATTGGTGGTTCTCGGTGTCGGCCGCTGACTGACACCTTTACAGAGCGCTGCTGTGGACCATTGTCCTACAAGTGCAACATAAGGGGGTCCTGTAACAGTACTGGTGTATCCTGTCCGAAATTTAACATAAAAGCCGTCTCAGGCGGGGTCAGAGAGGGCACAGGATGAGTAATGGAGGTGACGGAGCGATGGACAATGGCGCCATTGTTATCCTTGATATCTTCCTGCTTTCTCCTCTTTTTGTCTTCTGTGCCCATAATGGAGGCGTCCATAGCTGTGCTCTAGTGGCTGTCTGTATGGAGCTATATGGGGGGTGCAGTCTGCCTTCTGCTCACAAGGATCATTGGGGGTCAATCCCCTTTCCTAATAATAGCCACAATAATAACTGCGGGCCTGGCGTGTGATTTATATATGGTGGAAAGACGAGAAGTTCAGTGTTGGCAAGATGAAGCCTTAGGTAGAGGACGTGATGTGAGAGACAGTAGAGAGACAGTCGCTGGTGCTCTGCAGTAAGGCAGGGGTGATGTTACGTGCAGAAGTATATAGCTGGGTGTCATTAGTATAGAGATCAGACTGGAAACCAAATCTGCTGATGGTCTGTGCCATGGGGCAGTATAGAGGGAGAAGAGGATGGGTTTGTATAAAATGAGAAATCCTCTGCCAGGCTACTCTACAGTTATCAAATATTCCCAAGAACAAAGCGTGGGCTGGGGAGCCCCTCATTCACATCAGATGGTCCTCCTTGAAATCATTGGGTTTGACTCACAATCCCCTGGTTTGTATTGTCACTGTTATAGTTGGTGATGTTGTAGGAGAGTAAGATTTCACCCTAAGGCTGGGGACACACCCGGGGTAACCGCAGGGGCTGCCCCCAGACCTCAGCAATCAGTATGTCATTGGAGTGGGTCAGACCTCCTGCACCCATGTTGTATGGTGGCCTTGCAGGGTCACTGCAGCTTTGCAGCACTCTGCCTTAGACGCTAGTCTTGGCCTGTCCCCACCCTGTTATGGCTGATAACTGGGACCAGTAGCTTGTATAAGGACTGTGGTCAGGCAGGGGACGCTGTTTAGGTGTCTGGGTCTTGAGGCGGATGTTAAACCTCTCTGTTGTGCGCGGCGCTGTCGTTTTCTGCGTTCTCCGCTGTGCTTCTTCCAGGGCACATATAATAAAACCTTCAATAATTAATGCGTTTTTCTTCTGAAGCCTCTTTTATGTTTTATTTTTTTCCCTTGTGCTCTTCCGCTGGCATCTGGGAGACGAGCGTCTTGTGCTGGAAACGCCTGGTGCCTCTCTCCTTGAGCAGAACAGATTGCGTTTTATCTCTCGCCTCCATCCTAATTTAATTTACTTTGTGTCGTACCTGGACGGAGCCGGCTCGGCCTTGTAATTAACGCAAGCAAGACATCAAAGTGCCAGTAATTTCCCGCTACAACCATAGCGAGGCGTTAATCAGATTCTTGGCTTTAATTAAATCTCCCTGTGCCATTTAGATGGAGCTGCCAGGAAGCGCCAGCGCCCCCCCCCCCCCTCGCTACCCCCCCCGCTCCGTGCCATAAATTCTATCATGACTGTCGGAGAACAGCGAGCACCTATGAAATGTTCTTCTGTATTTAGTCGGTGACGGGCTCTGGCGTGGGCGGCTGCATGTAACCTGACAGCTCCATTTACATGGGATTTTCATTTTCTGCCCCCCCCCCCTACCGGGAGCCGCTCGTTCATTTTCCATTTTTTGGTGTTCTCTATTAATCTGTCGCCTCTGCATTGTGGATGCGGATATTCTGTACATCATACAAAGAGCAACGAAGACACAAGGGCTCCGGGAGCTGTAATGGAAGCATTACCCTGTAGGTTAGGATCGTAGAGCCGTGTTCAGGGGCATTTATAGGGCTCCTCAATTTGAGGGAACCTGCCAGCAGGTCTGATCAGACTACCTGTCGCTGGAGAGATGTGTAATCATACCTTTGTGTATGTTGTTGGTAGCAGCAGGACTGTGAATAAATGGATGATGTTATTGCAGGCTTGTACTGCTTTGTTTTTGGCTCCCGACATGGAGTTGATTAACAGCCCCTCCTCTACTGATACTCAAATGTACAGAGAGAACAGAGCTCAGCAGTGTGAGGACAAACCCACAAACTCCAATCCTGAAATATAAATCCATATTTCACAGTCCTGCTGCTACTAACCACACACAAAAAAAAATGTATGATTCCATATCTCTCCAGGGCTGTAATTCTGCACAAACACTAATTTTGCTTGGTCACAACTAGACTCCCTATTAAAGGGGTTGTCCAGTTACTTGTTTGGGTGGGTTATTGAAGTATTTTCAATAGCCTACCCTGATTCAGCAGATCTCGGAGGTGGTTGATGACCGGGCCGTTGGGTTTTTACTCCCCTGATCCCGCTTTTTTGTGAGAGTTAAATTTGTCTGGTGGTGGGTTATTCTTCAGTGAAGACATATACATGTTGGGCATGCCGAGAGATTGCCAAAAACATGCGTGCTCTCCAGTGTGAGACCTCATTGGTCTTGTGCTTCTTTAAATGTGAGCCCAAAGCTGTATATATTGGCGTTTGACTACACGGGTTGTTGTAGTCTGTTACCACGGTGTCTTGTTTGCTTTGCAGCTGTGGGATTCGGCTTCTTGGTGAAGGAATAAGCAATCTTATGATTTCCATTGATTTTGGGAACATGGTATAGACCCCGGCGGCTCTCGTCTGGCCGGTGTACAGATGTGCTACATGGAGACATCACAGGGAGGATGTCTGTGCCGCTCTTGTGTTTTCTTTCCCTGATTTATATGCGCGCCGTGAGGCTGCCGTCTATGTACTTTGGAATAAGGTCAATTAGATCTGAATTATACCTTGTCTGCTCCTCTAGGAATACTGACGGTGCAGATTTTAAGAGCATCCTGGCTGCTGCGGCTGCAGTCATCTTGTCTGTCATGTCCAATCCTCCTCTCTGGTCTCGGCAGTACATAGTGACGACACCTCTGCAATGAAAAAAGATCATGGGTGGCACATTGGCTGAGTGGGTAGCACTTCTGCCTTGCAGCGCTGGGGTCCTGGGTTCAAATCCCACACAGGTCAACATCTGCAAAGAGTTTGTATGTTCTCTCAGTGCTTGTGTGGGTTTCCTCTGGGTCCTTTGGTTTCCTCTCACACTCCAAAACATACTGGTAGGTTGTTTAGATTGTGAGCCCCATGGGGACAGGGACCAATTTGACATGCTTTGTGCAGCGCTGCGTAATCTGTAGGCGCTATATAAACAAAGAATTATTGCTTTGCTTTGTTTAAATGGTGGTCTACAGTTCCTAGACAGACTTGGGTGTTTCTATGGTAACAGACTACACAACATTTCGTAGTCTGTTCAGTCAGTCTTGCTGTCCAAACCCTAAAATAATGTTTGTTTCCTCTCTCCTAGATAAATATCAAGAGAACCCCTCACCGTAAGCGATGTCCACCCCAGATCCGCCAATGGGCGGCACCCCTAGGCCTGTCCAGTCACCTGGCCCTGGGCCTTCCCCTGGTGCCATGCTAGGACCTAGCCCTGGGCCATCTCCTGGGTCAGCACACAGCATGATGGGACCGAGCCCTGGGCCACAGATTCCCCCTCAAGGACCTAGCGGATATCCTCCTGAAAACATGCATCAGATGCATAAGGTTAGTCTTTTTTCAGGGTAACACTAAGTTCTAGAGTTTGTATCCTGTCTATTGCTTATTTAATGCTCTTGGTTTTCTGTGTTTCAGCCTATGGAGTCCATGCATGAAAAGCCTATGCCGGACGACCCCCGTTATAACCAGATGAAGGGAATGCCTTTGCGGCCTGGTAGCCATGCTGGAATGGGGCCACCACCAAGTCCAATGGACCAGCACTCACAAGGTATACATGTTATTAGGATGAACCTTACTTCGGTATGAGTAGGTACTATATACAAGATGCTGATACCCATCTCTTCCTCTAAGGTTACCCCTCACCCCTGGGCAGCTCTGAACATGTGTCCAGCCCAGTACCCTCTAATGGCCCACCCTCTGGACCTCCAATGCCCTCTGGTTCTGGAGGAGGGAACATGGAGAATGCGGACCCCCAGCAGCAGCAGCCCCAGCAGCAGCAGCAACCCCAGCAGCAGCAACCCCAGCAGACGAGCCGCAGTCCGACTCCTTTCAATCAGAATCAGCTGCATCAGTTACGGGCACAGATCATGGCGTACAAGATGCTGGCCAGAGGGCAACCTATACCTGATCAACTACAGATGGCGGTGCAAGGCAAGAGGCCCATGCCAGGCATGCAGCCACAGATGCCAACACTACCTCCACCTGCAGCTTCCGGGACTGGACCTGTGCCTGCCTCAGGGCCAGCACCACCCAGCTACAACAGACCTCATGGTGAGAAAATAATCCTAGGCATAAGCTGGCATGACTTCAGAGCCAACTCTGGCTAGATTAGGTCAATGTATACACATACTATATGATGTGTTTCCTTCCAAATGTAGGAATGGCAGGACCAGCCATGCCACCTCCAGGACCTTCAGGTGCTCCTCCTGTAATGCCAGGGCATCCTCCAGGGGCTCCCCCTAAACCCTGGCCTGAAGGTAATATTAATATTGTAGACTTAAAATATGATTAGAAATCTGAAAGATGATCCTTGGGCCTAATGTTCATGATTTGGTTAATATCTTCCCTTTCAGGTCCCATGGCCAACGCTGCTGTTCCAGCCACTGCTCCTCAGAAGCTAATTCCTCCACAGCCAACAGGCCGCCCTTCACCTGCACCTCCCGCAGTGCCTCCTGCGGCTTCTCCTGTTATGCCACCCCAGACACCATCACCCGGTCAGCCGGCCCAACCCCCACCCATGGTCCAGTTCCATCCCAAAGCCAACCGTATCACTCCTATCCAAAAACCCAGAGGCTTGGATCCAGTGGAAGTTCTTCAAGAGCGTGAATATCGGTAGGTATTTTCTAGTTATTAGTAGACTTGTGTGAAGTATTTGCATTGTCTGATATAGATAATATATAATATGTTGTTGATATATATTAAATGTTACTCGTCAGACTTCAGGCCCGGATTGCACATAGGATCCAGGAGCTGGAGAACCTCCCAGGGTCTTTAGCTGGTGATCTTAGGACCAAAGCTACCATTGAATTAAAAGCTCTGAGACTCTTGAACTTCCAGAGACAGGTAGGTGCCTCAGCTGAGAACTGTGGTGGTTTGTGTAAGGTCCTGACCAGGGTCATGACCAGGGTGTTGTCGCACCCAACCCAGGACTTTCATGATGGACCTATAAAGTGTCTATCTCACATATTAGGAGACGATACATTATAGTTGTTGTTAATGATTTGCTCTTCTTCACAGCTCCGACAAGAAGTTGTGGTCTGTATGAGGAGGGACACTGCCCTGGAAACGGCTCTAAACGCCAAGGCGTACAAGCGCAGTAAGCGACAGTCTCTGCGTGAGGCCCGAATCACCGAAAAACTGGAGAAACAGCAGAAGATCGAGCAGGAGCGCAAGAGACGACAGAAGCACCAGGTGAGGAAGGGTTTAGCCATATAAAGTGTAAGATGCCTCGTGATGTGACTACATAGGACTGACCATGGTGTGTTGTCTCTCCAGGAATACCTGAATAGTATCCTCCAGCATGCCAAGGACTTCAAGGAGTTCCACCGCTCTGTCACAGGGAAGATCCAAAAACTGACCAAGGCAGTGGCCACGTATCACGCCAACACTGAGCGAGAACAGAAGAAGGAGAACGAGAGGATTGAGAAGGAGAGAATGCGTCGTCTCATGGTAGGTGCTTGACTTGCCCATGCGTTGGATGAGGTTACCCTCATCCTCCAAATTTGGTGTCCCTGCCCTCTGTCAGTACAGATCTGTATATCCATTTCTTATTCATTCTCCTTCCAGGCAGAAGATGAAGAAGGCTACAGGAAGCTGATTGACCAGAAGAAGGACAAGCGCCTGGCCTACCTCCTGCAGCAGACGGACGAGTACGTGGCCAACCTGACAGAGTTGGTCAGGCAACACAAAGCGGCCCAGGTCCTGAAGGAGAAGAAGAGGAGGAAAAAGAAAAAGGTGAGACCATCACACATGTGAGTGAGAAGAGCCGCTCCTGTAAGTGTGTGACAAAACATGTAATACTATGTCGTGTCTGCTTCAGATCCAGGAGAACGCAGAAGGACAGCAGCCCGCACTTGGACCAGATGGAGAGGTAAGGACAGGGTGTCTATAGGTGCACGTGAATGGATGTGGTTATATGGGTGACATGGGATAACCACTGCTTCTCCTACACAGCCTTTGGATGAGACTAGTCAGATGAGTGACCTTCCTGTCAAAGTTATCCATGTGGATAGTGGAAAGATCTTGACTGGTTCCGATGCTCCAAAGGCAGGACAGCTGGATGCATGGCTGGAGATGAATCCTGGGTAAGTATGGAGAAGATGCTCTATACAGAGTAACAGCAAGTATACTCGGTGATCCCTATATGAGTATGAGGACTCGTAAGCACCACTAATGACTTTCTGATCTTCTATATAGATATGAAGTTGCACCACGATCAGACAGCGAGGAGAGTGGATCAGAGGAGGAGGAAGAGGTGAGCGTGAACCTTCTGTATCACCGCAGGATCTTGGGGGTTGTCCATGTTACCCCCTATCCACATGCTGAAGTTCGATCATAGAAGCGGCTCTTGTTTCCCCTGTTCAGGACAAGTTGAGCTTGATCCCTGTTTGCACCATTCCTAGTGTTGTGCTCCACTACTTGCAACGTTCCCATAGTCATTGAATGGTCTAGCGGTTGGCATTGTTCAGCCTTTCACTCCATTTATTGGGGGGGGATGAGAATGACAAATGGTCATAACCCACTGATCACCATTGTAACCCCTATACAGAGAACACAATCTTTATTCTGTACCCAGTGTTTTCATCTTCTGTTGTGTTCCAGGAAGAGGAGGAGCAGACGGCGACTCCGGCCACCAGTTTACCTGCAGTGGATGAGAAGAAGATTCCTGACCCAGATAGCGATGAAGTTTCAGAAATTTATGCTCGAGAGATAATAGAGTAAGTGTTATCCTTGTGTAACCTCAAGCAGGATTTCCATCTTTTCCAGTCCAAAGGATTTCCAGATTATGAACCCAATGTATTTGGTCCTAGGGGTGTGATCCAGTCCTTGTCCATACATTATAGTAAATCGTATGGACATTACTGGCAAGTAATCATAATGGCCACAGAACCCTTATAAGGTGCTGCCACCTGCTGGCTGAATGCGTATGTTCTCTGAGACATAAAGCTGGTCAGAGCTCAGAGCACAGCTGTGTGAGGGCTGTAGTGAGATGTTACCTGTGTGTTGGTCCCCAGGAGCGCCAGGCAGGATGTGGATGACGAGTACAGCATATCCCAGGTTGAGGCCGGCCTCCAGTCTTACTACGCGGTGGCGCACGCTGTGACTGAGAAGGTGGAGAAGCAGTCTACTCTGCTGGTCAATGGCTTCCTCAAACAATACCAGGTAAGTGAGATTGCCCAAAGGATGATTCAGTTTGTTGGCATTGCCCACCTCCTGATCTCCCCACATGTCTTCTCCTTCCTCAGGTCAAAGGTCTGGAGTGGCTCGTGTCTCTGTACAACAATAACCTGAACGGGATCCTTGCTGATGAAATGGGTCTGGGGAAGACGATCCAGACCATCGCTCTGATTACGTACCTCATGGAACACAAGCGCATCAATGGACCCTTCCTCATTATAGTGCCGCTGTCGTGAGTAGCTCCATTCACTTCCATCGCTTTAATATTTAACGGACTTTCCAATAGACGTGAAAATTTGTTTGATTTGAGACAACATGTAATAAATTCCTAAACTCCATTGACTTGGAATCGGCAGCTGGATGTAGCCATCTTGGATAACACTGCTCCGCTCTTAGAGCTGATCTGCTCCCTTGGTCTCCTTTTAGTTGGCGAATAATTACTGGGGGGGTTCTTAATTATTAGACTCAATTGAGTGATGCTTGGAATTCCCTCTTGTATTTTCTTCTCCGTTAAGGACACTGTCTAACTGGGTTTATGAGTTTGACAAGTGGGGTCCATCGGTGGTGAAGGTGTCGTATAAGGTACGTATGGTACATGTTCAGCTTGTCGTCCACCGCTATTCAACACATTATGTGTAACCCAACTCTTGTGCCTTGTAGGGATCTCCTGCTGCTCGTCGTGCTTTTGTTCCTATGCTCCGTAGCGGAAAATTTAATGTTCTTCTCACTACATATGAATACATTATTAAGGACAAGCACATTCTGGCCAAGGTAAGGGCGTTTATGTGGTGCAGAGCCTAAGGCTACATTCACACTAACGTATGGGGGACATATATACGGCCGACGTATATACGGCCGATATACGTCCCCCATACACTTCTATGGGCGCACGGCACCCTACGGGAGCGGTACGGTGCGGCACCGTACCGTTCCGTACCCGGGAAAAGGATAGGACCTGTCCTATCTTTTCCCGTAATACGGCGCCGTGCGCTCACCTCCTCCTCCTCTCCTCGTACACTGCCGTTGCCCGCTACGGTACGGTACGGGCGGGCAACGGCAGTATGAATATAGCCTTAGGGTGATGCCACAAGTGGGGTTTTCAGTCTGTTAAACACACGTGTTTTTAACTCGTCTGTTTTTGACCATTTACTATGCAATTGGCTGCTTAGAATCAGTTTATCTTAATAGATAAACGGGTTCAAAGCAGCCAAACGCATGGTAAACGGACTGAAAACGCATGCTTAAAGGACCAAAAACGCCACGTGTGGCATCACCCTTAGGATCCCAGATGGGAGACTATTAAGTTGCTAACATTTCCATCCGGTATGTAGATCCGTTGGAAGTACATGATTGTGGATGAAGGTCACCGCATGAAGAACCATCATTGTAAGCTGACGCAGGTCCTGAACACCCATTATGTAGCCCCGCGTCGCTTGCTGCTCACCGGGACTCCACTACAGAACAAGCTGCCGGAGTTGTGGGCGCTTCTGAACTTCCTGCTGCCAACCATCTTCAAGAGCTGTAGCACCTTTGAGCAGTGGTTTAACGCTCCCTTTGCCATGACGGGAGAAAAGGTAATGAGGCTGGAGAGCGACATTGGCTCCTTCTAATCATGTGTGTGTATATGTATAGTACATTATTTCTAGGATTCTTACTGAAACCGCCAAAATATGGTTTTCTAGGTCTGAAATATTAGCAAATAGTGACTTCATCATGAAGATGTTATTCTCTGATGATCTTGTTCTATTCTGAGCGCTGTGATGGGGCGGCTGCTCTCCTCGCTCATGTTGTGTATGCTGTAAACATTGCTCTTAGAAGCAGATCTGGCCACGATCCCCTCACTGCTGACCAGAGATCTCGCTTCGTCTTGGCCGCTGAGAGCGCGGCTGTGTAGTATGTGACACCGACATCATCCTGGCAGGTTTCACTACAACCGCTCTGAGAGTTCAGTCAGATGTGACCTGAATTACAGCCGCTTTCAGCCGAGAGCTGCGCTGAGATCTGGACAGTGTCCACCGAGAGGATTGGTCACCAGACTTGTCCTCGCCCTCACTTGAAGAATTGCTGTGATCCTTCGTGCACATTATGAATCTCTGAGCATTTTATTTGCAGCATTGATATAGTTGGCCCTCAAGCATATTTGAGGCACAGGATTTAGGCGGCTGCCTGATCGATGTGCAACCAAATGTCCTGTCCTCTTGCAGACAGCAGTGGAGGACCCTTGACCCTTCTGATTTACTCCTTTTCTCATACATTTCAGTCATTCGAGGTTTGTTACCTCTGAGTCCAGGTGATTGCCCGGATGCTGATGTAAGGAGGTTGCTCTGGGTCTGTCACAGCCCAAATAGTGAGACCTGACAGTTGTAACTGGGGCAGCACAGTAACCCCAATTACAGTAGCAAAATGTAAATAAATGTCCTACTATGAAAGTGGAAATAAGAGTTTCTCCTAAAAAAACATGAATTGTTTTGCTAGCCCGAAAAAAAAGTTGTGTGCACAAAAAATAAACTTGTCTGTTCCTGAACGTGGTAATATAGATGATTGGTGACACCATACTGTCCCTATGTGCGGCGCTCATGAAGCTGCTCCCTAGTTATCTGACCCTGGGTCATGGAGATTTGGTTTTGTCTTCCAGGTGGATTTAAATGAAGAAGAAACCATCCTGATCATCCGACGTCTTCACAAAGTCCTGCGTCCCTTCTTACTGCGGAGACTTAAGAAGGAGGTGGAGGCTCAGCTGCCAGAGAAGGTAAGTACAGTCCTCATGCTGTATAAAGGATGACTATACTGAGCATTACCTGATGCTGTGCACTAGTATCAGTCAGTATCTCGGTCTCTGAGGATGACTCCGGTTTCCTTCTTTTAGGTGGAATATGTTATTAAATGTGACATGTCTGCGTTACAAAGGGTCCTGTACAGACACATGCAGGCCAAGGGCGTTCTCCTCACGGACGGCTCTGAGAAGGATAAGAAGGTAACTGCCCTGCTTCAGTGCGTACATCTATGTACAGAAAGGGGGCGCTATGTGATTAATCATGGGGTGTATCACTCTCTCTCTCACAGGGTAAAGGTGGTACGAAGACCCTCATGAACACCATCATGCAGCTGAGGAAGATCTGCAACCACCCGTACATGTTCCAGCAGATAGAGGTGAGACATATGACCTTGGTTATGCTACGTCTGCTCTTTATTACGTATATGGCATCACTAGTAAAAATGTGCGAAGTAACATTACAGACAATGGTTGGAAATATACGCTCTATGGTCGGCCACTAGGGGACGCTGACGTGTTTTCTTTTCTTCTGCAGGAGTCCTTTTCTGAACACCTGGGTTTCACAGGAGGCATTGTGCAGGGGTGAGCGTCCTCTACCATCTCGATTACACGTAGTTTATGTAAATAAGCCCATGGCGTGTCCTAATACTTCTTCTCCTCGTCTTGCAGGCAGGACCTCTACCGGGCCTCTGGAAAGTTTGAGCTGCTTGACCGCATCCTTCCCAAGCTGCGGGCCACCAACCACAAAGTTCTGCTCTTCTGTCAGATGACCACCCTCATGACTATCATGGAGGACTACTTTGCTTACCGGGGCTTTAAATACCTCAGATTAGATGGTGCGTAAACCAGAGTGGATGTCCCCTGATTACTCAGATGGTTATCCTTAGTGTTCCTCATGTTGGCGTATATAGACCCTCCATTGACTCTTTGGATGATGTATATCTATATCTTCTGTTCTGCAGGAACCACTAAAGCAGAAGACCGTGGCATGTTACTGAAGACATTCAATGAGCCCGGGTCAGAATACTTTGTCTTCCTGCTCAGTACCCGTGCCGGAGGCTTGGGGCTCAATCTGCAGTCTGCTGACACGGTTATCATATTTGATAGCGACTGGAATCCACATCAGGTATGAAGCCATTTTTGTATTCCTACTCCTCATCAGTTGATATCCGATCACTATGGCAGGGGGTCCTATATATGAATTAAAACACGTATATTACACGACCAGCTGCATCCTACTCAATGGGACTGAGTTTCAGTACTAAGAACGGCCAGAGTGTAAAGCAGCGACTTCTCGGAGCCCTGCCATCATGGATATTGTTATATACAGTTCCCCGTAGCGAGCTGGTTTGCCTATTTCCATAGGTGACATTATATTGATTGCTCTCTTGCAGGATTTGCAGGCACAGGATCGCGCTCATCGTATCGGACAGCAGAACGAGGTGCGTGTGCTGCGGTTGTGCACAGTGAACAGCGTGGAGGAGAAAATCCTGGCCGCCGCTAAGTACAAGCTGAATGTGGATCAGAAGGTCATCCAGGCTGGCATGTTTGATCAGAAGTCCTCCAGCCACGAGAGGAAAGCCTTCCTGCAGGCCATCCTGGAGCACGAGGAGCAGGACGAGGTGAGTGAGAAGATACAGAGGGCTTCTCTGAGAACTTCTCTAAAAATGAGAAGGAATATACTCTAACCTATGCTTGGTTTACTTCTATGGGACTTCCTGGACAGGCTTGTTCTGATGTCCCTTGAAAGTGGGTCTTGCACTTCATTCACATGATTATTTGGGAGGGGGGCTTAGTGCTCAGAACCCCAATGATCTTTTGGATAGTTTTGACACAAGTTGATCACTGCCTTTTAGGTTTGAGTAGAAATCCCTATTTAGTCTGACTCCTAATTTTGACTCTCTTTGCTGATAGGAGGAAGACGAGGTCCCAGATGATGAAACTGTCAATCAGATGATCGCAAGACACGAGGAAGAGTTTGATTTGTTTATGGTAAGTGTCTTGGGAAAACCTCATGGGTCATACTCTTTAGTATTCTTTAATTTATGGGGTGTATGTAGAATATTTCCCTGGTTTATGGTCTGTACTTTCCTATCAGAGGATGGATCTGGACAGGCGACGAGAAGAAGCTCGCAATCCCAAACGCAAACCCCGATTAATGGAGGAGGATGAGCTTCCATCCTGGATCATTAAAGACGACGCTGAAGTCGAGCGTCTGACGTGTGAAGAGGAGGAGGAGAAGATGTTTGGACGTGGATCCCGTAACCGAAAGGAAGTGGACTACAGCGATTCCCTCACAGAGAAGCAGTGGCTGAAGGTTTGTGGTGCTGCTTTTTGGATAATTTCTAATGAACATGGGTCGAGCCTCGTACCGGCTATACTAGGTAGAAGTGATAAGTTTATAATGATTGGAGGTCTCGCGGTAGACCTGTGCATGGGCAGTATTTGTTTATCCTCAGAAATCCCACAGAAGGGAATAGCGGTGGTCTGTCTTGTGCTACTGCTCTTTCACATGAGATAAGTGGGAGCCCCAGGCGGCAGCGATCTTACTTATAACCTATCATGGGAATAAGGAAATCTGATGTATGTAGAGAGTACTTGCTGTAGGGACGATACATGGAAGAAGTGGCACATACCTCATGTAGCTAAGCAGTTTATTTCCCGTAGGCCATTGAGGAAGGTACGTTAGAGGAAATTGAGGAAGAGGTTCGTCAAAAGAAGACCACCCGTAAGCGGAAACGAGATGTAGACCCTGGAACCCCAACTACCAGCTCCCGACACAGGGAGAAGGAGGATGATGGCAGGAAGAAAAAAAGAGGGCGACCTCCGGCTGAGAAGCTTTCCCCCAACCCTCCTAACCTCACCAAGAAGATGAAGAAGATTGTAGATGCTGTTATCAAGTATAAGGACAGGTGGGGTCTTCAGCCTCCTCTCCTTTTACATGACACCGTTAGAAATCTCCAGGACTAAGTGACCTCTTCTCTTCTATTAGTGGCAGTGGACGACAGCTGAGCGAAGTCTTCATCCAGCTTCCATCCCGCAAGGAACTCCCAGAGTATTATGAACTTATCCGCAAGCCGGTGGACTTCAGGAAGATCAAGGTTAGTTGAGGAACATGCTGGTGGTCGGGGGATGGGGCTGCTTCTTTTTAGTTCAAGAATCGCTAATCCAGAAGATGATTTGTTGCTCACAGGAGAGGATCAGGAATCACAAGTACCGCAGTCTGAACGACCTGGAGAAGGATGTCATGCTGCTCTGCCAGAACGCACAGACTTTCAACCTGGAAGGATCTCTGGTGAGTCTGCTCCTCGGCCTTGATGTTTTATGAGGCTTTGGATTCATGTCTCCCAGACTTGCTCTTCTGGAATTTGGGTCTTAGTATGCGATACCCTTCCTGCTTTGCAGATTTATGAAGATTCGATCGTGCTGCAGTCTGTCTTCACCAGCGTCAGGCAGAAGATTGAGAAGGAGGAGGAAAGCGAGGGAGACGAGAGTGAAGAAGACGAGGAGTTGGAGGAGGAAGGATCAGAGTCAGAATGTAAGTGCCTCAGCTGGGACTCGCTATAGAGCAGTTGTCACACACGAGGTCTTGTGATTTGTAGCACGTCTTCCTTTCCAGAGCAGATACTCATCCTTCCCACGATAGACGCAATGTGATGACATCATCAGTTCTGAAGTCTTCAGAACCGCATACAGCTGCCACACAGAGAAGACCGCTGCTGCCCCCTTCCCCACTACTTAACCCCTTGACGCTCTGTGCCGTAGCTGTACCGTTCAGGGGGTGTATGAAGAGGGCTCATGGGCTGAGCCCTCTTCATACACAGGTGGGGGTTGTTGCATAATAACCACGGTTGCTGCTTCCACGGATCGTGGCTATTAACTCCTTCGATGATGGCAGCATTTAAAAGACAGTGTTGCGTTGGCGCTGCCATCTTGGATCATGGCAACCCCGAGGCTGTCCGGTTTCTGCAGTTTCGTTACAATGAGCCAGTGGCTCCTGGTAATGTATGTTGTGCAGAAATGCCATATACTGCAATACAGTAGTATTACAGTATGTGGTAGGAACAATCAGACCATCTAGGGTTAATGTACCCTAGAGGGTCTAACAAATAGTAAAAAAAAGTTTTAAAAATAAATAATATAAAAATAACCTAAAAGTTCAAATTGCCCCCTGATAGAACTGACATAAAACGTAATAAGCAGTAAACATCACAGACACATTGGGTAACTCCGCGTCCCAAATGCCCGATCTACTAAAATATAAAAACGGTTATTGCCGGCGGTGACCTCCATAACGGAAAATAGTGTCCAAAATGTAAAATGGTGTCAAAAATGGAATAAAAAGTGACCAAAATGTTGCACAGACCTCAAAATGCTGGAAACGTCGGCTGATTTCGCAAAAAATGAGACCTCACACAGCTCCGTACACCAAAGTATGAAATGGTTATTAACGTTGCTTAACTGTGACGCACAAGGCCTCCGGTGAAAGGGAGTTTGCCACCTGTCATTCAGTATTTGACAGGACAACCTCATGCAGATGATTCTCCATGTGTGAACAGTTTATAGGTGATTTGCTTTAGTACTGCATTTGCCCTTGATGTGTTTCTATTCTAGAGACCCCAAGGTTGAATTCAGGGGGCAGTGTGGTTGTGTTTCTTGGTCAGGAGGGGATTTAGAGTTACTGCAGTTACCGATGTCACCCACCTCCTGTCTTACAGCTCGTTCAGTCAAGGTGAAAATCAAACTAGGACGTAAGGAGAAGATGCAGGAGCGTATGAAGGGGCGCAGGCGCACCAGCCGGGGATGCAGGGCCAAGCCTGTAGTCAGCGATGACGATAGTGAAGAGGACCAAGAAGAGGTGAGTGTCATACAGAAGTGTTATCCTGGATGTGTAATCTCTCCTGATACCCCCTACCATTACTTGTGGTCCTGATGCTAAAGAAGTTTTAGACCACAGCGTTCATTCCGCAGCGTAGTGCCATACATTTTATAGTGGCTGTGTATATTTTATTGTTGTTCAGCGCCATCTGCTGATAAGGGAGGGAGCTGCCAATGGACCATGTGAAGCGGAAGCAGGACTCTCTGAAGTGCCACAGCCCCCTCCTAATAAATGCTATGGTCTCCCTGCAGGCAGCACTAGGTGCCTCAGTTATTAATGGGATTTCATCAAATAGGTGGTGGATGTGGGTCCTACCTCGTGAACCGAGGTCAGCGGACACCTTCCCGCAGACTCTCATGCGCCACCACATGCTGTTTATCTATATGGGAGAACAAAGTGTACGTCATCACTCCCATAGAGTTGTAAGGAGAGCGCCACTTGGGTTCATTTCATAACTCACAAAATCCGATTATTGGGAAAACCCATCTACCTGTCCTAATACTCTAAATTTATGTTTTGATCTGTCTCTTAAACTCTTTCTTTTCCTCCCTGCAGGACCGCTCCGGAAGCGGCACAGAAGAAGACTGATACTTACAGAACATTCCGACTTGTCTGACCATGTGTCATTCCACTGCGTGCCACCACAACCCCCATCCCGCCACCTCCCTCCCTCTCCCCCCGTCTTCTCTTTCCGTAGGACGCTAACGGGTAGCCTGAAATGTAGTGAACTGTACAAAAATAATAAAATTCTTCCATATTTATATAATAACTAAGGAGTTGTAGGGACGTGTACCGCCTGTAGCATTGACTATCTGGCCGCACCATTAGGCCTCTCAGGATAGGTTAAGAGGAATACGACTTTTGATGATATATAAATCTATTTTTTTTTTTATTATGGCAGTACTGTTTGAGTTACAGTATGGGGATCAGTGTAGTGTCAGGCGTGGATGCATGCAGGTAGCAATCCACTCATTAGTACTGTATTTTACAATAAAAGAAACAGGTCAAAATCTAATCCACGGTCGCCCTCCCCCCTTCTCGCACTGCACAGGGAGGGGCGCGGCGGTGGTAGCTGTATGTATGTGTGTCGGTGTCACTGGATTTCAAACAGTTATAAATTAAAACCAGATGAAATACCTCGCCCCCGTTGTATCTTTCTGTAAACATTCCCTTACTTTTTTTTTTAATTATTATTTTTAATGTCGTGGGATAAAAATTTAAATAAAATGATGAAGTCTTCATAAAAAGAGGAGACATGGAGCTGTGTGTCTTCATTCTGGCCACATTGATAAGGGAGAAGCTCCGCTGTATGTAAGCGGGTACTCGAGCCGCCCCCTACAGAATACAACTGGGGGTCAGTGCAGGGTAATTATGGGTTAGGTTCTGGTTTTGCATGACTATGTTGCACCTGAGAAATGCATTAGAGCAGCGTGACGCAGACTCTGTCCTAGTGAGCGCTATGGCATCATAAGTCCCTGTGATACAGAGAATTCACATGGACAATGGTTCTCGGATTAATGTGTGAAATTCCCGGGAGGTTGTTCAGCAGTAGAATTGGGGATGGCTCACCCCCAGCGACATACGGTCGCCGCATAATGGTTGTATACAAACCCCATCCGTGCTCCTCGATCGCCTCTCAAGCTTATATGTATTACACTACATTGCAGGCTGCTGAATGCCGCTTAAAGCCTTTGGTTGGTCTTCAGCCTGTCTGAACAAATCCATGACCAGATCCAAGGTAAATGTTTGAGGAGAGCTGAAGACTGAGATGTCAGATTTGGCTAATGGCGTTCTGCAGCCTGCGATGTCATAGCATACATGGCAGCAGTGGAAATACATGCATTGTGGATAGAATTGTGTATCACTCCATGCCTGATTCTTCTCCATCGATGGAGTGAGTCTAGCAGAGGTGTGCGTGCGCTGACTAGGCCACTTTATACAGGTGACGTAAACGTGATGTTTTCCGGAGCCGGCCTGATATTGTTGAGAGCAGGAAACAATAGATGGCATGTATGTGCACAATAGTCAGATGTTTAGTGTCCCTTTAAAAAGATTGCATTGAAAGTTTTCTACATTTTTACAGTTGCCAGACCAGAAAATCCACTTTGTGCGATGTCTCCTTGGCACATGACACACATTTGTAGTGTAGCTTCTCCCTAACCATGTTGTCCTCAGTGACCACAGGTCACCATATAGACTATGGAAGCTGGTAAAACTTCTCCCATAGGTTACAGCTAGGGGTCATGACCCATAATGACCTTCATGCTGTTGGAGTCTTGGGGTTGCTGCGCACATCGTATATCTGTGCTGTGTGTAAGATATGGGAAGGTATAAATCCACAATGAGGGAGTGTGTGAGCAGAGGTTTTCCATGCCCGGGGGATGACATCTGTTCACAGTCCATCCACTGCTGCCATTAGGTTCTGCTGCGGGTTTCTCACTGACTCCTGACCACAGATCTGTAGCCTTTTATAAGCCTTAGTCTGTCACTTTTAGTTTTTGCTTCCTCATACTCGCACTTGTTTCCCCACACCCTGCAGGGCTCCATGTGTAACACTAGGGGGAGCTGCAGCTTTACTTGTCAGCGCTGAGGATTTCGGCTTCATGTTCCTGATATACTGAGGCCCTTTCCTTAGGATCAGGGGCAGCTTCAGGAGCTATGACTGGTCCCGCAGCACAGACCTTTGTTTTGACCTTTCACACCTTTGTGACACTTGTGCTCTGTTTTGTGGTGTAGAAGATTAACACTGGTGATCCCAGCAGCCACAATCTATCCCCAATGGCAGGAGTAGTTGTGAGAATAAAAGATCAAATCTTCAGGGGCGCCCCTTCCTATAGTAAGGATATTCGGGTTCATTTATCGATAATTATTAAACATCTGATAATTACTTTATTCCCTTCTTCATTCACCAGTAATTTGGTAGCCCAGGACTGGTGCGGTTTTCCCCTGATATCTTGGCTCCAGTCTGTTCTATAACCTAATAGGATCCAGTCCTCCTGATGATAATGTATTGTCTGAGCCAGGAGTCTGCTTCTTATTATATGATGGACAACATTGTCCCAACAGATATTCTGCGGGGACACAATGGCCTCAGCTACACGACTAGCACAATCGCTTGGCTTTCTGGTACAATAACCAGTCTATGGCACCAGAATCTGGACCAGCGCCCCTCTGCCCTAGACACTGATTGCCACCGACTTCTAGTGTCCTGGAGATCTGAACAGAAGTCAATGTTCCCCAACCAATATCAGTGCAAGGGCGAATGTCATCTGTATGTATGAGTGGGACTATTGTTTAGACACCGCCTCATCCCTGACATGGGCTTGTCCTGCACCTAAAGCACAAACTACATTTACTTTTATATGACTATCACAACTTGTTCTTGTGAGTCACTACTACACACTGCAGAAGAGTTGTGCAACTCGGCTCAGTACCAGGCACTGCCGGGCCTCCATCAGCTATCCGCACACCTCATACTCACTACTCTGCACTGCCGGGCCTCCATCAGCTATCCGCACACCTCATACTCACTACTCTGCACTGCCGGGCCTCCATCAGCTATCCGCACACCTCATACTCACTACTCTGCACTGCTAGGCCTCCATCAGCTATCCGCACACCTCATACTCGCTACTCTGCACTGCCGCGCCTCCATCAGCTATCCGCACACCTCATACTCACTACTCTGCACTGCCGCGCCTCCATCAGCTATCCGCACACCTCATACTCACTACTCTGCACTGCCGGGCCTCCATCAGCTATCCGCACACCTCATACTCACTACTCTGCACTGCTAGGCCTCCATCAGCTATCCGCACACCTCATACTCGCTACTCTGCACTGCTAGGCCTCCATCAGCTATCCGCACACCTCATACTCACTACTCTGCACTGCCGCGCCTCCATCAGCTATCCGCACACCTCATACTCACTACTCTGCACTGCCGGGCCTCCATCAGCTATCCGCACACCTCATACTCACTACTCTGCACTGCCGCGCCTCCATCAGCTATCCGCACACCTCATACTCCCTACTCTGCACTGCTAGGCCTCCATCAGCTATCCGCACACCTCATACTCACTACTCTGCACTGCCGGGCCTCCATCAGCTATCCGCACACCTCATACTCACTACTCTGCACTGCTAGGCCTCCATCAGCTATCCGCACACCTCATACTCACTACTCTGCACTGCTAGGCCTCCATCAGCTATCCGCACACCTCATACTCACTACTCTGCACTGCCGGGCCTCCATCAGCTATCCGCACACCTCATACTCACTACTCTGCACTGCTAGGCCTCCATCAGCTATCCGCACACCTCATACTCACTACTCTGCACTGCTAGGCCTCCATCAGCTATCCGCACACCTCATACTCGCTACTCTGCACTGCTAGGCCTCCATCAGCTATCCGCACACCTCATACTCACTACTCTGCACTGCCGGGCCTCCATCAGCTATCCGCACACCTCATACTCACTACTCTGCACTGCTAGGCCTCCATCAGCTATCCGCACACCTCATACTCACTACTCTGCACTGCCGGGCCTCCATCAGCTATCCGCACACCTCATACTCACTACTCTGCACTGCCGGGCCTCCATCAGCTATCCGCACACCTCATACTCACTACTCTGCACTGCTAGGCCTCCATCAGCTATCCGCACACCTCATACTCACTACTCTGCACTGCCGGGCCTCCATCAGCTATCCGCACACCTCATACTCACTACTCTGCACTGCTAGGCCTCCATCAGCTATCCGCACACCTCATACTCACTACTCTGCACTGCCGGGCCTCCATCAGCTATCCGCACACCTCATACTCACTACTCTGCACTGCCGCGCCTCCATCAGCTATCCGCACACCTCATACTCACTACTCTGCACTGCCGCGCCTCCATCAGCTATCCGCACACCTCATACTCACTACTCTGCACTGCTAGGCCTCCATCAGCTATCCGCACACCTCATACTCACTACTCTGCACTGCTGGGCCTCCATCAGCTATCCGCACACCTCATACTCACTACTCTGCCCTGCTGGGCCTCCATCAGCTATCCGCACACCTCATACTCACTACTCTGCACTGCTAGGCCTCCATCAGCTATCCGCACACCTCATACTCACTACTCTGCACTGCTAGGCCTCCATCAGCTATCCGCACACCTCATACTCACTAATCTGCACTGCTGGGCCTCCATCAGCTATCCGCACACCTCATACTCACTACTCTGCACTGCTGGGCCTCCATCAGCTATCCGCACACCTCATACTCACTACTCTGCACTGCTAGGCCTCCATCAGCTATCCGCACACCTCATACTCACTACTCTGCACTGCTAGGCCTCCATCAGCTATCCGCACACCTCATACTCACTACTCTGCACTGCCGGGCCTCCATCAGCTATCCGCACACCTCATACTCACTACTCTGCACTGCTGGGCCTCCATCAGCTATCCGCACACCTCATACTCACTACTCTGCACTGCCGGGCCTCCATCAGCTATCCGCACACCTCATACTCACTACTCTGCACTGCTAGGCCTCCATCAGCTATCCGCACACCTCATACTCACTACTCTGCACTGCTAGGCCTCCATCAGCTATCCGCACACCTCATACTCACTACTCTGCCCTGCCGGGCCTCCATCAGCTATCCGCACACCTCATACTCACTACTCTGCACTACCGGGCCTCCATCAGCTATCCGCACACCTCATACTCACTACTCTGCACTGCCGGCCCTCCATCAGCTATCCGCACACCTCATACTCACTACTCTGCACTGCTAGGCCTCCATCAGCTATCCGCACACTGCTAGGCCTCCATCAGCTATCCGCACACCTCATACTCACTACTCTGCACTGCTAGGCCTCCATCAGCTATCCGCACACCTCATACTCACTACTCTGCACTGCTAGGCCTCCATCAGCTATCCGCACACCTCATACTCACTACTCTGCCCTGCTAGGCCTCCATCAGCTATCCGCACACCTCATACTCACTACTCTGCACTGCTAGGCCTCCATCAGCTATCCGCACACCTCATACTCACTACTCTGCACTGCTGGGCCTCCATCAGCTATCCGCACACCTCATACTCACTACTCTGCACTGCTGGGCCTCCATCAGCTATCCGCACACCTCATACTCACTACTCTGCACTGCTGGGCCTCCATCAGCTATCCGCACACCTCATACTCACTACTCTGCACTGCTGGGCCTCCATCAGCTATCCGCACACCTCATACTCACTACTCTGCACTGCTAGGCCTCCATCAGCTATCCGCACACCTCATACTCACTACTCTGCACTGCTAGGCCTCCATCAGCTATCCGCACACCTCATACTCGCTACTCTGCCCTGCTAGGCCTCCATCAGCTATCCGCACACCTCATACTCACTACTCTGCACTGCCGGGCCTCCATCAGCTATCCGCACACCTCATACTCACTACTCTGCACTGCCGGGCCTCCATCAGCTATCCGCACACCTCATACTCACTACTCTGCACTGCCGGGCCTCCATCAGCTATCCGCACACCTCATACTCACTACTCTGCACTGCTAGGCCTCCATCAGCTATCCGCACACTGCTAGGCCTCCATCAGCTATCCGCACACCTCATACTCACTACTCTGCACTGCTAGGCCTCCATCAGCTATCCGCACACCTCATACTCACTACTCTGCACTGCTAGGCCTCCATCAGCTATCCGCACACCTCATACTCACTACTCTGCCCTGCCGGGCCTCCATCAGCTATCCGCACACCTCATACTCACTACTCTGCACTACCGGGCCTCCATCAGCTATCCGCACACCTCATACTCACTACTCTGCACTGCTAGGCCTCCATCAGCTATCCGCACACTGCTAGGCCTCCATCAGCTATCCGCACACCTCATACTCACTACTCTGCACTGCTAGGCCTCCATCAGCTATCCGCACACCTCATACTCACTACTCTGCACTGCTAGGCCTCCATCAGCTATCCGCACACCTCATACTCACTACTCTGCCCTGCTAGGCCTCCATCAGCTATCCGCACACCTCATACTCACTACTCTGCACTGCTAGGCCTCCATCAGCTATCCGCACACCTCATACTCACTACTCTGCACTGCCGGGCCTCCATCAGCTATCCGCACACCTCATACTCACTACTCTGCACTGCTGGGCCTCCATCAGCTATCCGCACACCTCATACTCACTACTCTGCACTGCTGGGCCTCCATCAGCTATCCGCACACCTCATACTCACTACTCTGCACTGCTGGGCCTCCATCAGCTATCCGCACACCTCATACTCACTACTCTGCACTGCTGGGCCTCCATCAGCTATCCGCACACCTCATACTCACTACTCTGCACTGCTAGGCCTCCATCAGCTATCCGCACACCTCATACTCACTACTCTGCACTGCCGGGCCTCCATCAGCTATCCGCACACCTCATACTCACTACTCTGCACTGCCGCCCCTCCATCAGCTATCCGCACACCTCATACTCACTACTCTGCACTGCCGGGCCTCCATCAGCTATCCGCACACCTCATACTCACTACTCTGCACTGCCGGGCCTCCATCAGCTATCCGCACACTGCTGGGCCTCCATCAGCTATCCGCACACCTCATACTCACTACTCTGCACTGCCGGGCCTCCATCAGCTATCCGCACACCTCATACTCACTACTCTGCACTGCCGGGCCTCCATCAGCTATCCGCACACTGCTAGGCCTCCATCAGCTATCCGCACACCTCATACTCACTACTCTGCACTGCCGGGCCTCCATCAGCTATCCGCACACTGCTAGGCCTCCATCAGCTATCCGCACACCTCATACTCACTACTCTGCACTGCTAGGCCTCCATCAGCTATCCGCACACCTCATACTCACTACTCTGCACTGCTAGGCCTCCATCAGCTATCCGCACACCTCATACTCGCTACTCTGCCCTGCTAGGCCTCCATCAGCTATCCGCACACCTCATACTCACTACTCTGCACTGCTAGGCCTCCATCAGCTATCCGCACACCTCATACTCACTACTCTGCACTGCCGGCCCTCCATCAGCTATCCGCACACCTCATACTCACTACTCTGCACTGCCGGGCCTCCATCAGCTATCCGCACACCTCATCCTCACTACTCTGCACTGCTGGGCCTCCATCAGCTATCCGCACACCTCATACTCACTACTCTGCACTGCCGGGCCTCCATCAGCTATCCGCACACCTCATACTCACTACTCTGCACTGCCGGGCCTCCATCAGCTATCCGCACACCTCATACTCACTACTCTGCACTGCCGGGCCTCCATCAGCTATCCGCACACCTCATACTCACTACTCTGCACTGCTAGGCCTCCATCAGCTATCCGCACACTGCCGGGCCTCCATCAGCTATCCGCACACCTCATACTCACTACTCTGCACTGCTAGGCCTCCATCAGCTATCCGCACACCTCAAACTCACTACTCTGCACTGCCGGGCCTCCATCAGCTATCCGCACACCTCATACTCACTACTCTGCACTGCCGGGCCTCCATCAGCTATCCGCACACCTCATACTCACTACTCTGCACTGCCGGGCCTCCATCAGCTATCCGCACACCTCATACTCACTACTCTGCACTGCTGGGCCTCCATCAGCTATCCGCACACCTCATACTCGCTACTCTGCCCTGCTAGGCCTCCATCAGCTATCCGCACACCTCATACTCACTACTCTGCACTGCTAGGCCTCCATCAGCTATCCGCACACTGCTAGGCCTCCATCAGCTATCCGCACACCTCATACTCACTACTCTGCACTGCTGGGCCTCCATCAGCTATCCGCACACCTCATACTCACTACTCTGCACTGCCGCGCCTCCATCAGCTATCCGCACACCTCATACTCACTACTCTGCACTGCTAGGCCTCCATCAGCTATCCGCACACTGCTAGGCCTCCATCAGCTATCCGCACACCTCATACTCAGTACTCTGCACTGCTAGGCCTCCATCAGCTATCCGCACACCTCATACTCGCTACTCTGCACTGCTAGGCCTCCATCAGCTATCCGCACACCTCATACTCGCTACTCTGCACTGCTAGGCCTCCATCAGCTATCCGCACACCTCATACTCGCTACTCTGCACTGCTAGGCCTCCATCAGCTATCCGCACACTGCTAGGCCTCCATCAGCTATCCGCACACCTCATACTCACTACTCTGCACTGCTGGGCCTCCATCAGCTATCCGCACACCTCATACTCGCTACTCTGCACTGCTAGGCCTCCATCAGCTATCCGCACACCTCATACTCGCTACTCTGCACTGCTAGGCCTCCATCAGCTATCCGCACACTGCTAGGCCTCCATCAGCTATCCGCACACCTCATACTCACTACTCTGCACTACCGGGCCTCCATCAGCTATCCGCACACTGCTAGGCCTCCATCAGCTATCCGCACACTGCTGGGCCTCCATCAGCTATCCGCACACTGCTGGGCCTCCATCAGCTATCCGCACACTGCTAGGCCTCCATCAGCTATCCGCACACTGCTAGGCCTCCATCAGCTATCCGCACACTGCTAGGCCTCCATCAGCTATCCGCACACTGCTAGGCCTCCATCAGCTATCCGCACACTGCTAGGCCTCCATCAGCTATCCGCACACTGCTAGGCCTCCATCAGCTATCCGCACACTGCTGGGCCTCCATCAGCTATCTGCACACTGCTAGGCCTCCATCAGCTATCCGCACACCTCATACTCACTACTCTGCCCTGCTAGGCCTCCATCAGCTATCCGCACACCTCATACTCACTACTCTGCACTGCTAGGCCTCCATCAGCTATCCGCACACTGCTAGGCCTCCATCAGCTATCCGCACACCTCATACTCACTACTCTGCACTACCGGGCCTCCATCAGCTATCCGCACACCTCATACTCACTACTCTGCACTGCCGGGCCTCCATCAGCTATCCGCACACCTCATACTCACTACTCTGCACTGCTGGGCCTCCATCAGCTATCCGCACACTGCTGGGCCTCCATCAGCTATCCGCACACCTCATACTCACTACTCTGCACTGCTAGGCCTCCATCACATGTCCGCACACTACTTGGCCTCCATGAGCTGTCCGCACTACGGCAGCATTGCATGGTCCATATTATGACCCATTATACACTCACTGGCCACTTTATTAGGTACACCTGTCCAACTGCTCGATAACTCTTAATTTCTAATCAGCCAATCACATGGCGGCAACTCAGTGCATTTAGGCATGTAGACATGGTCAAGACAATCTCCTGCAGTTCTCCCGAGCATCAGTATGGGGAAGAAAGGTGATTTGATGCCTTTGAACGTGGCATGGTTGTTGGTGCCAGAAGGGCTGGTCTGAGTATTTCAGAAACTGCTGATCTACTGGGATTTTCACGCACAACCATCTCTAGGGTTTACAGAGAATGGTCCGAAAAAGAAAAAACATCCAGTGAGCGGCAGTTCTGTGGCGGAAATGCCTTGTTGATGCCAGAGGTCAGAGGAGAATGGGCAGACTGGTTCGAGCTGATAGAAAGGCAACAGTGACTCAAATCGCCACCCGTTACAACCAAGGTAGGCAGAAGAGCATCTCTGAACGCACAGTACGTCCAACTTTGAGGCAGATGGGCTACGGCAGCAGAAGACCACACCGGGTGCCACTCCTTTCAGCTAAGAACAGGAAACTGAGGCTACAATTTGCACAAGCTCATCGTAATTGGACTGTAGAAGATTGGAAAAACGTTGCCTGGTCTGATGAGTCTCGATTTCTGCTGCGACATTCGGATGGTAGGGTCAGAATTTGGCGTCAACAACATGAAAGCATGGATCCATCCTGCCTTGTATCAACGGTTCAGGCTGGTGGTGGTGGTGTCATGGTGTGGGGAATATTTTCTTGGCACTCTTTGGGCCCCTTGGTACAACGCCACAGCCTACCTGAGTATTGTTGCTGACCATGTCCATCCCTTTATGACCACAATGTACCCTGTAACATCTGATGGCTACTTTCAGCAGGATAATGCGCCATGTCATAAAGCTGGAATCATCTCAGACTGGTTTCTTGAACATGACAATGAGGTCACTGGACTCAAATGGCCTCCACAGTCACCAGATCTCAATCCAATAGAGCATCTTTGGGATGTGGTGGAACGGGAGATTCGCATCATGGATGTGCAGCCGACAAATCTGCGGCAACTGTGTGATGCCATCATGTCAATATGGACCAAAATCTCTGAGGAGCTTCCAGCACCTTGTTGAATCTATGCCACGAAGAATTGAGGCAGTTCTGAAGGCAAAAGGGGGTCCAACCCGTTACTAGCATGGTGTACCTAATAAAGTGGCCGGTGAGTGTATATCCTTATAATATGATTGGTAACTGGATTGAATTGCCCTTCACTATATCAGGCACCATATTCAGTGGATCAGTGGTCGGTCACATGCTGTATACAGATATCACACGACTTTGTGCAGGACTCGTGTTAGGATCTGTCAGACGGGACGTGAGAGGGACGGAGCAGCTGCAGCTGTTTATATAATGTAAGACGTATTTCTTGTTTGCCTCCAGCCATTGTCTAAATACTATAAATCTTGAGTGACGCTCGTACCGGTACAACACGGCTTCATAGAAAATCCCTCGCACCGGGACGTGATCCTAGTGCAAATGGTTTTCCTTGATAGTGACTTTAATCCTTGGTTAGGTAGTGTGTGAGTCATGAGGAGGTGAATAAATTTGATGTATTATCTGTCAGAAGCTCCTGCAATGTCAGTAATGGAGAGAGGAATCTCCTTCCTGTAAGATTGGTCCTATCTTCACTTCTGCACGGGAAAACTAAATTGTCTCCATTAAAGTCACAGTGATCTGTCCTGGCTTAAGACTTCCATGTCCATGACTTGGTGATCTTCTGTCTGTTTTCTAGCAAGATGGAATTCAGCTTAAATATTAGTAGAGACTTTCCTCAGATACAAAGTTTCTTCTCGTTCCTTTTTAAAGGAAATCTACCATGTGATGTGATGCATTATGAAGCAAACATACCTTGAGAATGCTGTAGCTACACTGATGCAGGATCATATCTTGTTTAATCCCTGAGCTGAGTGGTTTTGGGGGAAAAACTATTTTAAAATTATGATAATGAGGCTCTGTCACTTCGGTGCCTGGGCTCAGTGCTTTTCCTTGTATGTTAGTTATGCACTGCTCCAGAGGATGATGCAATCACTGTTCTCCCTGCCAGGCAGAATAATCAATTGCTGCACCATCCCCCAGCTGCTATGTATGAGTCATCCAGCAAAGAGTGATTAGTCCTGTCTTGGCTGTTCAGAAAGCTTTGTGTGTAATGAGGATCCAGCTTTCCCTCGATCCTGAATTTTATAATTGATTTTTCAGCAAAACCACTCAGCAGAGGGATTAAACAAGATATGTGCCTGCATCAGTATAGCTACAGCATTCGCATTGTATGTTTGGTTCATAATGCATGAAAACAAATAATAATTCCTTTATTTATATAGCGCACACAGATTACATAGCGCTGCACAGATAGGTCCCTGTCCCCATGGAGCTCACAATCTATTCTAATCTACGTGAATCGCGCCGGACTTCATCTTCATCGGACGGTCCGGATCTGGGATCGCGACAGGAACAGGTAAGTAAATTTGCCCCATTGTGGTAGACTTTAAGCCCTTTCTTGTCTGTCGGGATCTCCTCCTTTCATTATAAATGGGAATTAGGCCCACTTCACAATTATCAGGGACTGCAGGGACTATTTTTCTGGAACTATCTGAATGTGTATAACGTCACATTATACAGTAACACAATGACAGGGCTTTATGACGGCCGCTGCAGAATTGATTTGGCAACAGGCCCACATCCTGCTCCAGATATACGGTTTCCGCTTTATACTATAAATTTATTTTTGACCTCTGAACAAGGAGGGATTGCACTTCCTCATGAGAACACTTACTGTATACGAGAAGGGAACGGCTGCGACATCCGTCTATTGACGACACAGAAAAGCAAGGCCGTACACTACATCTACTGTATGATCATATATGATACCTGCTGGGGGTATAGCTTTAGTTTTTGGAAACTATTGGACCCCCCCTTTTTGTTGAAGAGGAGGGGATTCCTGACTTTTGGCATAGGCCCTCTGAATTGTAGACACACCTGTATACTGGTGTCACAGCTGCAATAATAACTGCGACCTGAAGAGGCACCGCACTGAGATTTCATACCCCTATAGGAACACCTACCTGTCCATGCTGCCTACCTAGCTGCAGATATTTTTTCTTCCTGTGGAGGACCTGGCCTGTCCTGCACTATATAGACAACCCATGGATATGAATGCACACTGTGTAATGCTTCATTTCTCCTTTGGGGGCACTGCTGGGAAAATGTACACCTACTGGCTGGCTTCCTTACCGATCACAAATGACACTGTGTGGTCAGTGAATGTAAAGGCCTAAATGTAAAATACTTTTTAAGTATTTTCAAGGGAAATATTTTTTTTTTTTTTAGCGCTATGGACATCTCCTGTGCCCTGGCGATAACCCAGCCCCTTGTTCCGCTCTGCTTGGGGTTGTAGTCATGCCTGTGGTTACAGATTTGCTCTTTTTATACAGAGACTTCCAAAATTCCTGTGAAACTGTAAATATTTCCTTCCTATCTGTTTCTGAGTCAGGAAAGGGGCTGAGCTGCGAGTGGTGTGATCGTTCGGCAGTGTTTCCCTTCACCTCCTGGTAACCGCCTGCGATCACGTCTGTTTGATTACACGGGGAGAGGGAAACGACACAACGTAGGCAACAAAGAACAAAGCAAAGACTCTAAGGATACAATGCTGGTAAATAGTAACACAATGACCGAGGTGTGTAGTTACTATTCTACTGTATATTCATAGACACACCACATACATGGGGGGTATCTACCTGCTCAATGCCTTCTTATGCAGATGTAGTATATTTGGCCAGACCACCATAATGACTGCTCAGTGATCACAAGTGCAGTCACTATAGCCATAGAGACACACGGAGCCTGTAACAACCCTACCTAGTGCCATAATTAAGGACACAGTGCCCCCAAATCAGCCACTTTGCCTCATCATTGCACCCCAGTATAAACACATTGGGCTCCTTAATAATTATGTTGCCCTATAAGAACCAGAATACCTCTAAAACTATGATAATAAAGTCCTCACAGCCAGAGGACCCCGCCTTATTCCCTCTTATAGCCACTGTGCTCCGGTACACCAGGACACCCCCCACCCCAGCATAGACCTTGTGTACACAATCCAACTATAGCCCCACTACAAGCACAGTCCCCACTTTACCCACATCACTATCACAATGTTCCCATCGGTACAAACTGCTTACACAACTATAGGTGGCGCTAGAGAGTCTTTTTCTTCTGTCTCTCATTTGCATATTCTTTTCCCATTTTTTGGATATTCTCAATAAGAACCGATACAATGGAAGCCCTGAACATAAGGGGAGTGGGTATTTTGCAGTTTGTCTCTACATCCACATGCAATAGAGCAGCTATATAGTACATCAGTGCTCAGAATGGTTGTCACCTTGGTTTTCCAGGCAGACATGGCAGACACACCATTATGATTCATTGTAAAAGTATTCCTGCCATTATTCTACCTTTATGTTTCACATCCATAGGCTGAACCATATCTCAAGTCACAGGCCAACACTGATACAAAGACATGGCGGGAGATGTGCCTTTAGCAAACACCTAGGTAAGCAGCCTTATCTCTATCTACATATACCCACTCCTAGAAAGTATATAGGAATTATTCATCCAGCAGAATAGTGAATGCAGCTCTGCAGTATAATACAGGATGTAACTCAGGATCAGTACAGGATAAGTAATGTCATGTATGTACACAGTGACTGCACCAGCAGCAGAATAGTGAGTGCAGCACTGCAGTATAATACAGGATGTAACTCAGGATCAGTACAGGATAAGTAATGTCATGTATGTACACAGTGACTGCACCAGCAGCAGAATAGTGAGTGCAGCTCTGGGGTATAATACAGGATGTAACTCAGGATCAGTACAGGATAAGTAATGTCATGTATGTACACAGTGACTCCTCCAGCAGCAGAGTAGTGAGTGCAGCTGTGGAGTATAATCCAGGATGTAACTCAGGATCAGTACAGGATAAGTAATGTCATGTATGTATACAGTGACTGCATCAGCAGAATAGTGAGTGCAGCTCTGGGGTATAATACAGGATGTAACTCAGGATCAGTACAGGATAAGTAATGTCATGTATGTACACAGTGACTGCACCAGCAGCAGAATAGTGAGTGCAGCTCTGGAGTATAATACAGGATGTAACTCAGGATCAGTACAGGATAAGTAATGTCATGTATGTACACAGTGACTGCACCAGCAGCAGAATAGTGAGTGCAGCTCTGGAGTATAATACAGGATGTAACTCAGGATCAGTACAGGATAAGTAATGTCATGTATGTACACAGTGACTGCACCAGCAGCAGAATAGTGAGTGCAGCTCTGGAGTATAATACAGGATGTAACTCAGGATCAGTACAGGATAAGTAATGTCATGTATGTACACAGTGACTGCACCAGCAGCAGAATAGTGAGTGCAGCTCTGGAGTATAATGTATGATGTAACTCAGGATCAGTACAGGATAAGTAATGTCATGTATGTACACAGTGACTGCACCAGCAGCAGAATAGTGAGTGCAGCTCTGGGGTATAATACAGGAGGTAACTCAGGATCAGTACAGGATAAGTAATGTCATGTATGTACACAGTGACTGCACCACCAGCAGAATAGTGAGTGCATCTGGGGTATAATACAGGATGTAACTCTGTACATACATGACATTACCTGTACTGATCCTGAGTTACATCCTGTATTATACCCCAGAGCTGCACTCACTATTCTGCTGCTGGTGCAGTCACTGTGTACATACATGGTATTACTTATCCTGTACTGATCCTGAGTTACATCCTGTATTATACTCCAGAGCTGCACTCACTATTCTGCTGCTGGTGCAGTCACTGTGTACATACATGACATTACTTATCCTGTACTGATCCTGAGTTACATCCTGTATTATACTCCAGGGCTGCACTCACTATTCTGCTGGTGGTGCAGTCACTGTGTACATACATGACATTACTTATCCTGTACTGATCCTCAGTGACTGCACCAGCAGCAGAATAGTGAGTGCAGCTCTGGAGTATAATACAGGATGTACAAGCGGACATCACTATTTTTAGGGGAGTTACAACCTCTAACTGTAAGCCACTTCTGACACCAGACAATCTAGCTTAGATATAGTTACTTCCCTGGTTAGCTATATTCCCTGCCAGCAGCCAATGAAGACCATTGCAGGTTCTGGATGTATCTGAGAGGCACGGTATACAGCAGCTTTGGCTGTGTAGGCAGAAGTGGCTTCAAGTAAACATTCCCTTTAAATAATAAATGAATACAGCAGTAGGATTTAATGGCCTGAAGATCAGCGTACAGTATTCTTCACCTCTTGAGGATACTGAAGTGATTGGAGTCTGAAGCTTCTGTTCAGTGTACAAGAAGTGGTGGTGAAGGAGATTCTGAAGGAGGGTCAATCGCCTCCTTAACAAGTTTACACAATGGTTTTGCACTGACCTTGTGTATTGGGATTGCAGCCTAAAACTAAATGCGGGTTAATCACTTGTGGAACAGAGTAGTTGAGAGAGACGGTACAATGTATATGGGTTACTATGTCATGCATCCAGGTAGGTGACCTTATAGGACTAGGTGTGGGGTGCGGCACATGCAGGTGTAGATGTTATGTACAGTAGCGCACGGGATTATCCAGTGTCTGACAATAGCTTCATTATGTTGGGGATCAGCGGGAGCGGCTCAGCGCCCTAAACCCATGATCTGGCAGGAAACGGCAACATTAAATTCTACCGATATTTAATAATAAAGAGAGGGATTAATGAATGAAACTGTGAGGGGAATGTAATACTACAATGTCTAAGCCTCCCCTCACACTAACATTGTTTATGTCCATGTGCTACCCATTCATTCAAGGACGGCGAAATCTGTGTGCGCTATATAAATAAAGGAATTATTATTATTATTATTATTATTATTAAGGTATAGGACAAGTTTATGAATTGGGAAATGCTGAAAAAGTACTGATGTGCATTTTCTTTTGTGGGGAAACCCCTTTAACCTATCTTTACCCACACTGCTACACATACCGGAAAGAGAAGAGAGAGCACCGGGGGTACTAGTTTTCTTTTTTTAATATATACTCAAGTATACAAAAATAGTGCTGAAAAATGTACACTCGAGTATATACGGAACTTACAGGAAAATTTGAGTCATTTCTAAAACATTTTGAAAAATCTGATTTTGGTTTCAACCGCGTTTAACACCTGGGAGCCTACAGACACTTCCTGGCTACTCCTGAGCTCCTGCAAACACCAGAGGAAGAGTCGTCCATTACTTTCCATTATGTTACTGAAAGCCACCTATAGGATTCTGTGGTTACAGATCCAGCTGCTGCCAGGTCTCTTCTCTGAGTACAGCAGGCCAAGCAGCTATGGCGTCCGTTCAAGCGCCATATTTAATGCTGGATGTTAATAGGCAGATAATTGATCATCACCGTTGGGCTCTTGCTTATCACAGTACAAAAGGTGACATTGTACGCTGAACCCCTTATCATCCTTTATTACCCTTTCCTTTAATTGCTCTACAAAAACACACACCTGTTCCTTAACCCCCATAAAAAGGAAGCTGTGGCGCTAGCATCCGGCTTGTAAACACTGCGTATCTTATCATTGCTTCTGCATCACAATATTAGTGCTGCAAATTATCCTAATCCCTGAGCATGGCACCGCTGCATGTAACACTTGTATCAATAATAATAGAGTACTATGCAACAACTCAAAAAGTGAGTAAATGTTACCAAATAAAAAAAAACTAAAGAAAACTAATGTCATTCACCAACTAAATCCTAATGCTAATATTGGGTGAATGTTTAGTTACAGAGATGGTCTCTGAGCAGCTGCGGACATGATGCTGACCAGTAGAGAGAGTGACAAGTAACTGGTTGGGGGGCTCAGTAATGGGGGGGAAAAAGTTTTCTCCGTAAATGTATTTTTTAAAGGGAATGTATAAGCAGTGCTGACCATACAGACTGCAGCCTGTGTTATGTATCTTCCCTGGAGAGATGTATAATCATACCTTTGTTTGAGTTGTTAGTAGCAGCAGGGCTGTGGAATATGGATTTATACTCGAGGTTCAGAAATTCTTCACATGCACTGGGAGAGTATTCTCACACTGCTGTGCTCTGTGCTCTATGAAAAGAGCATTACATGTATGCCATAGAAAAGTGTGTAATCATACCTTTAGCAGCATTAGGGCTCTTTCACATTGGCGTTTATGTGCAGTTTCAGTTGTGCATCCGTTGCGATTTGTCTCTGTTATGCATCAGTTTTGTCTCCACGTCCTCAAATAAAAAAAAAAACAAAAGGTGTAACATTGCTTTGAAAACATCACACCTGATTTTTCAGCCTCATCCGTTTTTTTGTGGACCCATTGACTTTTATTGCATTCCGTGATCTGCATCAGTGACAATATTGGGCGTTTCATAATTTTTTCCACAGACAACGGATCAGTGACAATACAAGCCAATGTGAAAACACCCATAGAAATCAATGGCTGTGTGAGGCATCCGTGGAAATAACTGAGCCACGGACGTGAAAAACAGCACCAATGTGAAAGAGCCCTTACTGTGAAATATTGATTTATATTTGAGGATTGTAGTGTGTACTGAGGGAGTGTCCTCACACTGCAGCGCTCTGTGCTCTCTGCAGAAGGTTCTAGAGATGAACCCAGGAGATCTGTGTAAGCATACCTTTGTGTAGGTTGTTAGTAGCAGATTTATATTTGAGGATTGTAGTGTGTACTGAGGGAGTGTCCTCACACTGCAGCGCTCTGTGCTCTCTGCAGAAGGTTCTAGAGATGAACCCAGGAGATCTGTGTAAGCATACCTTTGTGTAGGTTGTTAGTAGCAGATTTATATTTGAGGATTGTAGTGGGGGAGTGTCCTCACACTGCAGCGCTCTGTGCTCTCTGCAGAAGGTTCTAGAGATGAACCCAGGAGATATGTGTGTAAGCATGCCTTTGTGTAGGTTGTTAGTAGCAGATTTATATTTCAGGATTGTAGTGTGTACTGGGGGAGTGTCCTCACACTGCAGCGCTCTGTGCTCTCTGCAGAGGGTTCTAGAGATGAACCCAGGAGAACTGTGTAAGCATACCTTTGTGTAGGTTGTTAGTAGCAGATTTATATTTGAGGATTGTAGTGTGTACTGGGGGAGTGTCCTCACACTGCAGCGCTCTGTGCTCTCTGCAGAAGGTTCTAGAGATGAACCCAGGAGATATGTGTGTAAGCATGCCTTTGTGTAGGTTGTTAGTAGCAGATTTATATTCCAGGATTGTAATGTGTACTGGGGGAGTGTCCTCACACTGCAGCGCTCTGTGCTCTCTGCAGAAGGTTCTAGAGATGAACCCAGGAGACCTGTGTAAGCATGCCTTTGTGTAGGTTGTTAGAAGCAGATTTATATTCCAGGATTGTAATGTGTACTGGGGGAGTGTCCTCACACTGCAGCGCTCTGTGCTCTCTGCAGAGGGTTCTAGAGATGAACCCAGGAGACCTGTGTAAGCATGCCTTTGTGTAGGTTGTTAGAAGCAGATTTATATTCCAGGATTGTAATGTGTACTGGGGGAGTGTCCTCACACTGCAGCGCTCTGTGCTCTCTGCAGAAGGTTCTAGAGATGAACCCAGGAGATCTGTGTGTAAGCATGCCTTTGTGTAGGTTGTTAGTAGCAGATTTATATTCCAGGATTGTATCTTCTTCAAGCAAAGCAAAACAGGGCACTCCTTATGAGGATGCAATAGAAAAAGATTTATTGGTGAAGAAAGCTTATAGCAATCCAAAATATGCGTAACATTTCGGTCTAGAATAAGACCTTCTTCAAACACAGATTGCAAGTTAACACAGACATGAGAAAAACCCATTCTCCATCCTCTATCCTCGTGCAATTTTAGTAGTCAGCTCTGCTTTTCACAGGTCTATATTACCTTTGCAATCCGGGGAAGGCCTCGTTCTAGACCGAAACGTTACACATATTTTGGATTGCTGTAAACTTTGTTCACTAACAAATCTTTTTATACTGCATCATGATAAGGAGTGCCAAGTTTTGCTTTGTTGTTATGTTATAGACCAGTATCCTACTTGAGCACCCTAAAAAGCACTAAGTGGAGTGACGTGCAGTCTCTTACTGTACTGTATCTTCTACAAATGCACTGAGCATGTCCTCACACTGCTGTGCTCTGGCTCTCTGCACTGACCTGCTCCTTAGCTTTAGCGGTTAACATAAAAAACGTGCAATGTATGTATGTTATCCCCTTACTGATTGTACAGAGCCTTAGAATTAATGCTGCCCTATTAATAATTAATAACAATCTCTGACTGTTTTAACGTTACATGATAAGGAAATAAATGACTTCCCTCCGGTAGCCGTCAGGGGTTCGGCCGGCAGAGTGACCGTGTTATCATGGAAATGGTCGCTCTAGGAGTAAAGCATGTGAGGCTTTGTGCTCATGTGTCCAGGCTCGGTCCTGATCATTACTTCTAGTCTATATTTATCCTTATTCGCTAGTCTATTCATAGAAGAGGACAAACCCTGCATAGAGCAGCACTGAAACACACAAAACAATGCGGACACAGATCTATCAGATTAATATACAGGACACCCCTAACCACAGGCCACAGTTCTGCACCCGTCATCATGGTTTTTGCTGTGGCCTACTTAAAGGCTTACATAAGACTAAAGATTTTGACTTTCTTTAAAGGGGTTGTACAGGATTACAAAGGCTATCTCATCTGAAAACGCTCCCACGCCTGGCCATGGGTTGTGACTACTATCACTTCTAATGAAGTGAATGGGGCTGAGTTGAAATTCCAATGCACAACCTGTGAGCAGTCATGTTTTCCTAATGCTGGAAACCACCGTAACAGGGAACGTCTAGATTAGAAACCCCATTTTAAATCTCCATAGAGAACTTTGTTTTCAAAGAAAACAGTGTAATACTTCAATTTATCTCTGGGGGCGCTGCAGGGAATTTAAGCCTCCTCACATCTGATCACTGGAGATCTTGGTTGCAGAATGTCACAGGTGCCCCCGTAACCTATGCCCCTCACCATTCGGATGCCCCCGCAACCCACATTCCGGGCACAACCATGCCTCTCCGCAGTCCCCAGGCTCCCCTCCCTGCCTTACCTGTCCGCGTTTCTTCTCCGGCAGCACGGCAAGCATGTCCCTCAAAGATTAAAAGGGCCAGCGCAATGCTAATTGGTGCTGGCCATTCCCAGGAAATTGCTAAAAGCTGGCCTCTCCCAGCATTCCCTGCAGGATCTTTGTGTCTAGTGCACGGAGAAAGCTATTTCATGTGTATTGCTGTGTTTCCGAATCCCCGTTGTGACCCCGGTTCCGTTAATGACTCTGATCCCGTGCTGCCTCTGTAGGACAGGACTCTGTCTACGTCCCCGACTCCAATCCTGTGCTGCCTGTCTCTATACTACCTGCCTGTCCCCGAGATTGCCTGACGATTCTGTACTTCACCTTGGCCGCCACCGTGGACAAAGTTGACCTGGTGGTACCATGCCGCAGCAAGTCCAACCCGCTTTGCAGCGGGCTCTGTTGAAAAACGGGTGCCACTTAGACTCTGGTCACAGGTGTCGGCTTATGTCACTGTCTGTGGTGGTACAGAGGATCCATTACCACTGATCCTGATACAACTTATAACCAGCTTTATAAAGTCTTCCATTTTCTATTCTTTTGTGATGGTTGACATACACTCACCGGCCACTTTATTAGGTACACCATGCTAGTAAAGGGTTGGACCCCCTTTTGCCTTCAGAACTGCCTCAATTCTTCGTGCCATAGATACAACAAGGTGCTGGAAGCTCCTCAGAGATTTTGGTCCATATTGACATGATGGCATCACACAGTTGCCGCAGATTTGTCGGCTGCACATCCATGATGCGAATCTCCCGTTCCACCACATCCCAAAGATGCTCTATTGGATTGAGATCTGGTGACTGTGGAGGCCATTTGTGTCCAGTGACCTCATTGTCATGTTCAAGAAACCAGTCTTAGATGATTCCAGCTTTATGACATGGCGCATTATCCTGCTGAAAGTAGCCATCAGATGTTACAGGGTACATTGTGCTCATAAAGGGATGGACATGGTCAGCAACAATACTCAGGTAGGCTGTGGCGTTGCAATGATGCTCAATTGGTACCCAGGGGCCCAAAGAGTGCCAAGAAAAGATTCCCCACACCATGACACCACCACCACCAGCCTGACCCGCTGATACAAGGCAGGATGGATCCATGTTTTCATGTTGTTGGCGCCAAATTCTGACCCTACCATCCGAATGTCGCAGCAGAAATCGAGACTCATCAGACCAGGCAACGTTTTTCCAATCTTCTACTGTCCAATTTCGATGAGCTTGTGCAAATTGTAGCCTCAGTTTCCTGTTCTTAGCTGAAAGGAGTGGCACCCGGAGTGGTCTTCTGCTGCTGTAGGCCATCTGCCTCAAAGATCGACGTACTGTGCATTCAGAGATGCTCTTCTGCCTACCTTGGTCGTAACGGGTGGCGATTTGAGTCACTGTTGCCTTTCTATCAGCTCGAACCAGTCTGCCCATTCTCCTCTGACCTCTGGTATCAACAAGGTATTTCCGCCCACAGAACTGCCGCTCACTGGATGTTTTTTCTTTTTCGGACCATTCTCTGTAAACCCTAGAGATGGTTGTGCGTGAAAATCCCAGTAGATCAGCAGTTTCTGAAATACTCAGACCAGCCCTTCTGGCACCAACAACCATGCCACGTTCAAAGGCCTCAAATCACCTTTCTTCCCCATACTGATGCTTGGTTTGAACTGCAGGAGATTGTCTTGACCATGTCTACATGCCTAAATGCACTGAGTTGCCGCCATGTGATTGGCTGATTAGAAATTAAGTGTTAACGAGCAGTTGGACAGGTGTACCTAATAAAGTGGCCGGTGAGTGTATATACCATAAGTACACAGAGGCCAGAGCATAGTCATTGCTCCCTTAATAGGTATGTGGGTACTGGGAACCCTACACAGGGTTACAGTCCTGTAGGCAAGGGGCATATATGTCAGTGATTGGGGGTACAGTAAGGTTGGCAGGTTGTTTTGGGTTTAACATTGGGGGTTTCAGGCTATATCAGAATTGTATCAAAGCTAAACTAATGCAACACTGCTGCGGGCAATCCTCCGGAGCCATACACATCATATACACTGCTGCGGGCAATCCTCCGGAGCCATACACATCATATACACTGCTGGGGGCAATCCTCCAGAGCCATACACATCATATACACTGCTGGGGGCAATCCTCCGGAGCCATACACATCATATACACTGCTGGGGGCAATCCTCCGGAGCCATACACATCATATACACTGCTGCGGGCAATCCTATGGAGCCATACACATCATATACACTGCTGCAGGCAATCCTCCGGAGCCATACACATCATATACACTGCTGCGGGCAATCCTCCGGAGCCATACACATCATATACACTGCTGCGGGCAATCCTCCGGAGCCATACACATCATATACACTGCTGCGGGCAATCCTCCAGAGACATACACATCATATACACTGCTGCGGGCAATCCTCCGGAGCCATACACATCATATACACTGCTGGGGGCAATCCTCCGGAGCCATACACATCATATACACTGCTGGGGGCAATCCTCCGGAGCCATACACATCATATACACTGCTGGGGGCAATCCTCCGGAGCCATACACATCATATACACTGCTGCGGGCAATCCTCCGGAGCCATACACATCATATACACTGCTGCGGGCAATCCTATGGAGCCATACACATCATATACACTGCTGCAGGCAATCCTCCGGAGCCATACACATCATATACACTGCTGCGGGCAATCCTCCGGAGCCATACACATCATATACACTGCTGCGGGCAATCCTCCAGAGACATACACATCATATACACTGCTGCGGGCAATCCTCCAGAGACATACACATCATATACACTGCTGCGGGCAATCCTCCAGAGACATACACATCATATACACTGCTGCGGGCAATCCTCCAGAGACATACACATCAGATACACTGCTGCGGGCAATCCTCCGGAGCCATACACATCAGATACACTGCTGCGGGCAATCCTCCCGAGCCATACACATCATATACACTGCTGCGGGCAATCCTCCAGAGACATACACATCATATACACTGCTGCGGGCAATCCTATGGAGCCATACACATCATATACACTGCTGCAGGCAATCCTCCGGAGCCATACACATCATATACACTGCTGCGGGCAATCCTCCGGAGCCATACACATCATATACACTGCTGCGGGCAATCCTCCAGAGACATACACATCATATACACTGCTGCGGGCAATCCTCCAGAGACATACACATCATATACACTGCTGCGGGCAATCCTCCAGAGACATACACATCATATACACTGCTGCGGGCAATCCTCCAGAGACATACACATCAGATACACTGCTGCGGGCAATCCTCCGGAGCCATACACATCAGATACACTGCTGCGGGCAATCCTCCCGAGCCATACACATCATATACACTGCTGCGGGCAATCCTCCAGAGACATACACATCATATACACTGCTGCGGGCAATCCTCCGGAGCCATACACATCATATACACTGCTGATAAACACGACTTGTTATGTTGGCTCAAGGGTGAAAAGGTGACTGCTCCAGATAAGAGAGAAAAGCTGCTAATATTACTAGTGAAGTAACCGGTGGCCTTGTAGCTGCCATGTAATGACGTTGAACAGGTCACTAAGTCAAGGTCTGGATTGTCTGATCTCTCTCTGTTCGAGTTATTTTCATGCACTCCATCAGTGTGCGATGTCCAGGATCATGGCTGACAGATCTCGAAAAGATGAGAAACTTACATTTCCATTCTTCATCATGGAAAAATCTACCAGCACATGTTTTGCTGCTGAAACTATGATGGACAAAAGGACAAGCAAGTAGATTCTTACTATGATAGGTTGATCCAAGTTGTAATTTTATCCCCTATCAATGTGGGAATCAGACCCCCATTTTTGTGATTGAATGTGATCTGACCACTAGGATGCCCAGCAATCACAAGAATGGGGGTCAAATTAGTCAAAATTATTGCACAGGCTCCAGCTCCCCAACCAGTATTTTGCACTGGCCTAATACAGCATTAAAACTAGATCATATCAAGAAGCAACAAACTTGAAAGTCAAATCAGCCTTCCAAAAGGCAACTGACTTGGCAGTTCCTAGCAGTCTGTAAGTTGTACTAGTTGTACAGTTACATGGTGTACTACAAAAGCTTTGTCAAGTGATTCAGTGTCTACATCCCTCACCTCACCACTATTAGTGGGCACTACAATGATACATGGTATAAAGAATTTTGAGATACACATAGAACACCCTGGACCAGACTTTAGTGTTCCTTTAGCGTCCCCCTGTCCCACAGTCTTGGCCAGTATACAGCATATACGCAGTCGGTTACATCACTCCTGGCTAGACCGGGGTCTGTGTGTCCTTGTGTTTGCCTCAGGGACTCGAGTGATTAAGTAACAGAAAAAGTCAAGGTTTAATTTGATGCAGTTTATGATAATTAACGGCAGAACCGGGGAAATGACTGAACATTGCTGAGTCGCAAGAAGTAAATGCATAACTCCCTCAGTGATTGGTCAAGGTTATTTGATGGGACTCTTCACTTGGTGGGACAAGTAAATTCCTTATTAACTTGCTCTTCAAGGGTCCTTACCGTTCATCATTTTGGCTTTAGCATTGGCATAAGAAAGCCTCAGCAAGTAATAATCAATCATACGTTAAACCAAGTCATCAGGACTGTGGGGTCAGTAAGACAAATTTCCGATTCTAACTCCAGAGTCCTGTTTTCCTGGTCTCCCTAGCAGTGGTGAGATAAATGCGGGAGTTCCTTCCCAGTGCAGTTTTCTTCTGATCTGTAGCAGAGGAGCTTCACAACTGAGCATGTACATAAAGTGCAGCACACATTAATCTCAATTAGAAGCCTATAAGTGGATGCACAACCTGTCATGCCTTAAGCTGCAGCCCGCACCCTACTGGTAGAGTCTAATGAGCGCTTCCACAACTGATGTAACATAACTGATGGAAATGTTCATTAGTGAAGGAAGCCTGGTAGCCTGGAGTACAGGAGAGAAGTTCTCACTGCTCCCAGGTCCTCTCTTGCCCCTCTGTGTCCTGACTCCTGACACTGGTTGCATTGGGGTAACGACACCGAGCAGAGTGGCCCAAGGGAGCAGGAGAGGACCCAGGAGTGGAGCAGTGAGTCTATTGTCCAAACGGAATGCCCTGTGCCGCGATTCACTAAGATTGTGCGCCCGATATCCTGCATGTGTCGCTTCCCCGCTCAGGTCTGACGGAGTTCACCTTCTTCTTCCTGGTGCATATAAGTGCATTGGATGTGACACAAATTGAATCTTAAATACCAAGCTCAGTGCGAATTAGTCGGATCGTCCAACGGCCCACCCCCCCCGATTTCCGTCGCATGAAAGCCGGTGCAGCCGTGCCAAAATCTGAGGGGTCACAGTCAATTATAGCCAGCTCCTCTGGTGTTCTTGAGACTCAAGATTGAAGAACATTGTTATTGAAAGGCTGGAAATACCTTGGATGCAAATTGGGATGAAAGGTGTTGACTTATGTTTTATTGTTCTCCACTATCCACAGGATCGGTGGCTGCTGGGACTCCAATCACAAGAAAAGGGGTTTCCTCTAATTGATGAAGCAGTAGGTCAAGAGTGCAATTTCTCCATTCAATACAGTAATCGGTTTGTTTCCCAAAAAACTCTAGAAGGGTCTAGAGAATTTTTTCAACAACCTCCAAAAATTTGTGTCAGTATTGTAACCATTAAGCGTTGTGACAGATACGCAGTGCCGAAGAAACCAAGAGGAACGAAGTGTGGTGGCAAGGCCACGTAACTGCAGCTCAGTGGTTTGTCATAATATAATGTTACCTGCACAAAGGTTTGCCGTCTGTGTTACATTGGCCATTTACACCATTCCACATGCAATCGCTGTTTTAAGGTTTTTTTTTTTTTTACTTTGCTCTGTCATTTTCAGGCCACAGACAATTTTTGGTTGCGGACAGGACTCTTAGAACTCAAATCAGCTGCCAACTTATCCCATATTGATATATATTACAGAACTAAAATCGGCTTCTCCGGCTTAGAGAACACACCAGGGGATTACCACTAATTACAAAACTGAGCTGAGTGCTTGGCTACGTTCCCCAGTACGGCGGCTTCTAAATAGCAGAGTAAATATGATGTGTGTATGTGCTCCCAACATCGCAGAGTATCCAAAATAACATAATATCAGAGGAGATCTAGTCTCGTAAACACAAAATCACAGGGGGACACTGCTACTTAGGACATAAAAGTAAACCACAGGAATCCTAGTACAATTACAGCGCATTAGAACTAGGCTGAATTGGGGACCCCACAGAGATGTTACAAGACCACCAAGGTGTAATCAAACAATATCTAGGATGGGTTCTGAAGCCTCTAGCATATCTAGCTTCCGGGAAATTATAACCCCCAGCAATTGCATGCTGGGAGTAGTACTACCTAAAAAGCTGACCAGCGTGGAATTGTTGATATCTGATATATACTTATTTATGGATATATTCAATACTTGGGAGATGGTGTTATATAAACTTAAGAAAAGAGAAGCAGCCTGAACAAATAAGACAACGCTGAGGAAGACTGGGCAGTGGATACATCATTAAAAGCTAAAAAGTAGACACTGCCCACTTTATAGGTCACAAGGGATGGCCTGGGGAGGCTGTTATGGGGTTGTACCACAAAACTAACTCATCCTGTGAACAGGGTATAAGATGGAGATGAACTAAAGGTCCGTGTGAATTAGGTGCCAATGTGGATGCATGACCACAATATACACTGGAGCTCCTTTCACAAATGGAAGTTCGGTTGGACCCACATTGATCTGTAACTCAAACCTTATTCTGGGCATACCTTATTGTTTTGCCCCCCCCCCCCCCCAAGGCAAACAACAGGATCCTGTAATAGTAGTAGAAATACAACTTTGCTGACACATTTGTTATTGGTTTGGGAAGCATTTGGATTTCCATCTTATGGGCTCTGTAAGGCTCCTTGGCACAAGTTATGTCCACAAGTCAGTAGAACATGTCAGAACTTATTGTCAAACTTTCCATTTTAAATACATCGGAGCATTAAAGTTGGTTGTGAAGGTGGACAGATCCTCACAAAACTACTACTTTTACATATGGCACCATATTACTAAAAAATCCTGACAGTGATTAGTTAACTTTATCAGCTTATTCCCAATATTGGTCACACCAGTCAGTCAATGACCGTCAGTGCGCGGCAGGAGCATCGTTCCAAAGGTTGCTTTGCGTGTGAATTTTGGCCATGCCCTTGGTAGCACTGTATGGACACAGGAGATTGATCTCTCTGGAAATCACAGGAGAACAAAAATAAATAATGAGGGAGCCGCATATACATTGACTTTGTTATAGGGGGTAGATAGAGATCAATGCACCCGCCAGATCTATGAGGAGGCTTTAGCTCCATATATTTCAGAAAATGCATTAAAACATGTCAAGGCGTATCTCTAATATTCACAACTGCAACAAGAGTGCTCTATAGAGGGAAATATAGAAAGTTTGAAGAAGTTGATATTGATGACTTATGTATGTATGTGAATTGGCCATCAATATCAGATCGGTGGGGGTCCCACACTCCAGCTCCATTCCATGTATGGTGTTTTTACCAGAGTTAGGAACTGCACCTAAGCTTCCATTATCTTATATAAGAAAACAGCTGATCTTTGGAGATGTAGTGTTACCTTGGGGAAGGTAACAGGAACACTACGTAAATCCAACTCAATTTACAACTTCTCCAATGGACAAATCCAAGCTCTGTTATTTCATTCCTTTTGTGGGCAAATATTAGCCTACACAGTTATTCCCATTTATGTCCCATCCAAACGAATTAATAAAGCCCCATTACAAACAGTCCTTGACATCTCCTATTCACTCATAGATGGAACAGGAACCATAGAGCAGATGGGAAGAGTTAGTGATATGGGCCTATAGTGATTTGTACCACAACAAGCCCTGAGCCACATTCCATTTTTCTCTACTTCTTGGGTTCCTATACATTAAAGGGCTTTTCCATCTGAGACCTTTATCCACAGGACAGGACTTGAAGCCGCAATGAATGGTTACACATATGAATTTCCAAGAATAGCTAATTCTCTCTGCTCGGCCATTCTCAGAAGTCCCAAGGAAGTGACTTCACGTTTGATTGCAGTCAGGAAATGGATGTCGGGGAACCCTGTCCTTGACATAGCGGTAGGACTCGCATCTATCAGATAATTCTTTTATGTCCTGAGGGAATACCCCTATAGTAATAGTATCTTAAAATATCAGTTTAGATTAAATTTATCTAGATACATATCTTCCTAAGGATCCGCATATATTTTCTCCACCCTGATTCAAAGACCGTGGAAAGATAACGCTAGGAATGTGGGAAGACACTGCTAGAGGCAAAACAAGACTTGTGAACTTGGCAGAACATTTCACATATTTTCCTAGAAAAAAGCATTGGATAAAATAAGGGAAACCTAGTACTTGACACTGCTGCGCACATGGAGGGGGGGGGGGCTGCATGGCTCTCTTGGCTCAGAGATGAAATTCCTCTATGCACACTCCTTCCTTTGTATTCTCCAATGTGAAGGAGTGTGGAAAATGTGCTGCCATCGCCCAGCAAGTCGTGAAAACATGACCCCGCTATTTGTTTTCAGATTAAATACCCCTCTACCCTTACTGAAACACACCTACAGCCAAACCATGGCACAGATGTAAAAATCAGCCGAATAAGGCTCATGTTTTCACTGCCAGCAGAAAATGTGTCTGAAATGTAAGCTTTGGTAGCTCTTTCATGGGATCAAACCAGACGGGTTTTCCTGCACTTCCCACATGTATCAGTAAACCTTGGGCAACACTGAACTTGTAACTGGTTAACTACTTGCCCTTCCTGACCCATTTTGGTAGATTCTATAGGTATTAATCACTGAATACAAGAACATAAGATTCTCCAGCTTAGTTGCGGTGGTTGTGGTCAAAGTTGCTCTGACCTTTGCCCTTTTTTTTCCACAAAGAAGTAAAATTGTGAATCCTCCAATCATAGACTTGGTTGGAGTCAACCAAAGAAAACCCACAGAAACTGTTCCCACTGAGGTTTACTGCCCTATATTTACGCCCGGCCACTTATCGTATCTCATTATAATAATCCTAAGTGCTGACTAAGCAATATATTGACACTGGTAAAACGTTCATGTGTTGAGCAGGAGATCACAATGTGCCAGGAGACAGCAGTTTCATCTGACATTTTCACCTTTGCAGCTTCGTACAGATCAAAATAACCACCAGGGACATGAGAACAGCCAAAACTATCAAATAAACAAGGTTAATTTTTGACTTTTTGGACAAATTCAGGTGTAGTCAGAGCAGAATGGAGAATGCACAGAAATGGAAGGCCTCCTAGAAATTTGAAACCCACCCTAGAATGAAATGTTGGGCCTACAGCCAGTCTTTTGAATATGTTTTTCACCCCATTTCCTTGTATACTTGGCCAAACATTTTTGGCAGCAAAATGCTACCGCCCCCCACACCAATGGCAGCGGTAAAAAGCTCAGGCAGTCTAAATCCAACCAGCCGATCCCCGACTCTCTTAACATCTGTTGTGGATAGGTATCAGAGGGTCCTCATACATATTAGATGGTTATTTTCTACCTTGAATACCTGAGCAGGCCTCTGTATTGACAACCAGCAATGGGTCACCACGTGTATTTATATGTGTTATAGGTCTGGATGCCAAAGTCCCGCTCTCTGTTTGCAAACAGAACCTCAGAGATAAAGAGTATCAGATATACATTAATACATACAATGTAAAGTTCAGGTTCACTACACAGGCGTTTGTTTTGAAGAGTGTTATTAGTGCTAATGTTTTATCTGCCATCATTTTATGAATTTATAGGCTCCGCTATCTGGTTGGGACCTATAGCAGTGTTTATCCTAATCTTCCTTATTTATGAATAGAATTCCAGAGCTTACACTTACACTACAGTGAGCTCTGGCATAAGGAGCTAGTGTAGAGCTCGTTACTCGAATACGTAAGGCAATGTAATGCCGCAAAGTACATGCATGTTATATCTTGCGCGTTATATCCACTCATTGTTATTGTGACTAGACATAGCACACAGATATAATCACATTATATTCCAGCACATAATAGAAGCATGAAATATATCGCATAACTCAATTTATACAAACCAAAATGTGATCACAGAGATAGGGGTCACTATTATATACAATGGAGATCAAAATTAGAGAACAACACGCAATTCCCTAAATGTCAAAGTCATCATTTAGTCCTATGTGTACACATCCTAACATGAGTAATATATCAGTATTTTCAGCTCATTTCATATTTTACATATATTCTAAAGCACAGAGTAAAAATGTATATGAGATAATTGTAAAAGACACTGATTAAGTTATAAAGTTTTTAGTGTTAATCTGGCACCTAATTTCCTTAATTATCTGACTTTCCAAAAATGTTGTGCCTCTTCAAAGTGACAAACTCTCCGGCAGCAGGTTGTCCAGATGTAGGCCAAAGGGGTGACCCTATCGGTCATAGCAAGAGAAGTTGGTTGTTCCAATTCTGTGATTTCTAGAATATTGGTTCTTTAAAACTTCACAAACTAACACAATCCCCCAGGAAGGCTGGTCGTCCTCAAAAGACAAATGCAAAATGAGAGGACAGGATAATGCAGAGAATCTCCATGGGTAATTGTCTCATCACTGCAGCAGGAACTGCCGCCAGTTTAGCACTGAACAGGGTAAGGATCTGTCATATCATACAGTGTCACGAAGTTTAAAAGGATTTGGGCTGAAAGCTGCAGTCACCAAACTGCTCATTACCAGAAAGAATCAAAAGAGCAGACTAGTCTTTGCAGAGGAGCCAGTTGTGTGGACAGAGGAGAAGTGATCCACAGTACATTTTAGTGATAAAAGCAAGTTTAACCCCTTCATGACTGAGGGTTATTGATGTCTGAATGCCCAGGTCAATTTTTGCAGTTCTGTTATGACGATATCTTTGGAAATGCTTCAGATAGCAAAACAATTTTTACTTTGTTTTTTTTTTGTTTTTTTTTAAACATGGGAGACTTTAACTTGAAAGGATGGTTTTATTAATTATATACTTCTTTCTTTATAAAATGATGCGATAAATGACTACAATGTGAATAAAATACGCTTCTTTTGTATTTTTTCCAAATAATTTTTTTTTTTTCAACTAGTAGAAAAACAGAATAAACTTTTTCCAAAATATGTACAGCCTCATTCCTTCACCCTTCCCCAAGTTCAGCTACAAATGCAGAGGGTGCATGTACAAACTGTAAGCTGATTCTTTCCTGCAGCTTATTCTACATGCTGCCTTCAGCTGTCAGGCTGTAGGGGGGCACCTAGAAACACAATTCTAGTCTCATATTAAACAGGAGAATCTACATGAGAATTTAATGATGAAATCTTATGATATCTGGATTGTGTATGAATGCTTCACAGAACCAGAGATATCCACTCTTAAAGTTAAAATTGGAAGTCTTGTAAAATCAAAAGCTGTATATAAAAATCAAATTTTTTTCACTACAAATCTAAGAGTGGTTCTGTTAAACATCCATACACAACCCAGGTAAGGTATAAAAAGATGTTTAATATGACACCAGAATTGTGTCTCTAGGTACCAGGGTTCCGGAGAAATAGCTGTTTGACTTTGGCCACTGTCATAACTTTTATAAACGTCTTTTCTGCAATGGGGAATGTGCCAATAGGATATATTTATCCGTATGGCAGTCGTGAAAGGGTTAATTTATTTAGATCTGATGGAAAACATTATGTTCATTGACAAACTGGATAAAGAATTAACCCAAAGTGTGTAAAGAAGTTAGTGAAAGGTGGTGGAGGAAGTGTCATGATTTGGGGAAATGTTTTCTGCAACAAGAATTGGACCTCTCATACAACTACAATGCAAGTGTGTATGAGATCCTTCTTCAACAACATGTGGTTCCTTCCTTGTGTTCTTCACTGCAATTTAAATGCAGGATGAAGACCTTTATCACACAGCAAAATGGGTAAAGCAGTTCCTTGAAGCAGAAAACTTTGAAAGATTGAAAAGCGGCCAGCGCCCTGATCTAAACCCAATAAAAAAACCTCTGGAAAATCCTTGGTGACAAAGTTATGGCCAAGAAACCATCAAAGAACTGGAAGAGCCTGGAAGAAGAGTAGAACAGATCCGAGAAGAGCCGTGTGAGAGACTAGTGATGTCCTGTGGCCGGCGTGGAGGTCCTGTGCTCTCCCTACTGATTGGTGACTGGTGTAACTTTTAGAAAATGTAATTATAATCTTTCTTTGTGCTACAGTCATTACCGTTCTGTAATTATCATCATGTTTTTTTACAAAATAAAAGGTTTTGTGTTGATACTTTGGTTATTTTGTAAAACATTGGGGCAGATTTACTTACCCCGTCCATTCACGATCCAGCAGCGCGTTCTCTGCGGTGGATTCGGGTCCGGCTGGGACTCATTAAGGCAGTTCCTCCGACGTCCACCAGGTGGCGCTGCTGCGCTGAAGTTCCCCAGAATGCACTGAAGTACACCGGACTATTCCTAGTGAAGGTAAGCGCGAGCCCTGCGTTACTTTTTTTTTAATGCGGTGGTTTTTCCGAATCCGTCGTGTTTTCGTTCGGCCACGCCCCCCGATTTCCCTCGCGCACAATCCAAACGCGTGCGCCAAAATCCCGGGGCAATTCAGGTAAAATCGGCGCAAATCGAAAATATTCGGGTAACATGGCGGGAAAACACGAATCGGGCCCTTAGTAAATGACCCCCATTGTTTTACAAATGTTGATCAGTAGACATGATTATTTTTGAAAAAATTAAGTGTTCATATATTGTTCACTAATTTTGATCTGGAGTGTAAGTTGTTTGTGTTGATTATGCAGCTACACCAGTTGGTTTCATTGACCTCACCCTATAAATCCAAGCACAGTACAATCCACTATCATCTATAGCCACATGGGATAGTCTTATAGCAGTTATATTTTTGTACATATAAGGGTCAGTATTACAGTAGTTATGCAATTCCATGTAGTTATTACAGTAGTTATATCCTTGTACATAGCAGGAAAAAATAATTTATATTCTTTGTAGCAATATAGTAGTAGTACTGAGAAAAAATCCTGTTACTCAAGCTTAAAGTATAAAATGACATGTGTTACTGTATGCTGGAATGTTTCTGTAATTTCTTCGTCTGTCCAGGAAGTAGATATGCAAAATAGACATTCTAAGCCGCTAGCAATAACATATTATAATTGGCTAAAAGTGAATCAGTATAATATATGATATTATAGCCAATAGGTAGGACTTTTATAATCAAAGCAGAAAGCTCCTTCAAAGAACTAGAATTTCAGAAGACCCAACGTGACCCCTTTTTAATTTTTTTTTTTAGGTGTCACTTAATACGACATTTTGGATGTCACTGTCTCTGGGACAGCTGCATCCTGAAGAGGTTGTCCATTTAGGGAAGCCAATTTAGCTCAAACTTTCCATGTGAGCCAGGCTCCCAATGTAATGAACACAAACCTGGTCCCTGTAGCCACAGTTACACTTGAATACATATGTATTGTATCAGTATTATTGATAGGCACAGATGTGCACATAACTTTAGTCCCAACCTAAGTCCAGGCCTTATCTGTTTGTAAACAATGCAGCACTCACATGAGAAGGGCCATAGTCCGGGTCTTATGAACTTTTATCAATTATTGCCCATACAGGAAAATACGAGTGAAGGTGATCTTAGGCATTACATGATAACTTATTAATCTTCTACGAGAGCTAGATGAGTCAGCTACTAGTGGAAACAAGACTCCATATGATGCTTTTTTAGAAATAATAATAAGTTAAAGGAAACCTACCACTTGAAGTGGCAGGTTTCTGATGGAAATACCGGGCACCAGCTCAGGGTGAGCTGGTGCCGGAGCTTATTTTCGTTAGTGTTTTAAACCGCGGTATCGCGGTTTAAAACACTTTTTAAACTTTATAGCCAGCGCAGGGAGGTACGCGCTCGGCGCTTACCATGCGCGCGGCTCTCCTTCACTTCCTATGTAGCCGCGCGCACGGTAAGCGCCGAGCGCGTACCTGCCTGCGCCGGCTATAATGTTTAAAAAGTGTTTTAAACCGCGATACCGCGGTTTAAAACACTAACGAAAATAAGCTCCGGCACCAGCTCACCCTGAGCTGGTGCCCGGTATTTCCATCATAAACCTGCCACTACAAGGGGTAGGTTTCCTTTAATGATAAAATGATAAAAAAATTGGGTAGTAGCAAGTGCACACAGTCATTGTGATGTCACCCACTGAGCCCGAGGGAGGTGGCGTGCAGGACCAGAGGCAAGAATAAATTCTCTATTATATTTTCCTAATTTGGTAGCAGTGGCCCCTATTATGACATAGAACATATCATGACATCACAGGATATTCCGACATTACAAGGCATTATTACCTCATAGAACATTATGACATAAAATACAAGAGCTGACAGATTTTTCAGGGCTCGTATGTGCACCAAAATAATTGCAATTACTGGCGAGCCACCAGTAATTGTGTTTATTTCCCCCTTTTATACCAGATCCACCAAAAGGAAAAGGAGAGGCGGGAAGGGAGGCGTGGCTGGGAGCAGAGTGGGACGGCACTGGTGCGGAGCCCGGCCCGGCAGAATCATGGAGAGGCAGGACAATACTACCTCATGACTTCACTAGACAATACGATCACCTTCAGTCCTCCGGAAACCACAGGGAACACATGAGATTATAGTGAATTGTGGTTAATAAAAACCGTCTCAGCTATTCCTTACCAAACTCAGCACCGCTGCATCCAATGTGCACACAGCCCCCTGGAAACAAAGAAATAAAACACATGAGGTTACATATATAGAGAGCACGTCCTTACAAACATTTTCAGTCTAGGGGTTTGTGTTGTTTATTATGTCACCCTGTGATAATAAGGCATAAAAATCAAAAAGTGGCATAAATCATCGGATTTCTGACTAAGGCCTCTTTAACAAGAACGTATGATTTCTCCAGCCTTGTATTTCTGTGCCATATAAATCCATATATACGTGATATTTTTCAACTGTATGTGCACGTATGTCACCGTATCCATGTATACGGTGGGTTGGCAAATGATGTTACTAGCTTGATCATGTGATCAAAATCCCTGGATATACTGCAGCATATGGTGCACAGCCGCATGCAGCACGTATGCAACCCTTATTTTATATGTTCCCATAGACTTCAATGGGGTGTATGGAATGTAAATACATGGAAAAATAAGACAGGCTCTATATTTTTTTGCACCCCGATAATGGAGCACCATTGTACAGTGAGAATAACAGCCAATGGATGGTCCTATTGCCCACTGAAACGCATGTGGCTGTATCCTACAGCATAAAAACGCTACATTACTGGTTTCATATGTTTGCGTGAAAGAGATGCAAGGCTAAGTTCACATGTAAATTTTGCTTTCAGTTTAGCAGATTCTGTTATTTTGTTATTTTCTTTAAATATTATTTTGCTGAACAGGCCCAGTATGGAAAACGAACAGAAAAACACAAACTGATACAAAACAAGACCATCGGTCACACGTACCGCTAAGCGTCTGTTCATAACGCGCCGCTAGCGCACAGGGTGCAGTCCTCGGCCAAACGCACATGCGCTTCCTCAGAAACGCATGCGATCGGCTTATCAATCGCATGCGTTTCCCTGGAAACGCATGTGCGTTCAAGCCGAGGACCGCCCCCTGAGCGCTAGCGGCGCATTATAAACGGACGCCTAGTGGTACGTTACATCAAGGGCAGAAAAGAGCCTTGAAATAGTACTGCAGTACACGTGATGATGTAAAACGGATACTAACAGACGCCAATACAGGTGCATGGAGAAAATACTGATCCATTGTTCATCTATTATTGTTACAAAACGGAAACTTCTAAATGGGCAGCAAAACTCAGATGTGAACTAAGCCTAAGAATTCCACAAAAAATGATTATCCTGAAAAATTCTGAAGACACACGATGAAATTGCTGCAGGAAAGCCCCTTTGAATTTGCTGATGGGTGCAGTTCCATGCTGCGGGAGAACGCATTAGTAAACGCTAGAAACGCTAATGAGATCAGTCCAATGCACGGCCCCCATCGCATGGAAACACGGCGCCTGACCAGCACACCCTGCACAAGCCAATCACACATAGGTCACTTTCACAAGTGGTGTTTTGGTTGTGATTTCATTGTGTTTTGAAACGCATTACAACAGCTGAGGAGAGGTGATTTGCCTAATTACATTACTGTTAACATAATGTTAACAAATGTAAACAGTAATGTAATTAGGCAAATCACCTCTATTCAGCTGCAGAAATGTGTTTCAAAACACAATGAAAATGCAACCAAAACGCAATGGGGGTCATTTACTAAGAGCCCGATTTGCGTTTTCCCGACGTGTTACCCGAATATTTCCGATTTGCGCCGATTTTCCTTGAATTCCCCCGGGATTTTGGCGCACGCGATCGGTTTGTGGCGCATCGGCGCTGGCATGCACGCGACGGAAATCGGGGGGCGTGGCCAAACGGTAACCCGAAGGATTCGGAAAAACAGTCGCATTTTTAAAAAAAATTGGTCGCACGGGCCATACTCACATGCACCACGATGAAGACGATGAACTACGGGGCACCTCGGCGGACTTCGGCGCAGCAGCGCAACCTGGTGGACATCGGGCACAGGACCTTCATGAACCGCCGGAAGACCTGAACGCTCGTCAGAGAAGCCGCCGCTGGAACGCGAATGGACCGGGTAAGTAAATGTGCCCCAATGTGTGACCGCGCCCTTTAACCGAGTGCACCAGTTTTTTTTTTTGCCCTCAGTTTAATGGGTGTGCGACACAATTATGTCGGACTTTCTACATAAATGTGGTGCCGGGTGTGAATCCCCACTGGAATGCCCATTTAGGCGCAGAGTTTTGTGTTGCGGCAGACACAGTGGCGACACAAAACTGGCGCAAACATTTCATAAAAACATGTGCAAGCAGTTTACAAATATATTTATATGCAAACTGCACCTGAAAACTTTTTCTTAAAGGGGTTGTCCGAGTTTAAAAAAAAAATAAAATATATGTGGCCGGGAGCAGGCTGCCTAAAATAATAAAGATGTACTTACCTCCGGTGCCCTCCGGTATCCAGCGCTGCTGTCGCTCCGGAGCAGCGCTGGACTCAGCTTCCGGCCGGCCGTGGCCGGGTACGCCTATCTGTCCCTATACACAGCATTGTGTATGGGGGCCGGAAGGTTGTCGGGTCCGGCAGGAACTGAGTCCAGGGCTGCTCCGGCGGCCATGTTTGTTTACATGGCGCCCAGACCGGAGCGACAGCAGCGCTGGATACGGGAGGGCACCGGGAGGTAAGAACAGCTTTATTGTTTTAGTCAGCCCGCTCCCGGCCACATATAGTTTTTTTTTTAAACTCGGACAACCCCTTTAAAACAGTTTTAGAAAGCTGGCCCATTGAGTAAAAAGAAAAAACTTGCAGCACAAAATGATTTGCGCAGGAGCTCCCCTGGAGAAATCTGAATCTGCAGCAATTACTGACATGCTGCATATTCAATCGCAAATTTTTCTGGGGCGGCCACTGACAAATTGCCATTTACTTCCGCAGGAAACCTGCTGCGTGTCACCCAACACGATCTGGATCTGAACTTTTAGTGGGTTAGAAAAAGTGGTGGACTGATTTATGTGATTTTGAGCAGGCATATTTTTTATTATAATAATTTCATTATTTATATAGCGCACACAGATTACGCAGCGCTGCACAGAGCTTGTCACATCAGTCCCTGTCCCCAATGGGGCTCACCATCTAATCAACCTACCAGTATATTTTTGAGTGTGAGAGGAAACCGGAAGAAACCCCTGCAAACACAGAGAGAGCATACAAACTCTTTGCAGATGTTGACACTGGGACTTGAACCCAGGTCCCCAGCGCTGCAAGGCTGTAATGCTGACCACTAAGCCACTCTGCTGCGCACATTTGCTGCATCTCCCATTCACACATGATTGTCTTTTGTAAATCTGCAAAAGACATGTCCATTTTGTGTCATTATTGTATCAGCATCCATATAATTTCACATATGTGTGGCATAATAATACAAAGGGCAGTCCGTTAAAAAACGCATCAGTTTTTTAAAAACGCATGCGGTTTTTGAAAATGCACCCGTTTTTGTCAGTTTTTTATGGCGCAAATTCGGAAATCCTGTCAAAAACAGATGCGTTTTCTAAAAACGCATGCGTTTTTTAATGGACTGCTTCAAAAACAGACCAAAAAGGGTGTCAAAACGCCACGTGTGGCATCACCCTAAAGCGTCATATAGTGGCATCATATTCCACAGCACTGTATAGATACATGGGGGACATTTACATACATAACAAAACATTACAGAGCAATAACATAATCGTATAAAACAATAGGACTATCAGTTTATCCATGTCCATATGGCAAAATAATAATAAATCTATATAGCGCCATAATACTGCACAGCGCTGTACAGATCGCGGGGGGAGAAGATATACAAACATAATACGACAGTACATAATAATAACAATCATATAAAACTATAGAAGTATGGGTTGATATTTTGTCATGTCCGTATGACATAATAATAAAGCTTTTTTTCTACAGCTCCATCATATCGCACAGCGCTGTACAGGTCACGGGGGACGTATACGAACAAAATAAGACAATACAGAGAAATAACATTATAAAACAATTGGCGCGCTGGTTAAGCCGTTGTTTTACGCCTGCAAGAAGTCACAGACAGTATACTGAAGAATAAAACAAACGCGAAAATAGATAAGAATGAAAAAAAAAACATATGGGGGAAAAATCCCCTATTTTCTGGACGCAGTCTGACTAGTTATGGGAATTAGCCCAGAGAATGATCACTATGTTCGCTTTATGAAGAAACACATAGATCATGCAGGTTTCGGCGTACAAGGGCAGGGTCACATCACATGTATATACATTATTTGGGTTCCTTGTGATAAGCTCAATGCGTACGAAGGCATCCGAGGTATGTTAGTGGGAGTGCTCGGGATGCCTATAGGAAATGAGTCAGCCCCCGGGGTGTGCCAGAGCCAGGCATAGGGAAGCGCTTGTCTATGTCACATCATGTGTTGTAAACCCCTCCTCTCGGGGAAGTACTTACCATCTTTTAAAAATCACACCACTCTTAGTCCCTGCCCACTACTAGTGTGTATAGGAGGGCAAAAAAAAAAAAAGCCAATTAATTGAAATTCACCCAGGGTTGTCCTGGACAGTTTGCAATTTGCACTAGAAGTGTGAGCATCCCCCTGGTCCTGAGCACAAGGCGGGGGAGTCCTGGCCACATACAGGTACCTACCAGGAGCACCTTCTAGTTTTACAGGATCTTATTGGCAATACTGATCAATCATGGGACCTTCAAGGATCTCCAAGGTCTCCCTGCTGCTGCTGATGGTCCTGCAGGTGACATCTGCCTTCTCAGGTAAGTGACAATAACATATCTATAGGCTTTTGAGTATTTTGGGTTTTTGGTGATCCTGGAATAGGTTATTACTGGTGTTTTATATGTTCACATTTCCATTTATCTGCAATAACAGATGCTTATGATGTCTTGTATCAGGGATACGACTTACATACCCCATTGTAGGGTACTTTGCGTAATTTCCCTTGTGTCATCTGTAATGCAAACTGCAATGTGTGTGAACATTGCCCGAGCATGACTGGGATATCCTCTATCTATGGGATATTGTGGTGGTACTACAAGTATCAGGAGGACAGGCTTGTAGTCACAGGTTTACCTCACAGGTGCACTGGCATGAGTCCTGTCAGCCATTACTGGGGTATCCTGGTGTGTGGGGGGAGCATCTTTACCTCAGATAACCGCTGTATGATAATTAGGAGGGGCGTCTGAGGTGATGGTTGCTTGTGACACCGCACAGGTAACGACAGGTGCGGTCTCCTGTCTATCACATCGATAATTAGGATAATATCGCGATATGATTAGTCGCTGACTGATTATTAGCAGCGGTGACATTTACAACCGGCTTTTCCTTCACACCACACACGCTACCTGAGACACCGCCTCCAACTGCTAGGCACGCCCACGGGATGAATGGTTCGCCGCTTTTCCCGCATCTGATTGGGAGACGTGAAATCTGCCGATTGCGAGCCCCCGCCCTCGGAACCAATAAGAAAACAAGAGGGCGGGGTTAAAATGGGCGGTTTAATCGCGGGTCTTCTCCTTCTAGGATGATTTTTTCCCGCCCATTTTCTGTGAGGGGAGGATGAGTGCGTCACTAAGCATTGCCTTAGATGTGTGTGTGAGGATGAGGCAAGGGTGTGGTGGCCCCAGCTCTATGCCTGCTGATAAGGGCAGTTACGCACGTACATGGATGCTTTCACAAAGTCATGGCCTCTATGCCATGGTCACATTATGTCTTCTATATTTGCTTCCATAACGTTATTCTTGAGAGCTCTTATTTGCTGAGGCAAGAATGTGAATCTTCCAACTGCATGTACACTAATAAATTATGTCCTAGTCCTGTGGTAGCAAAATGGTGTTCACTTTTAGCAATCCCACCAAGGCTGCGTTCACACAGTGCGTTTTAAGATGCAATGGCTTCCCTCGTGATCTTACGTTGAGGTAAACGTAATGGAAATGCAACGTTACCTCAACATGTGATCATGGGGGAAGCGTTCGGATTGCGTCCTGTGAACCCATCCTCAAGATGTTGACCGATCGCAGTGCGTCACCTGTTCGCAGATAAAAGTGATAAAAGAGTTCACAACACCACTCACAAGTTAATGGTCTCAAGAAATTAATTAGTTACAAGTTTTTTTTTTTAATCTGTCGTGGCAATTTATGAGGTGCAACTTGACTAAATCTACTTTTTACTTCCAAGAGAGACAGAAATGCTCTTTTTAGGCCGTGCCATGACCAAAAGGCCACCATTGCACTAGTTTTCCTGTCAGAAACGCACGTGAATGTATTGCGACTGATAAAACGTATATCTCTTATGTCTTCGATGTTCCTTTTATGATCATTTTCGCTGGGATTCTTATATTATATCAAGCTTCCGTTACCATCAACACTAGTTGCTATATGAAGAGAATATGCGATGGGTGCTTATAACTTCCTAAAAGAATAATTTTATCACACATTTACATCACGTTAGCCTAATATAAAAGACCCTTCACCCATGAAATCCTCGTACATCTGTTCCAGACCTCAATACACACGTACACAAGCCATTTTAGGACCTTTGAAGGTCCTCCAAAGGTCCTGAAATCACAGATTGAAAGCGGACAGAAAGGACACAACCTCCATTTTCCAAAAAGCTTGATTCTAGTCCCATATGTAGGAAGTGATTCCAGACTTGTAGGGGCTATAATATTCATACAGCCCAGGAGCTATGGCCACCGTAATCCTCCCTGCTGAAAACAATTCAGATCAAGTCCATCACTAAGGAAGTGTTATGGCAGGTCTGTTATTAACAACCATTGGAAGGGTAATAATACAGTGAATGGGTAGGTAAGAAAGTGAAAGCGCAAAAAGAAATATCCGCAAATGTTAAAAAATTCCACTGACTCACTATCGGGTCTACAAAATGAGATAATTGGAGAAGATAATTTATATGTAGTCGGGTCTGACCCTTATTATAATCCTTACACTGGCTACTAAGAGAGGCCCTGGAGCAGACTACCCCCTTAGTGGTTGGTGTATTTGCGTCTGTTCAGAAGAGCTGATCCCGATTAGTATCTGATTCTTTTATTCTTTTTTATATTTGGTGTTATTGAAGCGCTCCACGTTGCAGCGACTTTCTTTCCTGTGAGTTGTCAGCTCTGGCGTCTTAAGGAACCACACCCTGCTGTGCCGAAGCTTGAGACATCCTATAAGTTATCTGGCATACAGTGTTTGTATTTAAACCTTCTGAAAGTCGTGTAATACCGCCCTGTTATCTCGCTCATCATCTTTTAACATTTCTGGAAGACTTTTCATACCGTATCAAGGTTCTTGTTACAATAACCCTAGTGATGTACATTTAGGGAGATTTTTAAGGGGTGACAAACTAACTAGTTGCCCTGATGCCTTTATATTCTTGACGGTAACTTTAGCAGCAAGTTGAAGTCACCATTAACTTCTTAATGATATATTGATATATTCAAGGACTAATGCACCATGTATAGGGTGTGGCGGGTCTTGTGGCTGTTCTTTGTGTCAACTTTCTGCTCTCGATAATATAAAGTGGTCCATGTTGGTGACCAATATGGGTGTTAATTTAAAACCCAAGCAGCCATGTTTTCCTAATATCTCATCACCCCTTTAATTCCCTGTACTCTTGTTAGGGCATTTTATAAGATGAATACTGTACATCTTTTCTCTTACATACATGTCACATATTTTAGTTTATAGTATTTTTCATCAGAACCTTTTGATTATTTGCTCCAAGAATGGACATTTTTACTTGTAGATTTATATGTAAACTTTACTTAAAGATATACAATAGATTTTGCTTAGTTTCCTAAAGGTGCGATTCAAGATTTCCTCATGTTATTCAGTAACTTAGAGGCCCCCCACGTGCTGCACCTTACATGATGCCAAGTTTCTATAACAGATAAGGCGGTAAAGGTGAAAGCAATTGTATAGCAATTACACCGCATGTGCCTATGTAATATCCAGCCTTATCATATCTAGAGGTGAAGGGGACATCGTAAGGCGCGCTAGAGCCTCTATCTATTTTCTGACGTCTCAGATTGAAGTTTCGGTATACAGAAGAAAAAGTACCCAGGAATTTACATTTTCTGTCTTACTACATATAGGAAGTATTGTATAATAAATGATGTAATATACAGTATACTATGGACAATGACACAATGTCTATAGTCTATCCTTCACATATTCCAATGACTAGTCATAAGGCAGGAGCCACATCCGCTTTACTCATCGATAATCCACTTCTAACTGTGCACATTTATTATAAATTATTTCCCCGTTTTTTGCTTTCCAATTCTGATTACGGTCCTAGATTAGGGATATAAATGCGGGATAAAGTTCACGTGTGGGGGCGTCTTCGGCGCTCGGTTAATGTTTAAGCCAGATGCTATTTGTGTCGCGCTTGAGTGAAAGTTGTAGGCGGTGAAATATTATACGGTGCCGTCACCTTGTGCTCTTTACTGGAAGGGTCTGGAACAAAGTAACGTACTCGGTCAGAAAAACTTGTTGAAAGTCACTCAGAAGTGTCACGCAGAATGAATCCTGTCTGGTCGAGTCTTTCGTGACGGGTCTTGTGCTTTTTTATTTTTAATGGCCACGCCCTGAACACGAGGCTCCTGCATTTTTTCAGGTTGGAGACATGTGTGTAGATCCCTAATTGTCTCTCTACTTCTGAACCTCCTTGGGGATTTCTATATCCACCATGTGACCCTACCACCGGCTAGTGGTAGGGTGATAAAAAAAAATTGGTGTTTCCATAACTTTTTATCATGTAATATTAGGAGTTTAGACTTGTATGAAATTATGGGGTCGAAGCATGAGGAAAGAAGTCGCTCCCAATGTTGTATCATCTACAATATATACGAGAACGAGGCTGCTCCAGGATGTTCAAACTTGTCGTAGGGTGTAAGGACGAGTTTTGCTTCTAAGTCGAGGAAATCTTGGCTCACATTCAGTTTCTTATATTTCCTCCTCCCGCCCTAAAATGCCTTCGTTCCTCGGAGAGACTGGAATAGACCGGGCTGACTGTATGCTGGTGGTATGCGCAAGCTAGGCCACTCCTATGTGCAATCATCTCCCTGCCTGGAAATCTTCTCCAGATGTATATACAGTAATATATACATGAGCTCCAGGCTTGTGTGATAAGTCTATAGACTTGTAGGGTCATCATATTCACCTCCAGGGAGAGAATGATACATCCATCAATGACGGCTACACCTGTCTCTTCCTAAGAAAGGAAGTCATAACATCTGTCTCCTCGGGGGGTTTCCATGTTCATTACATATTATTATCTCCTTGTATCTGTGTAAGGTGCGTCCCCTTATTTGATACTAACGCACCACGCTGTCAGTAATGGAGTCACCCGCGAGGCACTTGCCTGTCAGATCTGTTTACATTATATATATATATATATATATAGTGTAAAAAGCCTTGTATTGATTCGCTTCAGATGACGTTACACTTCCGGTATATATCTGTGACCTGGAATTTCTTGTATCTGGCATTCAATAGGTCAGAAATTCTTATACTATGGCATACTCTGGACTGGTTTTAGATTGGTTGGTTGTTGAGCTGTAAAATCTGTCCTATAGCTATCAAATATCATCCCAATAGTATGAAAAAGTATAATTTTATTTTAGTTTCATGTCTTTTTTTTTTTTAGATGACAATCTCCTCTGTATTTATATTGAATGCACATGACCGTCAGGGGGACGTATGTACATCCGCAAGCCTCTATACGTCCCCCATAGAGGGCAATGGCACGGAGCAATAGGTTGCCTCCGTACACAGGGAAAAGATAGGACATGTCCTATCTTTCCCCGTGTTACAGCGGCGTGGATCTCTATGGAGAGGGGAGGGGGTCACCCCTTCTCCTCTCCATGGCGCCGGACGTGTGCCCGCTCGGCTGCGGCGGTCACGCATTCGAGTGCATGTAGCTTAATTGATACTTTAGACTCCAAGTTTTAGGAAAAAAAAAATTAGAACTATAAAATTCATGTTTTTCTTCCAGGGATCACCAAATGTGACAGAAATGAGTTCCAGTGTGATGACGGGAAATGTATCCCATACAAGTGGGTCTGTGATGGCAGCGAGGAGTGCAGAGACGGTTCTGACGAGTTCCCAGATACTTGCCGTAAGTATCAGCTTAAGAAAACAACAACGAGAGACAACGAAATAAATAGTTTGTGTAATTCGGTGATTAATGTGTTCACATTATTCCCACCAGAGCATAAAACGTGCAGCCCGGACCAGTTTAGCTGTGGCGGCCGATCAAATCGCTGTATCCCCAAGTCCTGGCAATGTGATGACCAAGAAGACTGTGAAAATGGCTCCGATGAGAAGGACTGTGGTAGGTGTTTATCTTATTCTGTTTGCTCATTCTCTTCAGCTGACGCAACTTTTTTTTTACCATGGAAATCTACTGCGAGTTTCCCAATATCTCTAGTATTTGTCTAATTTGGCCTCCTGATTTATTTCCAGCTCGTAAGCCCTGCGCCTCTGATGACCAGTTCCAGTGCCGCAGCGGGATGTGCATCTCTCTAGCTTATCTATGCGACAATGACCACGACTGTGACGACAGCAGTGATGAAGACTCTTGCCCTCCCCCCACCTGTAGTCCAAACTTTTTCCAATGCAAGAACTCTTCCCTTTGCATCCCCAAACTATGGACATGCGATGGGGATCCCGACTGTGAAGACGGCTCCGACGAGGAGAGCTGTGAAGGGAAGGAGCCGATCAAGACTGACAAACCCTGTTACTCTTTGGAGTTCCACTGTGGTAGTGGGGAGTGTATACACATGAGCTGGAAGTGCGATGGAGGCTTCGACTGCAAGGACAAATCTGACGAAAAGGACTGTGGTACGTAAGATACTGGAACAAGAGTCTTGTAGGCCGTGTCGGACTGGCCCACCAGAGTACCAGAGGATCCTCCGGTGGGCCCCCAGAGGTGCATCAGAAAACAACATAATTTGAAGGCTGCTAGAGTATATTTCCTGGGGGGATAATGAAGAGTGGGCCCCCAGATTGATTTTCTCTGGTGGGCCTAAGGAAATCCAGTCCGACACTGCTTGTAGGCATGGGTGAATCTAAACTTTCTGCAGCCTGAGGTGAGCTATAGATTGGCACCCCCTCTTTCCCATCCATTAGTAATACATCAGGTTATTTATTTATTTTTAGTAAGTGGGTTCGCCATGCAGTTTCTTATGCAAATACTGACATTAGATGAGAAGAGTTAATATTTTAAGTGTCAGGTCCTGCTTTGTAGCAGATGACTGCCAAATCTTGCTGCAGATGGTGCTGCCTGAGACAGGCGGCTCAACTCGCCTCATGACTGGTGCACCCCTGCTTGTACAGAGCATTCACAATAAACTCTGCTAATTTTAATACGTCCTTCGTTTTGCAGAAAAACCAACCTGTAGCCCAGATCAGTTCCAGTGCAACAACGGCAAATGTATTCACGGCAGCCGGCAATGTGACAAAGTATACGACTGCGAAGACCTAAGTGATGAAATGGGCTGCGCAAACGGTGAGCATCCTACCAGACGTTATAGGCTAAGATCTGCTCCCCTCTTTGTCTCAAAATATTCATCAGAAATGTTAAATATCTTTCCTTTTCTCAAACCAGAGACAAAATGTGAAGGTCCCAACAAGTTCAGATGTTCCAGCGGTGAATGTATCCGTATGGACCAAGTGTGTAACCAGGTCATAGACTGCAGAGACTGGTCAGATGAGCCCATTAAGGAATGTGGTGAGTACAACTACCCTCAGGAGTGTCTACCCTCTCATCAGCTGGAAAGTTTTTGCATAGATATATAACGGTCCGATCTTCTATTTACCAGGCGAAAATGAGTGTTTGCGGAGAAACGGAGGCTGCTCTCATATTTGCAATGACCTCAAGATTGGATACGAGTGCTTGTGCCCAGATGGTTATCGCCTGGTTGGTGGAAGGAAATGTGAAGGTAAATACATTTTTAAATTTTGGTTAAAATTGTAGCAAGATGACACCAGTTCCATTATTACTGGGGATGTGTTCTATGAGCTACTCCGAATTAATAAAATTTTTATTCTGATCCTTTCAGATATTAATGAATGTGAGGTACCTGACACCTGCAGCCAAATCTGCACCAACTTGGAAGGAAGCTACAAGTGCGAATGTTATGATGGCTACCAAATAGATCCAGTAACTGGCTCCTGCAAGGGCATTGGTAAGTACAGTAGTGATTTCTTAAAGGGGGTTCTGATAAGCCCTGAAAAATCTATGGCCAAGCTAACTTTTCCCTCTACCATTGTCCAATGAGGTAGGACGTCTACCCCATTGGACAATATGGAAAGGGACATCTCTTGACCGGATATTAAGGGGGTTTCTATTTACGTTACTTAGGAACAGAAGCTTACCTCTTCTTCACCAACCGTCACGAGGTGAGGAAGATGACGCTGGACAGGAGGGAGTACACAAGCTTCATCCCAAGCCTTAAGAACGTCGTGGCATTGGACATGGAAATAGCTAGCAATAAAATCTATTGGTCGGATTTATCCCAGAAGAAAATTTACAGGTAATGAAAGTGATCATGACACGTCTTCTTGTATATTTTATGTATATGTTGGGAATTCTCCTGAAATAATAGACTAATTTTTTCTGTTCTTACCCCTACAGTTCTCTGATGGACAAGGCTCATAACTTTTCCCACCATGAAACTGTAATCGGCGAAGAAATTTTTGCTCCGGACGGTATTGCTGTAGATTGGGTCCATGCCAACCTATACTGGACAGATTCTGCCATTGGCGCCATCTCCGTGGCCAATACTGCGGGGTCCAAACGCAAAACACTCTTCAAGGAAGGCCTCGCTAAGCCAAGGGATATTGTGGTGGATCCCACAAGAGGGTAAAGAAGATTTTTATGCTTCTTTGTTCATTTTTGCATGTAATAAAGTAGTAACCGGAGAGCAATGATCTACAACTCCTGCAACTTTATAATTATATTAAATCCTCTTCTTTTTTACATTTTCAGCTTTATGTACTGGACCGACTGGGGTTCCCCTGCCAAAATTGAGAAGGGTGGTTTGAACGGAGCAGACAGACAGACTCTGGTTAACACCAATATTGAGTGGCCCAATGGCATAACAATGGGTGAGTACTATATAATGTGAATTGGAGAAACATGGTGTAAGACACAACTCAATACTGTTGTGTTGCTGCACCTCTCAGGAAATCTGTACAAGGATTCTCAATCTTAATACATATTGTATAATCACTTTTAGACCTGACCCATCAGAGACTGTACTGGGTGGACTCCAAGTTGCACACTCTGTCCAGCATTGATGTTACCGGAGACAACAGGAAGATGGTCATTGCTGATGAACAAACCTTATCTCATCCATTCGGCCTAACCATCTTTGAGGTAAGTTTTTATATTGCATTTCTCCACGATTTGCTCATGCCAGTTGTAGCCCTGCCAAGTTTTGTACCAAGTGTGCTCAATCCTACTTAACACCACTTAAGCCGGCTTTTAAGATTAATACTTATTGGTACTTTTCCTTCAAAAACATTCTTTAACATTTTGTTTTTCTTTTATAAGGACCTGGTCTTCTGGACTGATATGGACAATGAAGCTATATTCAGCGCTAACAGGCTGACCGGAGAAGAGATCAAGAAAGTGGCTGAGGATCTCTCATCACCGGAGGACATAGTCCTGTATCACAATAGAGGACAGCCTGAAGGTAGGACGCTTGTGGCCTCTACATAGTAAAACATTGAAGGCTTTGGGCATCTTTGAACAGATATTTTTTCGTTATTGCTCCATTTTTTTTGATTCCTAATTGCAAAATGAACTTTCTACATAATCTTCATTAGACACAATGGTCCACATTTATTAATAGCAGGTTTGACTTTGCACTGAAAAGAACGTGCAAATTGCTCGCACATGTATTTATAAAGTGTCTGTGCCAGTTTTGTCCCATAGCTGCACTGTGTCCGACAAGACAGAAAAAATGGTAGTGCTTAGTCGGAAATCGCACCACATCTGTTACTGACAAGTCTGCAGCATGAACACAGTGCACCCAAAAAAAAAAAATGGTGCCCACTTCCCGAGCAGTGGAAGGGGCGCCAGGTTCTGGAAGATCAGTCGCCATTAATCTGGCGCACTCTTCAAACTGCACATAGTACAGAGAGTGTAATAGTTTTGATAAATGTAGGCCAATGTGTTGTGTAGAGTCTGTGTAACTCCTTCTCCTAGCTGGCGTCTCTGCTGAATCTACTTTGGATTGCTCTCTGAGCCGCTCAATTTAGGAGGAGGTTACACTGTAGTCTACAGAGTGTAAATAAAACGCAGAGCTACCAGCTGGTTTATTATTCTTTTAACATCCCTAATTTTTGTTTCTTTCATTCTAGCTGAAAACTGGTGTAACCTATATCTTGAAAATGGAGGATGTGAATACCTGTGTTTGCCAGCCCCACAAGTCAATGCACGATCCGCCAAGTATACTTGTGTATGTCCTGATGGCGAGCACCTGGGTCGCGATGGGAGGAGCTGCTTAAAGGGTATGTGATCTGCTTATAACTACCTACACTCAGTACCAAAATAGTTTTCGGCCTCAGGTGGAGGTTCCTGATGCATGGATCTATTGTCCTGGTTTTCTGCGTCATGTTCCTGCATCTTAGGCCCTCAATGTATCTGATTTTACTTCTTTAAACTAAAGAAACTTCTAAAAAAGCCAAATTTCTAACAAATGTAATTCCTATATCTTTAGAACCAGCACCTTCAGATTCACCTGTTCCATCAACAACAACAACTACCCTCAAGAGTACAACTTTAGCCAAAATTGTCACCAGTCCACCTAGGAGGCCTTCTACTAGCAAACCTGTGCAGCCTACGACTAGGCCATTAACCACTACCACAACAATCACTGGCCGGCCGAGCACGACACAAGCAGCGAGAAGAAACCCTGATCTTACAATGCCAGGTCTAGCGGGTCTCACCACAGATTCACTTGGAGGTACGACTCCCGAGACTAGATACTTCTGAATGCAGAGTACTGAGAAGAGAGTCGTGTAATCGAGGTTAGGAGTTTTTTTACTAACTTTCTCCATGTCTCGTCTACAGACAGGATTAATGGTGACGTAAGGATGGAAACGACTGAATCTCGTTCTAACGCCATCTACGCTGTCATTCCAGTCGGTGAGTTTGATTATGTATTCAATTTAAGAATTATTTGTCAGTCTCCTCATATGTGAACATAAACATTTTAATTTTTGAAGCAATAATCTAAAAGTGTCGCTTTTTTACAAAATGTCCACAGTTATCTTGTGCTTGGTGGCATTTGGTGGCTTCCTCGTGTGGAGAAACTGGAGATTGAAAAACACCAATACTATCCACTTCGACAATCCCGTGTACCAGAAAACAACAGAAGACGATGAGATTCACATATGTCGGAGTCAGGACGGATACTCCTATCCTTCGGTAATTATTTCAGAAATTCACTTTAGATTCTGAGTTATCATAGAAATCAGCTGATCATCGTTGATCAGGTTCGTCTTTCGAGACTGATCCCTGTTTCTCTCCTCGCAGAGGCAGATGGTGAGCCTGGAAGACGACGCCGCTTGAAACCTAAACCAAACGTGCCTATCGCCAAACTCTCTGCTGCTCAACTATATCAGGGGCAATGACTGCTAAACCCAAAAATGTGTCCGTCCGTGCAGCGATACTCTCCAGCTCCGTCTGGGGTTCTCGAGATTATTTTTTTACTTTTTCTTGTTCACTTTTTTTGTTTTTGCCACTTAACCAAACAAACCACTGAGCACAGACCCCAGAGATCGCAGTTACTATATTTTTATGGGAATTATTTATACCTGTGATGTTGAAGTTGTGCCATTTTTCTCCTCCCTCGCACCTCGAATCACAAAAACACACTTGTAAATGAAGGACTACAACGATGAGGTCCGCGAGGGACGGGCAGAGATTGGAGAAGTGAATAGAAACGTACACACTGGGGGGGGAACTATGAAGGAGTGAATGTGACCACCCGGCTGGTCAGAAGCACAAAAACACGTTCTCAAACACTAAAACGATGAGCTGGAGAGAAGTGAGGAGAAGCTTTTAAGGAAATGTGGATGTATCCTCAGGGCGTCAGATGTTTACTGCCTTGAGGTTAACCTTGGGGTCGGGAGTGCCGCCATTGTCGGGTGTGTGCTCCGCCTTCCCGAGCTACGATGTAGCAAGCCATGAGAGGCCACGAATATCACCGACAAGTGCCTAGTCGACCACCGCCAATCGCTATTGATCCTCGAATTCTCCGAGAGCCCATCCTCCTGTTGCACTTTCTTTATCTCAAGTGTTTTGTAAATAGTTTTTTGTTTTTCTTGCTGCTTTGTTTTGTCCGTCATCACTTATTATTCGCACAGCTATGAAAATGATCTATATATATATATATATATATGTATTAGTTTTTTTTTCACCTGCCTGTATCCGACAGGGTATGATGGTAGAGAAAAAGGTTTTGACGTATGTAATCTGGGAAGTTTGGCTGTTTCTTTAAGCTTTAATTTTTCTATCAAGGAAAAGCTAATTTCAGTGGTGCTACCTACAGTGAAAGAAGGCAATGAGTCTGTGTGTTACCGCGCTGCCTTAATTTGCAAATTTTTACTACTTGAAATATCAACTTTGAATGCATTCGGATTAGGCGGGGCGCAGACCTTCAAGTAATGTAGATGAAAATGTGGGAATTAAGACCTTGATTGGGGTGATGATCAGCTGCCGGATACATCTAGCATTAGATAGCAGTCTCCTGACTTCCCCATGCACTTTCTCGCCAAGTGTGTATGTACTGTGACTGGGGAGAGGGAAGAAATTGTTGCAAGCAATTCTGAAATCCAACAGCTGCTCATCATCTCTGTAAGTCTGTAGACGAGATGTGTCGCCAACTAATGCTTAATAGATACTACTGAAAAAGATAACACGTAGGAAGCATCTAGGTCTAGGAGCTTGTCTGGGTGGACAACCCTTGGCGTCTCGGGATCCTGTCTGGGTGGACAACCCTTGGCGTCTCGGGATCCTGTGTGGTTGGACGACCCTCGGCGTCTCTTGAGCTTGTCTGGGTGGACGACGCTCGGCGTCTCGGGAGCTTGTCTGGGTGGAGAACCCTCAGCGTCTCGGGAGCTTGTATGGGTGGACAACCATCAGAGTCTTGGGAGCTTGTCTGGGTGGACGACACTCGGCGTCTCGGGATCCTGTCTGGGTGGACGACACTCGGCGTCTCGGGATCCTGTCTGGGTGGATGACCCTCGGCGTCTCGGGATCCTGTCTGGGTGGATGACCCTCGGCGTCTCGGGAGCTTGTCTGGGTGGACAACCCTTCGGCCTCTCGGGAGCGTGTCTGGGTGGACAACCCTTCGGCCTCTCGGGAGCGTGTCTGGGTGGACAACCCTTCGGCGTCTCGGGGGCTTGTGTGGGTGGGCGACCCTCGGTGTCTCGGGATCCTGTCTGGGTGGACAACCCTCGGCGTCTAGATAACAATGACATCTTTATTGAAAGTCCCCCCTTCCTAGTGACTGTTTGAGGACCGGGTGATTAGCGGCAGAGGCTACACATGACCATCCTTGATGGTTTTTATAGAAAAATACAGGGATGCTGCTTAAGAGACCCCCTCTTACGTTTTATATACTTTACTATAAGTTTAGATGCAGTGTTAATTAGAACAATATTTTTGATGCCACTGAGTTATTGAAGGTCGAGGCCCCGCCTATCCCCCCCCCCCCCACCACCACTATATAAAGGGCCTTATATTAATCCTCTTATATCCAGGTAGAAATTAGCCAATCTTTAATGCAGTATTGAAATCAAAACTCCCCCCTGCCTGATCCTGTGAAGAGATTTATGTTGCTTTTTGGCTTTATTTTTTGTATTCTTTTCTGTGAAGGGTGTAAATATTATTTTCTGTACAGTTATTTTGCACACGTTGTATATACATGTACTTCATACCGGGAAGAAAAAGTTTAATATATAATTTATTTATTTGTAAAAATTGTCTTTGCGTTTCGTGTTTTTATTCTCAAGTTCCGATGTAAGATTGATGCAAATTGTTAGTGGGGCAATCGTAAGGACAACTCCATCCAAAATGTAAAAATAAGTTTATCTGTAGATTTGCTTATAATAAACAAGGAAATTAAATTTTTCTGTGAAAAACTTAAAAAAATTGGAAGGAGTTTTAGTGAAACTTTTGTAGTCCAAAGCAACCAATCAGGAGTTCTATGATGTGATTGGTGGGAAGTTTGTCACATGAGGAGTAAAATTATTCCGTGGTTAGTTTTGGATGGAGTTACTTAAAGGACATCTACCAGCAGGATGAAAGACTGTATGCAAATGAGCCTGAGGGGCTCCATGCTCCATAGGAGCTTGGAGCCCCTCTGGTTAATTTTTATACAGTCCTTCATCCTGGTGGTAGATGCACTTTTAAGCAAACCTATCAGAACTGAGGTCCAAGAGGGCGGGGCATGACGCGTGTCTGTCTCATGCCCCTCCCACCTTGTATATCAGTTTTGCTCAGACTGTGACTCTAAGACTGAACCTGATGTAAATGATGTTATACCTCTTCTCAACACCCAATATATGCAAATCACATGTTAAATAATGGGTTTAATTTCACAACGCATCCAGAAGAAAAGTTATTATTATAAAACATGTTCTAATAAAAATATCTTTATAAATATTCTCTGGTTAGTCTGTTAGTAATGGTCACAATATTTTTGTGGAGACTTTTATGAGACTTAACCAATATCAAGCAAAAACTCAGTTTTCAAATAACAGGCTTGGGGGTGGGGGAAGGATGGGGGGGGGGTGGGGGTGGATGTCACATAATTTTGCAGGTAAATCACAGATTTATCGGTGGAGCCAAGTTTAAATGAAATCTTCCATCAACATCCATCATGATAAACCAGGGACACTTAATCATAGATCAGGCACCGTGACTGTGGTATATTCTTCTATTTGTTATCCATGGCCTCCTTCCTCCTAAAATCAACTTTTAAAATTATGCTAATGAATCTTGGGGGTGTTATCAGAGCTTCTCTGTGCCCCAGCTTCTCAGGCTGTTACACTGTTCCGGAGCACAGTGTAACAGCCTGTGAAGCTCCATCATGGAGGGACTCTGGCAACACAGCAATAGCCCTTCTGGGTCATTACCATAATTTTAAAAGTAGATTTTAGAAGGAAGGAGGTTATGGATAAAAAATATATTTCATCAGACTCTACCCTAATCTATACATGTAACATATCATTAACATGTAACAAATCTGCAGTATAGTAGCAGTGGTGTGTCAGCCATTGCAATGCAAATATTAAGCTCCACCTCCCTGCTGTGGCCATTGCAGATGCTTTTGGGGTAATTGCTGTTGGGGTAAATATCACAGCCATTCTGCTGTGTGTGCAGGTATCCTACCAGCCCCCATCATTATTCTGTCTATGTCCCAGTAGAGGCTGAGGCTGCGTCCTCTGTGCAGTAGCATGCATGTCAGTCTTAATCCGCCCCTGACTAGGAGGGGGGAAGGGTACAATTAATCTGTATAAATAGATTAATGGTCCATACAGAAAAGATATGGTGTAAAGTTGTTCCATGTTAAATCACATCAAAAGACAAGGGGGGCACTGTCTCCGTCAGGAGAAAACAAGGTTTAATCACCAGAGGCGACCGGGCTTCTTTACTGTAAGAAATGTGAACCTGTGGAATAGCTGAGCTGAGGAGCAGAGCACAGCAGGGACAGCAGTGAGCTTCAAGATGGGTCTAGATGCCTTTTTTACATCAAAATCACATTGATGGTTATGTTATAAACTCGAATTATTTCTTATCCCATTCCCATCCCTTCCTTGGTCGAGGTTGATGGGCATGTGTCTTTTTTTCTCAACCGTATTAACTATGAGATTTGGAAAAACTTCAGTCTAGGTTTTGAATAAAAATAAAAACACATACACTTTGGGAGGGCCTGTCATGTCTTCAGCAGGGACTCCCAGTCTCCGGTCCTTGCGGTCCCAATGGGCTAGAAGTGATGCGTAACCTAAATTGTATGAAGTAATGAAGGGGTTAACCTGTTTTCTCCTTGTGATCTGCTGTGTCATGGCAAGTAATGATTGAACCGTCACGCTGCGCTCCCTCCTGACAGCTCCTCACACATCTTAGAGCATCTGCCACATGTGAACAGCGCCCTCATGATCTCGCTTTCATCGTCTTGTGACACACGCGCCATATAACTCCGCCACTTCCTAGGACATCCCCCTCCTCCCAATGGCTATCCCTTTAACGTGTGGCGTTAACAAGCGTTGGAGGAGTATTAAAAAAGGGATTCGGAGCAGAACTGTTATAGTTGCTCGTGTCAACCAATCAGAGCTCAGCTTTCATTTTCCCACAGCTGTTTACAAAATGAAGGCTAAATTCTGATTGGTTGCCATGAGCAACTAGAACGGTTTTACTCTCAGACACTTCTGATAAATCTTCCCCGTTGTGTTGTCCTACAGGGAGTATGGAAGACGTACGGCAAACAAGAGAGAAGCCAAAAAGGATGTAAAATATTTACATAAACTATTACATGATGGAAATCCATCTGTTATACGCACGGCCGCCAGCCTGGGCACTAGGGGGGTTCTGCTCGACAACCATTGGTTATGGCTAGAAGACCGCGTGCGTGTCCGTAGTGAGCAGAGTCAGACATGGCAGTGCTATGCTACACACCGAGCATATAACACTCATCTATCTATATATGTACGCCCTCTATGGGTGCTCGTACGCCCGCAGAGTAATGTCCTTTCTAGGAATTCCCTCATTTATGTGAAATCTCACCCGTTTAGCAATTTAAAAAAATCTCTATTCATGTGACGAGCAGAGAAGAGTCATATTTATCCAAGATGAGTCAAGTTTAGAGGCTGCAGTCAAAATAAAGTTAAAATTTTTATCTTTCGAATCACATCAGGCTTGGGGTTCTGAGAGTTACAGATATACCTGCGGCCAGGTGGGTGCACTCACCAGGCGCATTGTGTGCCCAGCCTGTTGTATAGCCTGCACCTTAACCTTGTGCAGGCTATAGCTAGAACCCAGCACTAGAAGATTATCAGGATTCCTGCCAGTTTTATTTAGGGTGTCCCTGAGGTCACATAGAGAAGGTACAGTGCCATGTGCGGGTGCCAGCTGGCACTGGATCAGATCACCCACGCCTGCCTTATACAGGGAGTCACCCAGGTACAGGGCAGAGGCAAGGCTTCAGATCACACCACTACGGAGAGGAGGAGACGGGCCGCAGCTACTCCTACTTCCCTGTATGTGTACACCTGAGACAGGTGTGACCTGAGCTACGTCACTACTGCATCACCCCAGGAATGCCCCGCTCTGCGTGTGGGGTGAATACCTACCTCGTCACTGAGTATTATATACACCACAGTGTAATCATTATACAGTCTATAGATAAGGACTGTGGATAGATAAAAAGTCATTTATAGGGTGAAAAAAAAAGCAGAAAAGGGACATTTTATTTATTCCGGATGCAAATTTTTGGCCCCTACATCCAGAGACTTTATAAGAGAAAATCTGGAGAAGGGGGCAAAATATAAACCCCTTACCTGACATAGTAATAGGCCGCCACCATGTGGCCATTATATGTTACTACAACAGGCTCAAAAAGTTGTGAACTTTACAAAAATGATAGCATGCCCTTTTTATTTTACCTTTATCACTCAGAGACTGAAGCCGATCTGTGTTGTGTGGTTTTGCATTAAGGAGTCTCCAACCAAGGTCAGAGGCCACATTTATTAAAGCCCCCGCTCCAGTTTTGTGTCTGACGTTGCACGTTCTTTTTAGTGCTTACACAGGTATTTACACAACAGGCAAACTGCACCCGGTGGGCCCGAGGCTGTCGCTTCACACAGAATCTATGCTTATAACACATGGAGGTTGTAGGTTTTCATCCATTCCTCAGCGCTTCCCCGAACAATCAGAGTGTGACCAGGAGTATACACCGTGCTATAGGGCATGGTGGGATAGAGTGTGACCAGGAGTATACACCGTGGTATAGGGCATGGTGGGATAGAGTGTGACCAGGAGTATACACCGTGGTATAGGGCATGGTGGGATAGAGTGTGACCAGGAGTATACACCGTGGTATAGGGCATGGTGGGATAGAGTGTTACCAGGAGTATACACCGTGGTATAGGGCATGGTGGGATAGAGTGTGACCAGGAGTATACACCGTGGTATAGGGCATGGTGGAATAGAGTGTGACCAGGAGTATACACCGTGGTATAGGGCATGGTGGGATAGAGTGTGACCAGGAGTTTACACCGTGGTATAGGGCATGGTGGGATAGAGTGTGACCAGGAGTATACACCGTGCTATAGGGCATGGTGGGATAGAGTGTGACCAGGAGTATACACCGTGGTATAGGGCATGGTGGGATAGAGTGCAACCAGGAGTATACACCGTGGTATAGAGCATGGTGGGATACAGTGTGACGTGGAGTATACAGCGTGGTATAGGGCATGGTGGGATAGAGTGTGACCAGGAGTATACAGCGTGGTATAGGGCATGGTGGGATAGAGTGTGACCAGGAGTATACACCGTGGTATAGGGCATGGTGGGATAGAGTGTGACCAGGAGTATACACCGTGGTATAGGGCATGGTGGGATAGAGTGTGACCAGGAGTATACACCGTGGTATAGGGCATGGTGGGATAGAGTGTGACCAGGAGTATACACCGTGGTATAGGGCATGGTGGGATAGAGTGTGACCAGGAGTATACACCGTGGTATAGGGCATGGTGGGATAGAGTCTGACCAGGAGTATACACCGTGGTATAGGGCATGGTGGGATAGAGTGTGACCAGGAGTATACAGCGTGGTATAGGGCATGGTGGGATAGAGTGTGACCAGGAGTATACAGCGTGGTATAGGGCATGGTGGGATAGAGTGTAACCAGGAGTATACACCGTGCTATAGGGCATGGTGGGATAGAGTGTGACCAGGAGTATACACCGTGGTATAGGGCATGGTGGGATAGAGTGTGACCAGGGGTATATACCGTGCTATAGGGCATGGTGGGATAGAGTGTGACCAGGAGTATACACCGTGGTATAGGGCATGGTGGGATAGAGTGTGACCAGGAGTATACACCGTGGTATAGGGCATGGTGGGATAGAGTGTGACCAGGAGTATACACCGTGGTATAGGGCATGGTGGGATAGAGTGTGACCAGGAGTATACACCGTGGTATAGGGCATGGTGGGATAGAGTGTGACCAGGAGTATACACCGTGGTATAGGGCATGGTGGGGTAGAGTGTGACCGGGAGTATATACCGTGGTATAGGGCATGGTGGGATAGAGTGTGACCAGGAGTATACACCGTGGTATAGGGCATGGTGGGATAGAGTGTGACCAGGAGTATACACCGTGGTATAGGGCATGGTGGGATAAAGTGTGACCAGGAGTATACACCGTGGTATAGGGCATGGTGGGATAGAGTGTGACCAGGAGTATACACTGTGGTATAGGGCATGGTGGGATAGAGTGTGACCAGGGGTATATACCGTGCTATAGGGCATGGTCGGATAGAGTGTGACCAGGAGTATACACCGTGGTATAGGGCATGGTGGGATAGAGTGTGACCAGGAGTATACACCGTGGTATAGGGCATGGTGGGATAGAGTGTGACCAGGAGTATACACCGTGGTATAGGGCATGGTGGGGTAGAGGGTGACCGGGAGTATATACCGTGGTATAGGGCATGGGGGGATAGAGTGTGACCAGGAGTATACACCATGGTATAGGGCATGGTGGGATAGAGTGTGACCAGGAGTATACACCGTGGTATAGGGCATGGTGGGGTAGAGTGTGACCAGGAGTATACACCGTGGTATAGGGCATGGTGGGATAGAGTGTGACCAGGAGTATACACCATGGTATAGGGCAGTGGTGGCGAACCTATGGCACGGGTGCCAGAGGTGGCACTCAGAGCCATTTCTGTGGGCACTCAGGTCATTGCCCCAGGACAGAGTTCACCAAACAGGACCAAATCCACCAAATCTTCCTGCAGACCCAGGCAACTAAAGAGATGCTGCTCTGCACACTATTTTAAAGCAACACTTCATTGGCTGTTTGGAACTGTGGGAAAATTAGGAAGTGTGGACTGAACTGCAATATCTCTGGATGTCATCCTGCTGGTCCCACCATTCTTCCTGTACAGAGACCCTGGAGAGAAGCTACAATGATAGTCTGAATTTGCACTGCTTCTTTCAACTGTATTGGTTGCCTCAGGGGGCCAACACGATTGAAAGATGTGGAATAACAGGTAGCAATAAGTTACTGCTTAAAATGCCATGTTGGCACTTCACAATAAATAAGTGGATTTTGGTTGTATTTTGGGCACTCGATCTCTAAAAGGTTCTCCATCACTGGTATAGGGCATGGTGGGATAGAGTGTGACCAGGAGTATACACCGTTGTATAGGGCATGGTGGGATAGAGTGTGACCAGGAGTATACACCGTGGTATAGGGCATGGTGGGATAGAGTGTGACCAGGAGTATACACCGTGGTATAGGGCATGGTGGGATAGAGTGTGACCAGGAGTATACACCGTGGTATAGGGCATGGTGGGATAGAGTGTGACCAGGGGTATATACCGTGGTATAGGGCATGGTGGGATAGAGTGTGACCAGGAGTATATACGGTGGTATAGGGCATGGTGGGGTAGAGTGTGACCGGGAGTATATACCGTGGTATAGGGCATGGTGGGATAGAGTGTGACCAGGGGTATATACCGTGGTAAAGGGCATGGTGGGATAGAGTGTGACCAGGAGTATATACCGTGGTATAGGGCATGGTGGGGTAGAGTGTGACCGGGAGTATATACCGTGGTATAGGGCATGGTGGGATAGAGTGTGACCAGGGGTATATACCGTGGTATAGGGCATGGTGGGATAGAGTGTGACCGGGAGTATATACCGTGGTATAGGGCATGGTGGGATAGAGTGTGACCAGGAGTATACACCGTGGTATAGGGCATGGTGGGATAGAGTGTGACCAGGAGTATACACCGTGGTATAGGGCATGGTGGGATAGAGTGTGACCAGGAGTATACACCGTGGTATAGGGCATGGTGGGATAGAGTGTGACCAGGAGTATACACCGTGGTATAGGGCATGGTGGGATAGAGTGTGACCAGGAGTATACACCGTGGTATAGGGCATGGTGGGATAGAGTGTGACCAGGAGTATACACCGTGGTATAGGGCATGGTGGGATAGAGTGTGACCAGGAGTATACACCGTGGTATAGGGCATGGTGGGATAGAGTGTGACGTGGAGTATAAACCGCGGTATAGGGCATGGTGGGATAGAGTGTGACGTGGAGTATACACCGTGGTATAAGGCATGGTGGGATAGAGTGTGACCAGGAGTATACAGCGTGGTATAGGGCATGGTGGGATAGAGTGTGACCGGGAGTATATACCGTGGTATAGGGCATGGTGGGATAGAGTGTGACCAGGAGTATATACCGTGGTATAGGGCATGGTGGGATAGAGTGTGACCGGGAGTATACACCGTGGTATAGGGCATGGTGGGATAGAGTGTGACCAGGAGTATACACCGTGGTATAGGGCATGGTGGGATAGAGTGTGACCAGGAGTATACAGCGTGGTATAGGGCATGGTGGGATAGAGTGTTACCAGGAGTATACACCGTGGTATAGGGCATGGTGGGATAGAGTGTGACCAGGAGTATACACCGTGGTATAGGGCATGGTGGGATAGAGTGTGACCAGGAGTATACACCGTGGTATAGGGCATGGTGGGATAGAGTGTGACCAGGAGTATACACCGTGGTATAGGGCATGGTGGGATAGAGTGTGACCAGGGGTATACACCGTGGTATAGGGCATGGTGGGATAGAGTGTGACGTGGAGTATACACCGTGGTATAAGGCATGGTGGGATAGAGTGTTACCAGGAGTATACACCGTGGTATAGGGCATGGTGGGATAGAGTGTGACCAGGAGTATACACCGTGCTATAGGGCATGGTGGGATAGAGTGTGACCAGGAGTATACGCCGTGGTATAGGGCATGGTGGGATAGAGTGTGACCAGGAGTATACACCGTGGTATAGGGCATGGTGGGATAGAGTGTGACCAGGAGTATACACCGTGGTATAGGGCATGGTGGGATAGAGTGTGACCAGGAGTATATACCGTGGTATAGGGCATGGTGGGATAGAGTGTGACCAGGGGTATATACCGTGGTATAGGGCATGGTGGGATAGAGTGTGACCAGGGGTATATACCGTGGTATAGGGCATGGTGGGATAGAGTGTGACCAGGAGTATACAGCGTGGTATAGGGCATGGTGGGATAGAGTGTGACCAGGAGTATACAGCGTGGTATAGGGCATGGTGGTATAGAGTGTGACCAGGAGTATACACCGTGGTATAGGGCATGGTGGGATAGAGTGTGACCAGGAGTATACAGCGTGGTATAGGGCATGGTGGGATAGAGTGTGACCAGGGGTATATACCGTGGTATAGGGCATGGTGGGATAGAGTGTGACCAGGAGTATACACCGTGGTATAGGGCATGGTGGGATAGAGTGTGACCAGGAGTATACAGCGTGGTATAGGGCATGGTGGGATAGAGTGTGACCAGGAGTATACAGCGTGGTATAGGGCATGGTGGGATAGAGTGTGACCAGGGGTATATACCGTGCTATAGGGCATGGTGGGATAGAGTGTGACCGGGAGTATATACCGTGGTATAGGGCATGGTGGGATAGAGTGTGACCAGGAGTATACACCGTGGTATAGGGCATGGTGGGATAGAGTGTGACCAGGAGTATACACCGTGGTATAGGGCATGGTGGGATAGAGTGTGACCAGGAGTATACACCGTGGTATAGGGCATGGTGGGATAGAGTGTGACCAGGAGTATACACCGTGGTATAGGGCATGGTGGGATAGAGTGTGACGTGGAGTATAAACCGCGGTATAGGGCATGGTGGGATAGAGTGTGACGTGGAGTATACACCGTGGTATAAGGCATGGTGGGATAGAGTGTGACCAGGAGTATACAGCGTGGTATAGGGCATGGTGGGATAGAGTGTGACCGGGAGTATATACCGTGGTATAGGGCATGGTGGGATAGAGTGTGACCAGGAGTATATACCGTGGTATAGGGCATGCTGGGATAGAGTGTGACCGGGAGTATATACCGTGGTATAGGGCATGGTGGGATAGAGTGTGACCAGGAGTATACACCGTGGTATAGGGCATGGTGGGATAGAGTGTGACCAGGAGTATACACCGTGGTATAGGGCATGGTGGGATAGAGTGTGACCAGGGGTATACACCGTGGTATAGGGCATGGTGGGATAGAGTGTGACGTGGAGTATACACCGTGGTATAAGGCATGGTGGGATAGAGTGTTACCAGGAGTATACACCGTGGTATAGGGCATGGTGGGATAGAGTGTGACCAGGAGTATACACCGTGCTATAGGGCATGGTGGGATAGAGTGTGACCAGGAGTATACGCCGTGGTATAGGGCATGGTGGGATAGAGTGTGACCAGGAGTATACACCGTGGTATAGGGCATGGTGGGATAGAGTGTGACCAGGGGTATATACCGTGGTATAGGGCATGGTGGGATAGAGTGTGACCAGGGGTATATACCGTGGTATAGGGCATGGTGGGATAGAGTGTGACCAGGAGTATACAGCGTGGTATAGGGCATGGTGGGATAGAGTGTGACCAGGAGTATACAGCGTGGTATAGGGCATGGTGGGATAGAGTGTGACCAGGAGTATACACCGTGGTATAGGGCATGGTGGGATAGAGTGTGACCAGGGGTATATACCGTGCTATAGGGCATGGTGGGATAGAGTGTGACCAGGAGTATACACCGTGGTATAGGGCATGGTGGGATAGAGTGTGACCAGGAGTATACACCGTGGTATAGGGCATGGTGGGATAGAGTGTGACCAGGAGTATACACCGTGGTATAGGGCATGGTGGGGTAGAGTGTGACCGGGAGTATATACCGTGGTATAGGGCATGGTGGGATAGAGTGTGACCAGGAGTATACACCGTGGTATAGGGCATGGTGGGATAGAGTGTGACCAGGAGTATACACCGTGGTATAGGGCATGGTGGGATAGAGTGTGACCAGGAGTATATACCGTGGTATAGGGCATGGTGGGGTAGAGTGTGACCGGGAGTATATACCGTGGTATAGGGCATGGTGGGATAGAGTTTGACCAGGGGTATATACCGTGGTATAGGGCATGGTGGGATAGAGTGTGACCAGGAGTATATACCGTGGTATAGGGCATGGTGGGGTAGAGTGTGACCGGGAGTATATACCGTGGTATAGGGCATGGTGGGATAGAGTGTGACCAGGGGTATATACCGTGGTATAGGGCATGGTGGGATAGAGTGTGACCGGGAGTATATACCGTGGTATAGGGCATGGTGGGATAGAGTGTGACCAGGAGTATACACCGTGGTATAGGGCATGGTGGGATAGAGTGTGACCAGGAGTATACACCGTGGTATAGGGCATGGTGGGATAGAGTGTGACCAGGAGTATACACCGTGGTATAGGGCATGGTGGGATAGAGTGTGACCAGGAGTATACACCGTGGTATAGGGCATGGTGGGATAGAGTGTGACCAGGAGTATACACCGTGGTATAGGGCATGGTGGGATAGAGTGTGACCAGGAGTATACACCGTGGTATAGGGCATGGTGGGATAGAGTGTGACCAGGGGTATATACCGTGCTATAGGGCATGGTGGGATAGAGTGTGACCAGGGGTATATACCGTGCTATAGGGCATGGTGGGATAGAGTGTGACCAGGAGTATACACCGTGGTATAGGGCATGGTGGGATAGAGTGTGACCAGGGGTATATACCGTGCTATAGGGCATGGTGGGATAGAGTGTGACCAGGAGTATACAGCGTGGTATAGGGCATGGTGGGATAGAGTGTGACCAGGGGTATATACCGTGCTATAGGGCATGGTGGGATAGAGTGTGACCAGGGGTATATACCGTGCTATAGGGCATGGTGGGATAGAGTGTGACCAGGAGTATACACCGTGGTATAGGGCATGGTGGGATAGAGTGTGACCAGGGGTATATACCGTGCTATAGGGCATGGTGGGATAGAGTGTGACCAGGAGTATACACCGTGGTATAGGGCATGGTGGGATAGAGTGTGACCAGGAGTATACACCGTGGTATAGGGCATGGTGGGATAGAGTGTGACCAGGAGTATACACCGTGGTATAGGGCATGGTGGGATAGAGTGTGACCAGGAGTATACACCGTGGTATAGGGCATGGTGGGATAGAGTGTGACCAGGGGTATATACCGTGGTATAGGGCATGGTGGGATAGAGTGTGACCAGGAGTATATACCGTGGTATAGGGCATGGTGGGGTAGAGTGTGACCGGGAGTATATACCGTGGTATAGGGCATGGTGGGATAGAGTGTGACCAGGGGTATATACCGTGGTATAGGGCATGGTGGGATAGAGTGTGACCAGGAGTATATACCGTGGTATAGGGCATGGTGGGGTAGAGTGTGACCGGGAGTATATACCGTGGTATAGGGCATGGTGGGATAGAGTGTGACCAGGGGTATATACCGTGCTATAGGGCATGGTGGGATAGAGTGTGACCGGGAGTATATACCGTGGTATAGGGCATGGTGGGATAGAGTGTGACCAGGAGTATACACCGTGGTATAGGGCATGGTGGGATAGAGTGTGACCAGGAGTATACACCGTGGTATAGGGCATGGTGGGATAGAGTGTGACCAGGAGTATACACCGTGGTATAGAGCATGGTGGGATAGAGTGTGACCAGGAGTATACACCGTGGTATAGGGCATGGTGGGATAGAGTGTGACCGGGAGTATATACCGTGGTATAGGGCATGGTGGGATAGAGTGTGACCAGGAGTATATACCGTGGTATAGGGCATGCTGGGATAGAGTGTGACCAGGAGTATACACCGTGGTATAGGGCATGGTGGGATAGAGTGTGACCAGGAGTATACACCGTGATATAGGGCATGGTGGGATAGAGTGTGACCAGGAGTATACACCGTGGTATAGGGCATGGTGGGATAGAGTGTTACCAGGGGTATACACCGTGGTATAGGGCATGGTGGGATAGAGTGTGACCAGGAGTATACACCGTGGTATAGGGCATGGTGGGATAGAGTGTGACCAGGAGTATACACCGTGGTATAGGGCATGGTGGGATAGAGTGTGACCAGGAGTATACACCGTGGTATAGGGCATGGTGGGGTAGAGTGTGACCGGGAGTAAATACCGTGGTATAGGGCATGGTGGGATAGAGTGTGACCAGGAGTATACACCGTGGTATAGGGCATGGTGTTATAGAGTGTGACCAGGAGTATACACCGTGGTATAGGGCATGGTGGGATAGAGTGTGACCAGGAGTATACACCGTGGTATAGGGCATGGTGGGATAGAGTGTGACCGGGAGTATATACCGTGGTATAGGGCATGGTGGGATAGAGTGTGACCAGGAGTATACACCGTGGTATAGGGCATGGTGGGATAGAGTGTGACCAGGAGTATACACCGTGGTATAAGGCATGGTGGGATAGAGTGTGACCAGGAGTATACACCGTGGTATAGGGCATGGTGGGATAGAGTGTGACCAGGAGTATACACCGTGGTATAGGGCATGGTGGGATAGAGTGTGACCAGGGGTATATACCGTGGTATAGGGCATGGTGGGATAGAGTGTGACCAGGAGTATATACCGTGGTATAGGGCATGGTGGGGTAGAGTGTGACCGGGAGTATATACCGTGGTATAGGGCATGGTGGGATAGAGTGTGACCAGGGGTATATACCGTGGTATTGGGCATGGTGGGATAGAGTGTGACCAGGAGTATATACCGTGGTATAGGGCATGGTGGGGTAGAGTGTGACCGGGAGTATATACCGTGGTATAGGGCATGGTGGGATAGAGTGTGACCAGGAGTATACACCGTGGTATAGGGCATGGTGGGATAGAGTGTGACCAGGAGTATACACCGTGGTATAGGGCATGGTGGGATAGAGTGTGACCAGGAGTATACACCGTGGTATAGGGCATGGTGGGATAGAGTGTGACCAGGAGTATACACCGTGGTATAGGGCATGGTGGGATAGAGTGTGACCAGGAGTATACACCGTGGTATAGGGCATGGTGGGATAGAGTGTGACCAGGAGTATACACCGTGGTATAGGGCATGGTGGGATAGAGTGTGACCAGGAGTATACACCGTGGTATAGGGCATGGTGGGATAGAGTGTGACGTGGAGTATAAACCGCGGTATAGGGCATGGTGGGATAGAGTGTGACGTGGAGTATACAGCGTGGTATAGGGCATGGTGGGATAGAGTGTGACCAGGAGTATACACCGTGGTATAAGGCATGGTGGGATAGAGTGTGACCAGGAGTATACAGCATGGTATAGGGCATGGTGGGATAGAGTGTGACCAGGAGTATACAGCGTGGTATAGGGCATGGTGGGATAGAGTGCAACCAGGAGTATACACCGTGGTATAAGGCATGGTGGGATAGAGTGTGACCAGGAGTATACAGCATGGTATAGGGCATGGTGGGATAGAGTGTGACCAGGAGTATACAGCGTGGTATAGGGCATGGTGGGATAGAGTGCAACCAGGAGTATATACCGTGGTATAGGGCATGGTGGGATAGAGTGTGACCGGGAGTATATACCGTGGTATAGGGCATGGTGGGATAGAGTGTGACCAGGAGTATACACCCTGGTATAGGGCATGGTGGGATAGAGTGTGACCAGGAGTATACACCGTGGTATAGGGCATTGTGGGATAGAGTGTGACCAGGGGTATACACCGTGGTATAGGGCATGGTGGGATAGAGTGTGACGTGGAGTATACACCGTGGTATAAGGCATGGTGGGATAGAGTGTTACCAGGAGTATACACCGTGGTATAGGGCATGGTGGGATAGAGTGTGACCAGGAGTATACACCGTGCTATAGGGCATGGTGGGATAGAGTGTGACCAGGAGTATACGCCGTGGTATAGGGCATGGTGGGATAGAGTGTGACCAGGAGTATACACCGTGGTATAGGGCATGGTGGGATAGAGTGTGACCAGGAGTATACACCGTGGTATAGGGCATGGTGGGATAGAGTGTGACCAGGAGTATACACCGTGGTATAGGGCATGGTGGGGTAGAGTGTGACCAGGAGTATACAGCGTGGTATAGGGCATGGTGGGATAGAGTGTGACCAGGAGTATACACCGTGGTATAGGGCATGGTGGGATAGAGTGTGACCAGGAGTATACACCGTGGTATAGGGCATGGTGGGATAGAGTGTGACCAGGAGTATACAGCGTGGTATAGGGCATGGTGGGATAGAGTGTGACCAGGAGTATACACCGTGGTATAGGGCATGGTGGGATAGAGTGTGACCAGGAGTATACACCGTGGTTTAGGGCATGGTGGGATAGAGTGTGACCAGGAGTTTACACCGTGGTATAGGGCATGGTGGGGTAGAGTGTGACCAGGAGTATACACCGTGGTATAGGGCATGGTGGGATAGAGTGTGACCAGGAGTATACACCGTGGTATAGGGCATGGTGGGATAGAGTGTGACCAGGAGTATACACCGTGGTATAGGGCATGGTGGAGTAGAGTGTGACCGGGAGTATATACCGTGGTATAGGGCATGGTTGGATAGAGTGTGACCAGGAGTATACACCGTGGTATAGGGCATGGTGGGATAGAGTGTGACCAGGAGTATACACCGTGGTATAGGGCATGGTGGGATAGAGTGTGACCAGGAGTATATACCGTGGTATAGGGCATGGTGGGGTAGAGTGTGACCGGGAGTATATACCGTGGTATAGGGCATGGTGGGATAGAGTGTGACCAGGGGTATATACCGTGGTATAGGGCATGGTGGGATAGAGTGTGACCAGGAGTATATACCGTGGTATAGGGCATGGTGGGGTAGAGTGTGACCGGGAGTATATACCGTGGTATAGGGCATGGTGGGATAGAGTGTGACCAGGGGTATATACCGTGGTATAGGGCATGGTGGGATAGAGTGTGACCGGGAGTATATACCGTGGTATAGGGCATGGTGGGATAGAGTGTGACCAGGAGTATACACCGTGGTATAGGGCATGGTGGGATAGAGTGTGACCAGGAGTATACACAGTGGTATAGGGCATGGTGGGATAGAGTGTGACCAGGAGTATACACCGTGGTATAGGGCATGGTGGGATAGAGTGTGACCAGGAGTATACACCGTGGTATAGGGCATGGTGGGATAGAGTGTGACCAGGAGTATACACCGTGGTATAGGGCATGGTGGGATAGAGTGTGACCAGGAGTATACACCGTGGTATAGGGCATGGTGGGATAGAGTGTGACCAGGGGTATATACCGTGCTATAGGGCATGGTGGGATAGAGTGTGACCAGGAGTATACACCGTGGTATAGGGCATGGTGGGATAGAGTGTGACCAGGAGTATACACCGTGGTATAGGGCATGGTGGGATAGAGTGTGACCAGGAGTATACACCGTGGTATAGGGCATGGTGGGGTAGAGTGTGACCGGGAGTATATACCGTGGTATAGGGCATGGTGGGATAGAGTGTGACCAGGAGTATACACCGTGGTATAGGGCATGGTGGGATAGAGTGTGACCAGGAGTATACACCGTGGTATAGGGCATGGTGGGATACAGTGTGACCAGGAGTATACACCGTGGTATAGGGCATGGTGGGATAGAGTGTGACCAGGAGTATACACCGTGGTATAGGGCATGGTGGGATAGAGTGTGACCAGGGGTATATACCGTGCTATAGGGCATGGTGGGATAGAGTGTGACCAGGGGTATACACCGTGGTATAGAGCATGGTGGGGTAGAGTGTGACCGGGAGTATATACCGTGGTATAGGGCATGGTGGGATAGAGTGTGACCAGGGGTATATACCGTGGTATAGGGCATGGTGGGGTAGAGTGTGACCGGGAGTATATACCGTGGTATAGGGCATGGTGGGATAGAGTGTGACCAGGGGTATATACCGTGGTATAGGGCATGGTGGGATAGAGTGTGACCAGGAGTATATACCGTGGTATAGGGCATGGTGGGGTAGAGTGTGACCGGGAGTATATACCGTGGTATAGGGCATGGTGGGATAGAGTGTGACCAGGGGTATATACCGTGCTATAGGGCATGGTGGGATAGAGTGTGACCGGGAGTATATACCGTGGTATAGGGCATGGTGGGATAGAGTGTGACCAGGAGTATACACCGTGGTATAGGGCATGGTGGGATAGAGTGTGACCAGGAGTATACACCGTGGTATAGGGCATGGTGGGATAGAGTGTGACCAGGAGTATACACCGTGGTATAGAGCATGGTGGGATAGAGTGTGACCAGGAGTATACACCGTTGTATAGGGCATGGTGGGATAGAGTGTGACCGGGAGTATATACCGTGGTATAGGGCATGGTGGGATAGAGTGTGACCAGGAGTATATACCGTGGTATAGGGCATGGTGGGATAGAGTGTGACCAGGAGTATACACCGTGGTATAGGGCATGGTGGGATAGAGTGTGACCAGGAGTATACACCGTGATATAGGGCATGGTGGGATAGAGTGTGACCAGGAGTATACACCGTTGTATAGGGCATGGTGGGATAGAGTGTGACCAGGGGTATACACCGTGGTATAGGGCATGGTGGGATAGAGTGTGACCAGGAGTATACACCGTGGTATAGGGCATGGTGGGATAGAGTGTGACCAGGAGTATACACCGTGGTATAGGGCATGGTGGGATAGAGTGTGACCAGGAGTATACACCGTGGTATAGGGCATGGTGGGATAGAGTGTGACGTGGAGTATACACCGTGGTATAAGGCATGGTGGGATAGAGTGTTACCAGGAGTATACACCGTGGTATAGGGCATGGTGGGGTAGAGTGTGACCGGGAGTATATACCGTGGTATAGGGCATGGTGGGATAGAGTGTGACCAGGGGTATATACCGTGCTATAGGGCATGGTGGGATAGAGTGTGACCGGGAGTATATACCGTGGTATAGGGCATGGTGGGATAGAGTGTGACCGGGAGTATATACCGTGGTATAGGGCATGGTGGGATAGAGTGTGACCAGGAGTATACACCGTGGTATAGGGCATGGTGGGATAGAGTGTGACCAGGAGTATACACCGTGGTATAGGGCATGGTGGGATAGAGTGTGACCAGGAGTTTACACCGTGGTATAGGGCATGGTGGGGTAGAGTGTGACCAGGAGTATACACCGTGGTATAGGGCATGGTGGGATAGAGTGTGACCAGGAGTATACACCGTGGTATAGGGCATGGTGGGATAGAGTGTGACCAGGAGTATACACCGTGGTATAGGGCATGGTGGGATAGAGTGTGACCAGGAGTATACACCGTGGTATAGGGCATGGTGGGATAGAGTGTGACCAGGAGTATACACCGTGGTATAGGGCATGGTGGGATAGAGTGTGACCAGGGGTATATACCGTGCTATAGGGCATGGTGGGATAGAGTGTGACCAGGAGTATACACCGTGGTATAGGGCATGGTGGGATAGAGTGTGACCAGGAGTATACACCGTGGTATAGGGCATGGTGGGATAGAGTGTGACCAGGAGTATACACCGTGGTATAGGGCATGGTGGGGTAGAGTGTGACCGGGAGTATATACCGTGGTATAGGGCATGGTGGGATAGAGTGTGACCAGGAGTATACACCGTGGTATAGGGCATGGTGGGATAGAGTGTGACCAGGAGTATACACCGTGGTATAGGGCATGGTGGGATAGAGGATAGAGTGTGACCAGGAGTATACACCGTGGTATAGGGCATGGTGGGATAGAGTGTGACCAGGAGTATACACCGTGGTATAGGGCATGGTGGGATAGAGTGTGACCAGGAGTATACACCGTGGTATAGGGCATGGTGGGATAGAGTGTGACCAGGAGTATACACCGTGGTATAGGGCATGGTGGGATAGAGTGTGACCAGGGGTATATACCGTGCTATAGGGCATGGTGGGATAGAGTGTGACCAGGAGTATACACCGTGGTATAGGGCATGGTGGGATAGAGTGTGACCAGGAGTATACACCGTGGTATAGGGCATGGTGGGATAGAGTGTGACCAGGAGTATACACCGTGGTATAGGGCATGGTGGGGTAGAGTGTGACCGGGAGTATATACCGTGGTATAGGGCATGGTGGGATAGAGTGTGACCAGGAGTATACACCGTGGTATAGGGCATGGTGGGATAGAGTGTGACCAGGAGTATACACCGTGGTATAGGGCATGGTGGGATAGAGTGTGACCAGGAGTATACACCGTGGTATAGGGCATGGTGGGATAGAGTGTGACCAGGAGTATACACCGTGGTATAGGGCATGGTGGGATAGAGTGTGACCAGGGGTATATACCGTGCTATAGGGCATGGTGGGATAGAGTGTGACCAGGGGTATATACCGTGCTATAGGGCATGGTGGGATAGAGTGTGACCAGGAGTATACACCGTGGTATAGGGCATGGTGGGATAGAGTGTGACCAGGAGTATACACCGTGGTATAGGGCATGGTGGGATAGAGTGTGACCAGGAGTATACACCGTGGTATAGGGCATGGTGGGATAGAGTGTGACCAGGAGTATACACCGTGGTATAGGGCATGGTGGGATAGAGTGTGACCAGGAGTATACACCGTGGTATAGGGCATGGTGGGATAGAGTGTGACCAGGGGTATATACCGTGGTATAGGGCATGGTGGGATAGAGTGTGACCAGGAGTATATACCGTGGTATAGGGCATGGTGGGGTAGAGTGTGACCGGGAGTATATACCGTGGTATAGGGCATGGTGGGATAGAGTGTGACCAGGGGTATATACCGTGGTATAGGGCATGGTGGGATAGAGTGTGACCAGGAGTATATACCGTGGTATAGGGCATGGTGGGGTAGAGTGTGACCGGGAGTATATACCGTGCTATAGGGCATGGTGGGATAGAGTGTGACCGGGAGTATATACCGTGGTATAGGGCATAATGGGATAGAGTGTGACCAGGAGTATACACCGTGGTATAGGGCATGGTGGGATAGAGTGTGACCAGGAGTATACACCGTGGTATAGGGCATGGTGGGATAGAGTGTGACCAGGAGTATACACCGTGGTATAGAGCATGGTGGGATAGAGTGTGACCAGGAGTATACAGCGTGGTATAGGGCATGGTGGGATAGAGTGTGACCAGGAGTATACACCGTGGTATAGGGCATGGTGGGATAGAGTGTGACCAGGAGTATACACCGTGGTATAGGGCATGGTGGGATAGAGTGTGACCAGGGGTATACACCGTGGTATAGGGCATGGTGGGATAGAGTGTGACCAGGAGTATACACCGTGGTATAGGGCATGGTGGGATAGAGTGTGACCAGGAGTATACACCGTGGTATAGGGCATGGTGGGATAGAGTGTGACCAGGAGTATACACCGTGGTATAGGGCATGGTGGGATAGAGTGTGACGTGGAGTATACACCGTGGTATAAGGCATGGTGGGATAGAGTGTTACCAGGAGTATACACCGTGGTATAGGGCATGGTGGGATAGAGTGTGACCAGGAGTATACACCGTGCTATAGGGCATGGTGGGATAGAGTGTGACCAGGAGTATACGCCGTGGTATAGGGCATGGTGGGATAGAGTGTGACCAGGAGTATACACCGTGGTATAGGGCATGCTGGGATAGAGTGTGACCAGGAGTATATACCGTGGTATAGGGCATGGTGGGATAGAGTGTGACCAGGAGTATACACCGTGGTATAGGGCATGGTGGGATAGAGTGTGACCAGGGGTATATACCGTGGTATAGGGCATGGTGGGATAGAGTGTGACCAGGGGTATATACCGTGGTATAGGGCATGGTGGGATAGAGTGTGACCAGGGGTATATACCGTGGTATAGGGCATGGTGGGATAGAGTGTGACCAGGAGTATACAGCGTGGTATAGGGCATGGTGGGATAGAGTGTGACCAGGAGTATACAGCGTGGTATAGGGCATGGTGGGATAGAGTGTGACCAGGAGTATACACCGTGGTATAGGGCATGGTGGGATAGAGTGTGACCAGGGGTATATACCGTGCTATAGGGCATGGTGGGATAGAGTGTGACCAGGAGTATACACCGTGGTATAGGGCATGGTGGGATAGAGTGTGACCAGGAGTATACACTGTGGTATAGGGCATGGTGGGATAGAGTGTGACCAGGAGTATACACCGTGGTATAGGGCATGGTGGGGTAGAGTGTGACCGGGAGTAAATACCGTGGTATAGGGCATGGTGGGATAGAGTGTGACCAGGAGTATACACCGTGGTATAGGGCATGGTGGTATAGAGTGTGACCAGGAGTATACACCGTGGTATAGGGCATGGTGGGATAGAGTGTGACCAGGAGTATACACCGTGGTATAGGGCATGGTGGGATAGAGTGTGACCAGGGGTATATACCGTGGTATAGGGCATGGTGGGATAGAGTGTGACCAGGAGTATATACCGTGGTATAGGGCATGGTGGGGTAGAGTGTGACCGGGAGTATATACCGTGGTATAGGGCATGGTGGGATAGAGTGTGACCAGGGGTATATACCGTGGTATAGGGCATGGTGGGATAGAGTGTGACCAGGAGTATATACCGTGGTATAGGGCATGGTGGGGTAGAGTGTGACCGGGAGTATATACCGTGGTATAGGGCATGGTGGGATAGAGTGTGACCAGGAGTATACACCGTGGTATAGGGCATGGTGGGATAGAGTGTGACCAGGAGTATACACCGTGGTATAGGGCATGGTGGGATAGAGTGTGACCAGGAGTATACACCGTGGTATAGGGCATGGTGGGATAGAGTGTGACCAGGAGTATACACCGTGGTATAGGGCATGGTGGGATAGAGTGTGACCAGGAGTATACACCGTGGTATAGGGCATGGTGGGATAGAGTGTGACCAGGAGTATACACCGTGGTATAGGGCATGGTGGGATAGAGTGTGACCAGGAGTATACACCGTGGTATAGGGCATGGTGGGATAGAGTGTGACGTGGAGTATAAACCGCGGTATAGGGCATGGTGGGATAGAGTGTGACGTGGAGTATACAGCGTGGTATAGGGCATGGTGGGATAGAGTGTGACCAGGAGTATACACCGTGGTATAAGGCATGGTGGGATAGAGTGTGACCAGGAGTATACAGCATGGTATAGGGCATGGTGGGATAGAGTGTGACCAGGAGTATACAGCGTGGTATAGGGCATGGTGGGATAGAGTGCAACCAGGAGTATACACCGTGGTATAAGGCATGGTGGGATAGAGTGTGACCAGGAGTATACAGCATGGTATAGGGCATGGTGGGATAGAGTGTGACCAGGAGTATACAGCGTGGTATAGGGCATGGTGGGATAGAGTGCAACCAGGAGTATATACCGTGGTATAGGGCATGGTGGGATAGAGTGTGACCGGGAGTATATACCGTGGTATAGGGCATGGTGGGATAGAGTGTGACCAGGAGTATACACCCTGGTATAGGGCATGGTGGGATTGAGTGTGACCAGGAGTATACACCGTGGTATAGGGCATGGTGGGATAGAGTGTGACCAGGGGTATACACCGTGGTATAGGGCATGGTGGGATAGAGTGTGACGTGGAGTATACACCGTGGTATGAGGCATGGTGGGATAGAGTGTTACCAGGAGTATACACCGTGGTATAGGGCATGGTGGGATAGAGTGTGACCAGGAGTATACACCGTGCTATAGGGCATGGTGGGATAGAGTGTGACCAGGAGTATACGCCGTGGTATAGGGCATGGTGGGATAGAGTGTGACCAGGAGTATACACCGTGGTATAGGGCATGTTGGGATAGAGTGTGACCAGGAGTATACACCGTGCTATAGGGCATGGTGGGATAGAGTGTGACCAGGAGTATACACCGTGGTATAGGGCATGGTGGGATAGAGTGTGACCAGGAGTATACAGCGTGGTATAGGGCATGGTGGGATAGAGTGTGACCAGGAGTATACACCGTGGTATAGGGCATGGTGGGGTAGAGTGTGACCAGGAGTATACAGCGTGGTATAGGGCATGGTGGGATAGAGTGTGACCAGGAGTATACACCGTGGTATAGGGCATGGTGGGATAGAGTGTGACCAGGAGTATACACCGTGGTATAGGGCATGGTGGGATAGAGTGTGACCAGGAGTATACAGCGTGGTATAGGGCATGGTGGGATAGAGTGTGACCAGGAGTATACACCGTGGTATAGGGCATGGTGGGATAGAGTGTGACCAGGAGTATACACCGTGGTTTAGGGCATGGTGGGATAGAGTGTGACCAGGAGTATACACCGTGGTATAGGGCATGGTGGGATAGAGTGTGACCAGGAGTATACAGCGTGGTATAAGGCATGGTGGGATAGAGTGTGACCAGGAGTATACACCGTGGTATAGGGCATGGTGGGGTAGAGTGTGACCGGGAGTATATACCGTGGTATAGGGCATGGGGGGATAGAGTGTGACCAGGAGTATACACCATGGTATAGGGCATGGTGGGATAGAGTGTGACCAGGAGTTTACACCGTGGTATAGGGCATGGTGGGGTAGAGTGTGACCAGGAGTATACACCGTGGTATAGGGCATGGTGGGATAGAGTGTGACCAGGAGTATACACCGTGCTATAGGGCATGGTGGGATAGAGTGTGACCAGGAGTATACGCCGTGGTATAGGGCATGGTGGGATAGAGTGTGACCAGGAGTATACACCGTGGTATAGGGCATGGTGGGATAGAGTGTGACCAGGAGTATACACCGTGGTATAGGGCATGGTGGGATAGAGTGTGACCAGGAGTATACACCGTGGTATAGGGCATGGTGGGATAGAGTGTGACCAGGAGTATACAGCGTGGTATAGGGCATGGTGGGATAGAGTGTGACCAGGAGTATATACCGTGGTATAGGGCATGGTGGGATAGAGTGTGACCAGGAGTATATACCGTGGTATAGGGCATGGTGGGATAGAGTGTGACCAGGGGTATATACCGTGGTATAGGGCATGGTGGGATAGAGTGTGACGTGGAGTTTACACCGTGGTATAGGGCATGGTGGGGTAGAGTGTGACCAGGAGTATACACCGTGGTATAGGGCATGGTGGGATAGAGTGTGACCAGGAGTATACACCGTGGTATAGGGCATGGTGGGATAGAGTGTGACCAGGAGTATACAGCGTGGTATAGGGCATGGTGGGATAGAGTGTGACCAGGAGTATACACCGTGGTATAGGGCATGGTGGGATAAGTGTGACCAGGAGTATACACCGTGGTATAGGGCATGGTGGGATAGAGTGTGACCAGGAGTATACAGCGTGGTATAGGGCATGGTGGGATAGAGTGTGACCAGGAGTATACAGCGTGGTATAGGGCATGGTGGGATAGAGTGTGACCGGGAGTATATACCGTGGTATAGGGCATGGTGGGGTAGAGTGTGACCAGGAGTATACACCGTGCTATAGGGCATGGTGGGATAGAGTGTGACCAGGGGTATACACCGTGGTATAGGGCATGGTGGGATAGAGTGTGACCAGGAGAATACACCGTGGTATAGGGCATGGTGGGATAGAGTGTGACCAGGAGTATACACCGTGGTATAGGGCATGGTGGGATAGAGTGTGACCAGGAGTATACACCGTGGTATAGGGCATGGTGGGATAGAGTGTGACCAGGAGTATACACCGTGGTATAGGGCATGGTGGGATAGAGTGTGACTAGGAGTATACACCGTGGTATAGGGCATGGTGGGATAGAGTGTGACCAGGAGTATACAGCGTGGTATAGGGCATGGTGGGATAGAGTGTGACCAGGAGTATACACCGTGGTATAGGGCATGGTGGTATAGAGTGTGACCAGGAGTATACACCGTGGTATAGGGCATGGTGGGATAGAGTGTGACCAGGAGTATACAGAGTGGTATTGGGCATGGTGGGATAGAGTGTGACCAGGAGTATACACTGTGCTATAGGGCATGGTGGGATAGAGTGTGACCAGGAGTATACACTGTGCTATAGGGCATGGTGGGATAGAGTGTGACCAGGAGTATACACCGTGGTATAGGGCATGGTGGGATAGAGTGTGACCAGGAGTATACACCGTGGTATAGGGCATGGTGGGATAGAGTGTGACCAGGAGTATACAGCGTGGTATGGGGCATGGTGGGATAGAGTGTGACCGGGAGTATACAACGTGGTATAGGGCATGGTGGGATAGAGTGTGACCAGGAGTATACAGCGTGGTATAGGGCATGGTGGGATAGAGTGTGACCAGGAGTATACACCGTGGTATAGGGCATGGTGGGATAGAGTGTGACCAGGAGTATACACTGTGGTATAGGGCATGGTGGGATAGAGTGTGACCAGGAGTATACACCGTGGTATAGGGCATGGTGGGATAGAGTGTGACCAGGAGTATATACCGTGGTATAGGGCATGGTGGGATAGAGTGTGACCAGGAGTATACACCGTGGTATAGGGCATGGTGGGATAGAGTGTGACCAGGAGTATACACTGTGGTATAAGGCATGGTGGGATAGAGTGTGACCAGGAGTATACACCGTGGTATAGGGCATGGTGGGATAGAGTGTGACCAGGAGTATACACCGTGGTATAGGGCATGGTGGGATAGAGTGTGACCAGGAGTATACACCGTGGTATAGGGCATGGTGGGATAGAGTGTGACCAGGAGTATACACCGTGGTATAGGGCATGGTGGGGTAGAGTGTGACCAGCAGTATACACCGTGGTATAGGGCATGGTGGTGTAGAGTGTGACCAGGAGTATACACCGTGGTATAGGGCATGGTGGGATAGAGTGTTACCAGGAGTATACACCGTGGTATAGGGCATGGTGGGATAGAGTGTGACCAGGAGTATATACCGTGGTATAGGGCATGGTGGGATAGAGTGTGACCAGGAGTATACAGCGTGGTATAGGGCATGTTGGGATGGAGTGTGACCAGGATTATACACCGTGGTATAGGGCATGTTGGGATAGAGTGTGACCAGGAGTATACACCGTGGTATAGGGCATGGTGGGATAGAGTGTGACCAGGAGTATACACCGTGGTATAGGGCATGGTGGGATAGAGTGTGACCAGGAGTATACACCGTGGTATAGGGCATGGTGGGATAGAGTGTGACCAGGAGTATACACCGTGGTATAGGGCATGGTGGGATAGAGTGTGACCAGGAGTATACAGCGTGGTATGGGGCATGGTGGGATAGAGTGTGACGTGGAGTATACACCGTGGTATAGGGCATGGTGGGATAGAGTGTGACTAGGAGTATACACCGTGGTATAGGGTATGGTGGGATAGAGTGTGACCAGGAGTATACACCGTGGTATAGGGCATGGTGGGATAGAGTGTGACCGGGAGTATACAACGTGGTATAGGGCATGGTGGGATAGAGTGTGACCAGGAGTATACAGCGTGGTATAGGGCATGGTGGGATAGAGTGTGACCAGGAGTATACACCGTGGTATAGGGCATGGTGGGATAGAGTGTGACCAGGAGTATACAGCGTGGTATAGAGCATGGTGGGATAGAGTGTGACCAGGAGTATACACCGTGGTATAGGGCATGGTGGGATAGAGTGTGACCAGGAGTATACACTGTGGTATAAGGCATGGTGGGATAGAGTGTGACCAGGAGTATACACCGTGGTATAGGGCATGGTGGGATAGAGTGTGACCAGGAGTATACACCGTGGTATAGGGCATGGTGGGATAGAGTGTGACCAGGAGTATACACTGTGGTATAAGGCATGGTGGGATAGAGTGTGACCAGGAGTATACACCGTGGTATAGGGCATGGTGGGATAGAGTGTGACCAGGAGTATACACCGTGGTATAGGGCATGGTGGTGTAGAGTGTGACCAGGAGTATACACCGTGGTATAGGGCATGGTGGGGTAGAGTGTGACCAGGAGTATACAGCGTGGTATAGGGCATGGTGGGATAGAGTGACCAGGAGTATACACCGTGGTATAGGGCATGGTGGGGTAGAGTGTGACCGGGAGTATACACCGTGGTATAGGGCATGGTGGGATAGAGTGTGACCGGGAGTATACACCGTGGTATAGGGCATGGTGGGATAGAGTGTGACCAGGAGTATACACCGTGGTATGGGGCATGGTGGGATAGAGTGTTACCAGGAGTATACACCGTGGTATAGGGCATGGTGGGATAGAGTGTGACCAGGAGTATACACCGTGGTATAGGGCATGGTGGGATAGAGTGTGACCAGGAGTATATACCGTGGTATAGGGCATGGTGGGATAGAGTGTGACCAGGAGTATACACCGTGGTATAGGGCATGTTGGGATAGAGTGTGACCAGGATTATACACCGTGGTATAGGGCATGTTGGGATAGAGTGTGACCAGGAGTATACACCGTGGTATAGGGCATGGTGGGATAGAGTGTGACCAGGAGTATACACCGTGGTATAGGGCATGGTGGGATAGAGTGTGACCAGGGGTATACAGCGTGGTATAGGGCATGGTGGGATAGAGTGTGACCAGGAGTATACACCGTGGTATAGGGCATGGTGGGATAGAGTGTGACCAGGAGTATACAGCTTGGTATAGGGCATGGTGGGATAGAGTGTGACCAGGAGTATATACCGTGGTATAGGGCATGGTGGGATAGAGTGTGACCAGGAGTATACAGCGTGGTATAGGGCATGGTGGGATAGAGTGTGACCAGGAGTATACAGCGTGGTATAAGGCATGGTGGGATAGAGTGTGACCAGGAGTATACACCGTGGTATAGGGCATGGTGGGATAGAGTGTGACCAGGAGTATACAGCGTGGTATAGGGCATGGTGGGATAGAGTGTGACCAGGAGTATACATCGTGGTATAGGGCATGGTGGGATAGAGTGTGACCAGGAGTATACACCGTGGTATAGGGCATGGTGGGATAGAGTGTGACCAGGAGTATACACCGTGGTATAGGGCATGGTGGGATAGAGTGTGACCAGGAGTATACACCGTGGTATAGGGCATGGTGGGATAGAGTGTGACCAGGAGTATACACCGTGGTATAGGGCATGGTGGGATAGAGTGTGACCAGGGGTATACAGCGTGGTATAGGGCATGGTGGGATAGAGTGTGACCAGGAGTATACACCGTGGTATAGGGCATGGTGGGATAGAGGGTGACCAGGAGTATACACCGTGGTATAGGGCATGGTGGGATAGAGTGTGACCAGGAGTATACACCGTGGTATAGGGCATGGTGGGATAGAGTGTGACCAGGAGTATACAGCGTGGTATAGGGCATGGTGGGATAGAGTGTGACCAGGAGTATACACCGTGGTATAGGGCATGGTGGGATAGAGTGTGACCAGGAGTATACACCGTGGTATAGGGCATGGTGGGATAGAGTGTGACCAGGAGTATACAGCGTGGTATAGGGCATGGTGGGATAGAGTGTGACCAGGAGTATACATCGTGGTATAGGGCATGGTGGGATAGAGTGTGACCAGGAGTATACATCGTGGTATAGGGCATGGTGGGATAGAGTGTGACCAGGAGTATACACCGTGGTATAGGGCATGGTGGGATAGATTTTGACCAGGAGTATACACCGTGGTATAGGGCATGGTGGGATAGAGTGTGACCAGGAGTATACACCGTGGTATAGGGCATGGTGGGATAGAGTGTGACCAGGAGTATACACCGTGGTATAGGGCATGCTGGGATAGAGTATGACCAGGAGTATACACCGTGGTATAGGGCATGGTGGGATAGAGTGTGACCAGGAGTATACACCGTGGTATAGGGCATGGTGGGATAGAGTGTGACCAGGAGTATACACCGTGGTATAGGGCATGGTGGGATAGAGTGTGACCAGGAGTATACACCGTGGTATAGGGCATGGTGGGATAGAGTGTGACCAGGGGTATACAGCGTGGTATAGGGCATGGTGGTATAGAGTGTGACCAGGAGTATACACCGTGGTATAGGGCATGGTGGGATAGAGTGTGACCAGGGGTATATACCGTGGTATAGGGCATGGTGGGATAGAGTGTGACCAGGAGTATACACCGTGGTATAGGGCATGGTGGGATAGAGTGTGACCAGGAGTATACACCGTGGTATAGGGCATGGTGGGATAGAGTGTGACCAGGAGTATACACCGTGGTATAGGGCATGGTGGGATAGAGTGTGACCAGGAGTATACACCGTGGTATAGGGCATGGTGGGATAGAGTGTGACCAGGAGTATACACCGTGGTATAGGGCATGGTGGGATAGAGTGTGACCAGGAGTATACACCGTGGTATGGGGCATGGTGGGATAGAGTGTGACCAGGAGTATACATCGTGGTATAGGGCATGGTGGGATAGAGTCTGACCAGGAGTATACACCGTGGTATAGAGCATGGTGGGATAGAGTGTGACCAGGAGTATACAGCGTGGTATAGGGCATGGTGGGATAGAGTGTGACCAGGAGTATATACCGTGGTATAGGGCATGGTGGGATAGAGTGTGACCAGGAGTATACACCGTGGTATAGGGCATGGTGGGATAGAGTGTGACCAGGAGTATACACCGTGGTATAGGGCATGGTGGGATAGAGTGTGACCAGGAGTATACACCGTGGTATAGGGCATGGTGGGATAGAGTGTGACCAGGAGTATACACCGTGGTATAGGGCATGGTGGGATAGCGTGTGACCAGGAGTATACAGCGTGGTATAGGGCATGGTGGGATAGAGTCTGACCAGGAGTATACACCGTGGTATAGGGCATGGTGGGATAGAGTGTTACCAGGAGTATACACCGTGGTATAGGGCATGGTGGGATAGAGTGTGACCAGGAGTATACACCGTGGTATAGGGCATGGTGGGATAGAGTGTGACCAGGAGTATACAGCGTGGTATAGGGCATGGTGGGATAGAGTGTGACCAGGAGTATACAGCGTGGTATAGGGCATGGTGGGATAGAGTGTGACCAGGAGTATACACCGTGGTATAGGGCATGGTGGGATAGAGTGTGACCAGGGGTATACACCGTGGTATAGGGCATGGTGGGATAGAGTGTGACCAGGAGTATACACCGTGGTATAGGGCATGGTGGGATAGAGTGTGACCAGGAGTATACACCGTGGTATAGGGCATGGTGAAATAGAGTGTGACCAGGAGTATATACCGTGGTATAGGGCATGGTGGGATAGAGTGTGACCAGGAGTATACACCGTGGTATAGGGCATGGTGGGATAGAGTGTGACCAGGGGTATACACCGTGGTATAGGGCATGGTGGGATAGAGTGTGACCAGGAGTATACACCGTGGTATAGGGCATGGTGGGATAGAGTGTGACCAGGATTATACACCGTGGTATAGGGCATGGTGGGGTAGAGTGTGACCAGGAGTATACACCGTGTTATAGGGCATGGTGGGATAGAGTGTGACGTGGAGTTTACACCGTGGTATAGGGCATGGTGGGATAGAGTGTGACCAGGAGTATACACCGTGGTATAGGGCATGGTGGAATAGAGTGTGACCAGGAGTATATACCGTGGTATAGGGCATGGTGGAATAGAGTGTGACCAGGAGTATACACCGTGGTATAGGGCATGGTGGGATAGAGTGTGACCAGGAGTATACACCGTGGTATAGGGCATGGTGGGATAGAGTGTGACCAGGAGTATACACCGTGGTATAGGGCATGGTGGGATAGAGTGTGACCAGGAGTTTACACCGTGGTATAGGGCATGGTGGGATAGAGTGTGACCAGGAGTATACACCGTGCTATAGGGCATGGTGGGATAGAGTGTGACCAGGAGTATACACCGTGGTATAGGGCATGGTGGGATAGAGTGTGACCAGGAGTATACACCGTGGTATAGGGCATGGTGGGATAGAGTGTGACCAGGAGTATACAGCGTGGTATAGGGCATGGTGGGATAGAGTGTGACTAGGAGTATACACCGTGGTATAGGGCATGGTGGGGTAGAGTGTGACCAGGAGTATACACCGTGGTATAGGGCATGGTGGGATAGAGTGTGACCAGGAGTATACACCGTGGTATAGGGCATGGTGGGATAGAGTGTGACCAGGAGTATACACCGTGGTATAGGGCATGGTGGGGTAGAGTGTGACCAGGAGTATACACCGTGGTATAGGGCATGGTGGGATAGAGTGTGACCAGGAGTATACACCGTGGTATAGGGCATGGTGGGATAGAGTGTGACCAGGAGTATACACCGTGGTATAGGGCATGGTGGGATAGAGTGTGACCAGGAGTATACACCGTGGTATAGGGCATGGTGGGATAGAGTGTGACCAGGAGTATACACCGTGGTATAGGGCATGGTGGGATAGAGTGTGACCAGGAGTATACACCATGGTATAGGGCATGGTGGGATAGAGTGTGACCAGGAGTATACAGCGTGGTATAGGGCATGGTGGGATAGAGTGTGACCAGGAGTATACAGCGTGGTATAGGGCATGGTGGGATAGAGTGTGACCAGGGGTATACACCGTGGTATAGGGCATGGTGGGATAGAGTGTGACCAGGAGTATACACCGTGGTATAGGGCATGGTGGGATAGAGTGTGACCAGGAGTATACACCGTGGTATAGGGCATGGTGGGATAGAGTGTGACCAGGAGTATACAGCGTGGTATAGGGCATGGTGGGATAGAGTGTGACCAGGAGTATACACCGTGGTATAGGGCATGGTGGGGTAGAGTGTGACCGGGAGTATATACCGTGGTATAGGGCATGGTGGGATAGAGTGTGACCAGGAGTATACACCGTGGTATAGGGCATGGTGGGATAGAGTGTGACCAGGGGTATATACCGTGGTATAGGGCATGGTGGGATAGAGTGTGACCAGGAGTATACACCGTGGTATAGGGCATGGTGGGATAGAGTGTGACCAGGAGTATACAGCGTGGTATAGGGCATGGTGGGATAGAGTGTGACCAGGAGTATACACCGTGGTATAGGGCATGGTGGGATAGAGTGTGACCAGGGGTATATACCGTGGTATAGGGCATGGTGGTATAGAGTGTGACCAGGAGTATATACGGTGGTATAGGGCATGGTGGGATAGAGTGTGACCAGGGGTATACACCGTGGTATAGGGCATGGTGGGATAGAGTGTGACCAGGAGTATACACCGTGGTATAGGGCATGGTGGGATAGAGTGTGACCAGGAGTATACACCGTGGTATAGGGCATGGTGGGATAGAGTGTGACCAGGAGTATACACCGTGGTATAGGGCATGGTGGGGTAGAGTGTGACCAGGAGTATACACCGTGTTATAGGGCATGGTGGGATAGAGTGTGACGTGGAGTTTACACCGTGGTATAGGGCATGGTGGGATAGAGTGTGACCAGGAGTATACACCGTGGTATAGGGCATGGTGGGATAGAGTGTGACCAGGAGTATACACCGTGGTATAGGGCATGGTGGGGTAGAGTGTGACCAGGAGTATACACCGTGTTATAGGGCATGGTGGGATAGAGTGTGACGTGGAGTTTACACCGTGGTATAGGGCATGGTGGGATAGAGTGTGACCAGGAGTATACACCGTGGTATAGGGCATGGTGGAATAGAGTGTGACCAGGAGTATACACCGTGGTATAGGGCATGGTGGGATAGAGTGTGACCAGGAGTATATACCGTGGTATAGGGCATGGTGGAATAGAGTGTGACCAGGAGTATACACCGTGGTATAGGGCATGGTGGGATAGAGTGTGACCAGGAGTATACACCGTGGTATAGGGCATGGTGGGATAGAGTGTGACCAGGAGTATACACCGTGGTATAGGGCATGGTGGGATAGAGTGTGACCAGGAGTTTACACCGTGGTATAGGGCATGGTGGGATAGAGTGTGACCAGGAGTATACACCGTGCTATAGGGCATGGTGGGATAGAGTGTGACCAGGAGTATACACCGTGGTATAGGGCATGGTGGGATAGAGTGTGACCAGGAGTATACACCGTGGTATAGGGCATGGTGGGATAGAGTGTGACCAGGAGTATACAGCGTGGTATAGGGCATGGTGGGATAGAGTGTGACCAGGAGTATACACCGTGGTATAGGGCATGGTGGGATAGAGTGTGACCAGGAGTATACACCGTGGTATAGGGCATGGTGGGATAGAGTGTGACCAGGGGTATACAGCGTGGTATAGGGCATGGTGGTATAGAGTGTGACCAGGAGTATACACCGTGGTATAGGGCATGGTGGGATAGAGTGTGACCAGGGGTATATACCGTGGTATAGGGCATGGTGGGATAGAGTGTGACCAGGAGTATACACCGTGGTATAGGGCATGGTGGGATAGAGTGTGACCAGGAGTATACACCGTGGTATAGGGCATGGTGGGATAGAGTGTGACCAGGAGTATACACCGTGGTATAGGGCATGGTGGGATAGAGTGTGACCAGGAGTATACACCGTGGTATAGGGCATGGTGGGATAGAGTGTGACCAGGAGTATACACCGTGGTATAGGGCATGGTGGGATAGAGTGTGACCAGGAGTATACACCGTGGTATGGGGCATGGTGGGATAGAGTGTGACCAGGAGTATACATCGTGGTATAGGGCATGGTGGGATAGAGTCTGACCAGGAGTATACACCGTGGTATAGAGCATGGTGGGATAGAGTGTGACCAGGAGTATACAGCGTGGTATAGGGCATGGTGGGATAGAGTGTGACCAGGAGTATATACCGTGGTATAGGGCATGGTGGGATAGAGTGTGACCAGGAGTATACACCGTGGTATAGGGCATGGTGGGATAGAGTGTGACCAGGAGTATACACCGTGGTATAGGGCATGGTGGGATAGAGTGTGACCAGGAGTATACACCGTGGTATAGGGCATGGTGGGATAGAGTGTGACCAGGAGTATACACCGTGGTATAGGGCATGGTGGGATAGCGTGTGACCAGGAGTATACAGCGTGGTATAGGGCATGGTGGGATAGAGTCTGACCAGGAGTATACACCGTGGTATAGGGCATGGTGGGATAGAGTGTTACCAGGAGTATACACCGTGGTATAGGGCATGGTGGGATAGAGTGTGACCAGGAGTATACACCGTGGTATAGGGCATGGTGGGATAGAGTGTGACCAGGAGTATACAGCGTGGTATAGGGCATGGTGGGATAGAGTGTGACCAGGAGTATACAGCGTGGTATAGGGCATGGTGGGATAGAGTGTGACCAGGAGTATACACCGTGGTATAGGGCATGGTGGGATAGAGTGTGACCAGGGGTATACACCGTGGTATAGGGCATGGTGGGATAGAGTGTGACCAGGAGTATACACCGTGGTATAGGGCATGGTGGGATAGAGTGTGACCAGGAGTATACACCGTGGTATAGGGCATGGTGAAATAGAGTGTGACCAGGAGTATATACCGTGGTATAGGGCATGGTGGGATAGAGTGTGACCAGGAGTATACACCGTGGTATAGGGCATGGTGGGATAGAGTGTGACCAGGGGTATACACCGTGGTATAGGGCATGGTGGGATAGAGTGTGACCAGGAGTATACACCGTGGTATAGGGCATGGTGGGATAGAGTGTGACCAGGATTATACACCGTGGTATAGGGCATGGTGGGGTAGAGTGTGACCAGGAGTATACACCGTGTTATAGGGCATGGTGGGATAGAGTGTGACGTGGAGTTTACACCGTGGTATAGGGCATGGTGGGATAGAGTGTGACCAGGAGTATACACCGTGGTATAGGGCATGGTGGAATAGAGTGTGACCAGGAGTATATACCGTGGTATAGGGCATGGTGGAATAGAGTGTGACCAGGAGTATACACCGTGGTATAGGGCATGGTGGGATAGAGTGTGACCAGGAGTATACACCGTGGTATAGGGCATGGTGGGATAGAGTGTGACCAGGAGTTTACACCGTGGTATAGGGCATGGTGGGATAGAGTGTGACCAGGAGTATACACCGTGCTATAGGGCATGGTGGGATAGAGTGTGACCAGGAGTATACACCGTGGTATAGGGCATGGTGGGATAGAGTGTGACCAGGAGTATACACCGTGGTATAGGGCATGGTGGGATAGAGTGTGACCAGGAGTATACAGCGTGGTATAGGGCATGGTGGGATAGAGTGTGACTAGGAGTATACACCGTGGTATAGGGCATGGTGGGGTAGAGTGTGACCAGGAGTATACACCGTGGTATAGGGCATGGTGGGATAGAGTGTGACCAGGAGTATACACCGTGGTATAGGGCATGGTGGGATAGAGTGTGACCAGGAGTATACACCGTGGTATAGGGCATGGTGGGGTAGAGTGTGACCAGGAGTATACACCGTGGTATAGGGCATGGTGGGATAGAGTGTGACCAGGAGTATACACCGTGGTATAGGGCATGGTGGGATAGAGTGTGACCAGGAGTATACACCGTGGTATAGGGCATGGTGGGATAGAGTGTGACCAGGAGTATACACCGTGGTATAGGGCATGGTGGGATAGAGTGTGACCAGGAGTATACACCGTGGTATAGGGCATGGTGGGATAGAGTGTGACCAGGAGTATACACCATGGTATAGGGCATGGTGGGATAGAGTGTGACCAGGAGTATACAGCGTGGTATAGGGCATGGTGGGATAGAGTGTGACCAGGAGTATACAGCGTGGTATAGGGCATGGTGGGATAGAGTGTGACCAGGGGTATACACCGTGGTATAGGGCATGGTGGGATAGAGTGTGACCAGGAGTATACACCGTGGTATAGGGCATGGTGGGATAGAGTGTGACCAGGAGTATACACCGTGGTATAGGGCATGGTGGGATAGAGTGTGACCAGGAGTATACAGCGTGGTATAGGGCATGGTGGGATAGAGTGTGACCAGGAGTATACACCGTGGTATAGGGCATGGTGGGATAGAGTGTGACCAGGAGTATACACCGTGGTATAGGGCATGGTGGGATAGAGTGTGACCAGGGGTATATACCGTGGTATAGGGCATGGTGGTATAGAGTGTGACCAGGAGTATATACGGTGGTATAGGGCATGGTGGGATAGAGTGTGACCAGGGGTATACACCGTGGTATAGGGCATGGTGGGATAGAGTGTGACCAGGAGTATACACCGTGGTATAGGGCATGGTGGGATAGAGTGTGACCAGGAGTATACACCGTGGTATAGGGCATGGTGGGATAGAGTGTGACCAGGAGTATACACCGTGGTATAGGGCATGGTGGGGTAGAGTGTGACCAGGAGTATACACCGTGTTATAGGGCATGGTGGGATAGAGTGTGACGTGGAGTTTACACCGTGGTATAGGGCATGGTGGGATAGAGTGTGACCAGGAGTATACACCGTGGTATAGGGCATGGTGGGATAGAGTGTGACCAGGAGTATACACCGTGGTATAGGGCATGGTGGGGTAGAGTGTGACCAGGAGTATACACCGTGTTATAGGGCATGGTGGGATAGAGTGTGACGTGGAGTTTACACCGTGGTATAGGGCATGGTGGGATAGAGTGTGACCAGGAGTATACACCGTGGTATAGGGCATGGTGGAATAGAGTGTGACCAGGAGTATATACCGTGGTATAGGGCATGGTGGAATAGAGTGTGACCAGGAGTATACACCGTGGTATAGGGCATGGTGGGATAGAGTGTGACCAGGAGTATACACCGTGGTATAGGGCATGGTGGGATAGAGTGTGACCAGGAGTATACACCGTGGTATAGGGCATGGTGGGATAGAGTGTGACCAGGAGTTTACACCGTGGTATAGGGCATGGTGGGATAGAGTGTGACCAGGAGTATACACCGTGCTATAGGGCATGGTGGGATAGAGTGTGACCAGGAGTATACACCGTGGTATAGGGCATGGTGGGATAGAGTGTGACCAGGAGTATACACCGTGGTATAGGGCATGGTGGGATAGAGTGTGACCAGGAGTATACAGCGTGGTATAGGGCATGGTGGGATAGAGTGTGACTAGGAGTATACACCGTGGTATAGGGCATGGTGGGGTAGAGTGTGACCAGGAGTATACACCGTGGTATAGGGCATGGTGGGATAGAGTGTGACCAGGAGTATACAGCGTGGTATAGGGCATGGTGGGATAGAGTGTGACCAGGAGTATACAGCGTGGTATAGGGCATGGTGGGATAGAGTGTGACCAGGAGTATACAGCGTGGTATAGGGCATGGTGGGATAGAGTGTGACCAGGAGTATACAGCGTGGTATAGGGCATGGTGGGATAGAGTGTGACCAGGAGTATACACCGTGGTATAGGGCATGGTGGGATAGAGTGTGACCAGGAGTATACACCGTGGTATAGGGCATGGTGGGGTAGAGTGTGACCAGGAGTATACACCGTGGTATAGGGCATGGTGGGATAGAGTGTGACCAGGAGTATACACCGTGGTATAGGGCATGGTGGGATAGAGTGTGACCAGGAGTATACACCGTGGTATAGGGCATGGTGGGATAGAGTGTGACCAGGAGTATACACCGTGGTATAGGGCATGGTGGGATAGAGTGTGACCAGGAGTATAC